>NC_080100.1:5125000-5430000 GCF_950005125.1 Chionomys nivalis | reverse complement strand
CTCTGCATCTGGCTGGTGACCACTCAGACTCTACCCTTCTTCCTATCATCCTTAATTTGATCACCCTGCTTGTATTTCCTGCCTAGCTACTGGCCAATCATTTTTTATTACACCAGTTCTAGTGACAAATCTTTATGGTGTATTAGCATTTTTCCTGGATCTTATTTCACATTGCATTAGTCTATAGGTTTGTTTTATTTGTGAATCTCATTCAGTCTTCATTACAGTTCTGCAGTAAAGTTTGAGGTCAGCTACTAAGCTATATCTGGTACTGGAATAACAGCAGAGAGTTTACACATTGATCCACAAGTAGGAGACAGAGAAAGCTAGCTAGAAATAAAATGGGATCTTGGAATATCTTCAAAACCCACCCCTAAGTGACTTCCCTGGCAACAAGATCACACTTCCTAACCCTTGCCAAACAGTTTTCACCAAATGGTGATATTCTTATTTGATGCAACAATGACTTTAAAGATTTATTCATTTATTTATTGTGTATACAGTATTCTGCCTGTGTGTGTGTTTACAGGCCAGGAGAGGGCACCAGGTCTCATAGCAGATGGTTGTGAGCCACCATGTAGTTTCTGGGAATTGAACTCAGGAACTTTTGGAAGAGCAGGCAGTGCTCTTAATCGCTGAGCCACCTCTCCAACCCCTGGGTTTAAGGTTTAAGACTAGACAAGTATGACATCTGCTGTAGCTGTAGAAAGCTCAGTTCCAATCAGAGAATCCTGGTGCTCTGTGCTGACAGTGGGAAAGGTGCCATGGGCCAAGACCACATGCTTGAAAGTCTCTATTTTATGGAAGTGTAAATCCATTAGCGAAAACAAAATTGGAAATTGGTTTGAATGAGTTCCACGCTCAAAACCACTCTTCCAGGAAAGTGTTTTCCCAGGACCAGTCCTCAGAGAAAAGTGCTCGTGGGCCTGGCACCATCCCAAGTTGGAAGCAGAACTTGACAGCAGGGCCCACATGGTATCGGTTTTGTAGGCCTTTGTGATACAACACGTCTTCACGGAGCTTTGGAACACTGTTACAGAGAACTGCTTCGCTAGGTCAATTGTGGAATGTTCGGTGTCCTCACAGTCCCTACGTGGTCACAGTGCAGGTAACAGACAGGTAAGCTGCCTTGGAACCCAACGATGCTCCTAAGTCAGAATCCAAAGAGCAAACCCTGTTTGAAAGGGGAGCAGCTAACATAAGACAAGGACTATTTTGCTTCATGCCGTAGGGATGGGGATTTGAGTCTGCCCAGTTCTTTGTGGTCTACACATTTTATTGATCTCAGATGTCATGCATGTGATGCTGTGGAATTTGAATGTTCTTACTGCACTCATGCATCCCCTGGGCCACCACCACAAGCTGTGAATGTGGAATTTTAAAAGCACCTTGACTCCCTGTTGCTAGTCCATGAGCTGACTCAGCTTTTGTGCTCCATCCTCTGTAATGGCTAAGGAAAATTCCACTTGGTGCTAGGCAACCACTCTAAATTCCTAAAAAATAAGCTTGGCAATTCTGACTTACCCCTCCCCAGAGTGTAAAACTGGTGAGAGATGACTTGTTCTGAGTTCTGTAAACTAGCTTCCTGCTAAATAGCTGGGATTCCTCAAGTGGCTGTAAATTCCACTTAAATGAAGTAATAGTGACCTTTACCTTCAAAATGCTCCTACTCTTTACAACCCTCACATTCCTCCCTCTGGACCAGAACGACCATAAGTCCAATATTTTTGTTAAAGGCTCCACTCACACTCACCCATCTTGTGCTTTGGATCTGGAGGTTAAAACAATCCTGACTCTTCATGGAAATCCTGTGAGAGAGCACCAAACAAAAATCATAAAAGACCCTTAATAGCCCTGTCAGAAAGCCTCCTCAGTGTGGGCTTTACTGAAAATGAACAAGCAGTTCTTTAAAAGACTACAACTCAGAGGCAACCAATCAGCAGCCTCCCCGCAGCTTCTGCTAACTAAAAACAGCTTTATCCACGGTGGCTGGAAGGTCCCTAAGCATGGAGACATGCCTATCAGTCCTATAACAACCCATAACCTTTCTTTTTTTTTTTAAATATTTATTTTTATTTATTCTGTATACAGTATTCTGTCTGTGTATATGCCTGAAGGCCAGAAGAGGGCACCAGACCCCATTACAGATGGTTGTGAGCCACCATGTGGTTGCTGGGAATTGAACTCAGGACCTTTGGAAGAGCAGGCAGTGCTCTTAACCTCTGAGCCATCTCTCCAGCCCAACCCATAACCTTTCTGTTTAAAACCACCAATCAACCCCCAGACTAACCTCCCCTCCATAAAATTGTCCTAATATTGCTTTAAAGGAGTCTTCAGGGTTCTCTCCTCGAGATCAGAAAAACTGAGGCTGGAAAAAAAATCAATTTTAGTGCTGGGACCCTTTGGGACTTAGAACTTCACTCCAATCCCCGAGAAAAGCCAGGAGCCTTGAGGCTCCTTCTAGGGGAAGTATTAGTTAATGAAAAAAATCCAAGATACAAAAAACTCCTGACTGCTACCCATATCCCCACCCGTGGTTACACAGAAGATGTTGACCACCTAACCTCCTCTATCATTGAGTAACAATGGACCAATCAGAGAAGTTTCCAAACAACCCATGTGGTTAACAAAGTGTCAACAGATGTCCCGAGGATGTGACCAGGGATCAATTACTAGGGGAAAACAAACCCACCCAGGCAATGACAGCCTATCAGAAGATAACAGCTACGCTTTCCCTAACCTTTAGCCAATTGTGATACAGGATAAGCAATTTTGTACATTGAAACTGTAATCTTGGGACTCCTTTGTAGTTTTTGTCTATAAAACCCCTACTAATATTAGACGGGGTCCTCCTCCCTGCATCTGCTGTGTTAGACTGTGAGACAGGAGACCCCTGCTAGCTCGTGAGCGAAACCTTACTTTTGCATTCAGAATAGTGTGGCTCCATGGTGTTCTTAGGGGGGTCTCAGGACTTAGGCACAGCAGTTGCCTCTTAGCCAATTTGTCAGATGCTTTGACCCCCGCACGCTGAATTCAACACTCTTGTTGACTGCATATATCTCTAGTGGTATTTTATGGGAATTATCCTGAACCCTAACATCCAGCAAGCTAGGCTACTTCCTCCCATAATCTACTGCGGTATCCAAGAAATCACCGAACGTGTTCCCCTCATTTCCTTCGCGCAGACTGCTGGGATATGTAGTCGCCGCGGCTGTGACACCATGTAGTCCAGGAAATCTCGATCCGGCTTTTGGTCTGTAAAATTGTGTCTTCCCCAGAATTGGGCGAGAGTCCTGCCTGCCTGCTGTGCATTCCTGTTGCGTCTCTGACATGGAGGTTGGTCCAGGGTGCTGTGCAGCCTGAGGCTCTGTGCGGGGTGCGGGTCCATCTTGGAGGGGGCGGACCTTGGCTTGGAGAAAGGGCGGGAGAAGCTGCCTTGGAGGTGCTGTGCTCAACTGGCTGGGACGCCTGAGGTTGCAGGTCAGGGCTGGGGTGAGGGCGACAAGGACTGTGCCCTGTGTGATGATTTTCTTAGGGCGACACCTGTTACCCGAGTCCGCCTTGGGCTTCTGGGACAGGAGAGCAGCCTGGTAGCACAGAATAGATGATAGTGCAAGGTCCAGGGTTGCAAGCTAAGGATGGTCAGCTGACTGCCTGCGCCTGAGGGGGAGCTGGGAGCTCACTGAGCAGCTTTGGTGGGGAAGCCCGCTTCACTTCTGACCCATTCTCAGGTGGATGCTGTGGGATTTCTCAGCATCTTTAGACCAAATGGCGTTTCTGGTCTTTCCTGTGCGTTGTAGCCGGCCTAGTTTAGTGGTCTTGAAGTTTACATTGTGTTCCTTTTCTCTTCCAGTGAAATAATTAGGAAAGGAAAAATCTGAGGCTCAACATTTCTCGTAGGAAATTCTGGAAAACTGTAGACAGATCTGCGAGGACCAGCTCTATAGAAAGCTGTGACTAGGGGTGAGAGAACACACACAGAGCCCACACACAGAGGACCCTCTGCAGGAAGAAGGAACTGCAGAAGCTGACTCCAGGTCTCACCTTGAGGTCTGGGTTCCCTTAAAGCCTTGACAGGTCCTCATCCCTAACGTAGGCGGACTACTGTGAAAACGGCAGGATCTGCTTGGCCCACAGTGGTTGTCAACGTCTTGATCAGGCCTTGAGCTTGTTGAGCTGGTCCAGAAGCAGGGTCCCTAGGAACAGGTGAAAAGCTCTCATGGCCTTGTGTTACACTGCCAGGCTTTTGTGTCAGGTCAGCAGGTGAGGAGAACTCCCAGACCTGTGTGTATTCCTGGGATTTTAGTAACCAGACCTGTGACAGAAAAGAAACGTCAGTCTCCTCTGAGGCACATCCCTGTCATCTCTGCGTTTGTGAGGGGGAGGCAGGGCCCTCTGGTCCTCCCCTGCTTCATAGCAAATTCAATGCCACCCTAGGCTCCCCGAGTCTGTGTCAGAATATTTAAACATACTTTATGAATGTGATAAATACTTCCCATGGTTCCTTTCATGTACTAACAGTGAGCACCATGGCAAATCGATGCAGTCAACACTTTGTTGATTTACAAACTATGTGTGCTTAATTTCTGTTGATTCATCCCACATGTAATTTAAACTTTGTCCCTAAAATGTTTTTGTTGAAGACTTTACATTTGGTGATTGCATGTTTGTTTTCATTTACTTTATGAGGAAGAATTATCTTTGCCTTCTTTGAATATTCCCCACTATATGCATTAAATATTCATTCCTTTTCAGGATAGGTCATTCATATTTATATAGTTATGTGCACACATATACATTTAGGTGCTGTATGTGTAACCGTAATTATTAGAGACAAATAAACCATGTATCTGAGACGGATTATTGGGGGACATGAGAGAAGTTGCAATGAGAAGATAGATGGGAAAATGACATTTTAATAATAACTTTTCACAGAAAAATTGCACTCTTGCCGATTGTGACAATATTGGTGAAACTGGAAGTTTTTTTTTTTTTTTTTTTTTTTTTTTTTTTGAAACTGGAAGTTATGTCAGGCAAAGGTAAATAACACATGATCTCATCAACATGTTAAATTAATGAAATGAAACTCATAAAAGATAGATATGTGTTTACCATTAAGAATCATAGGGCAGGGGCTGGAGAGATGGCTCAGAGGTTAAGAGCATTGCCTGCTCTACCAAAGGTCCTGAGTTCAATTCCCAGCAACCACATGGTGGCTCACAACCATCTGCAATGGGGTCTGGTGCCCTCTTCTGGCCTACAGAATATTGCATACATAATAAATAAATAAATATTAAAAAAAAATCTTTAAAAAAAAAAAAAAAGAGAGATGTATTTAAAAAAAAAAAAAAAGAATCATAGGGCAGAGATGGTGGAGATACAATAGTTTTGTCCAAGGACCAAAGACATCAGTAATCCAACACTTGGACTTCTGTAACCAGATACTTTTCTCCTGCCCACTAGTTCCCAAGTAACCACCCCAAAGGTAACTGTTAGTTACAAAATCAATGGCTCAGGCTTAAAATCGGCTATTTCTTTTTTTAAATTTACCCATTTCTGTTAGTCTATATTTTACCACAAGGCTTGTGACTTGGTACCTCACATCTTGCCTCCCCAGTGGCTGCTGGTGTCTTCCTGACTCTGCCCTTCTTCTCCCTGTATCTTTGCTTAGAAATCCCACCTGGCTCTATTCTGCCTGGCTATTGGCCAAATCAAATTCTTTATTAACCAATGATAATAAAGCATATTCACAGCATATAGAAAGACATTCTACAATATTTTCCGTTTTCTATCTTATCTAAAAGGAAGGTTTTTAATTTAATATAGTAAAATTACATATAGCAAGAATTACAGTTAAAATATTTAGTTTATTTGTATTATGCAAAATTAAAGAAAATATTCTATTAATATCCTATCTTCCTAAATCTAAACTTTTGTATATAATTTATCTTTTATCATAACTATGGAAAACTATAATTATAAATATCTAGTCCTCAACTCCATCAAAGGCCCCAGAAGGATTCAATATTACTTAAAGAAACAGGAAGCACATTGTAAGCAACTTCCAAAACTCTAGAAATGACAGGGACATCTGGCTGCCTGAATGGTCACCCAAAGTTCTTCTGTAACATTGGGGCAGCTATCTTCTACCTACAGAGTAGATTATCAGGCAGATTTCTCAGGGAAGCAGGAACTTGAAGGACAGTCTCACTTATTTTTGGCAAAATTTATCATTTGCTTTCTTCTGTGGCCTGTAGAATGTCTGGCAGACTCTGTTATGAAGCAGAAACTCTGAAGAACTGTCCCATATTGTTTTGGCAAGTTTGGAAGTCTTTAAGTTGCGGGTCCTGTGTGTCCAGTTTATACAGCACGCAGACAAGAGCGGTTTCTTTCCAAGTGGCAGCCTTACCACTTTGAAAGCAAACTCCATACGGAGCTTCTTCGGTGTGCATAATTTTCTTGAAGTGATTGGTGCTGCCAGGAACAGACAGATCTCACTGTCAAGGAAAGTCTTAAGTTCTTAAAAGATTTTAATACCATATTCTATTGGTTTTTGAAGTGTTTGAGATTTACCCATCCATCTGAAATTGATCTCTGCATATCTAGAAAACCTAACTAACATAACTAAGTTTGACTATTAAAGATGACTATTAATTTGTATATCTTAATGATACATTGCATTTTAATGAACTGCATGACACCTTAAAAAAGAGTAGAAATATATAATAATCCTAAAAATTGACCTTAAATTAGTATTACTATACAAAAATGCTTTAAACAAGAACAGAAACATGTATACAGTGTAACACAATTGACTTTAAATGTATATCACTCTACCTAAATTCATACCAATGCAAAATATCTAAGATAAATAGTTGTCTTTTTGGTGTGGGAAGTGCTTCTGTATATGTGCTGCTTTTATTGGTTAATGAATAAAGCAACTGCCTTGGCCTCTGATAGGGTAGAAAAGAGCTAGTCAGGGGAGGGGAGAACTAAACTGAATGCTGGGAGATAGAAGACAGAGTTAGGGAGACATCATGTAGCTGCTACCAGGAACAGACAGTCTGGAACCTTGCTGGTAAGCCACAGCCATGTGATGATACTCAGATTAATAGAAATGGGTTAAATTAAGATGTAAGACCTAGCCAATAAGAAGCTAGAGCTAATAGGCCAAGCAGTGATTTAATTAACACAGTGTATGTGTGGTTATATAGAGTCTTGGCAGTAAGGAACAAACATGAAGCCTCCTACAACATCTTTTTTTCTTATATTTCTATATTTTCTTAAATATAAGAAGCATTCATAACCTACCAAATAACCAAAGATCATCCAAATAACTAAACACGCTGAAGTCTTGTGAATGTGGATGTCATTTTCTCCAAACTTCTGTCTGCTGTCTGAAAATGGATAAATTTGAGATAGAGACCAAGTCCTTGGAGTACCAGTGGTAACCTTTGGTTTTTAGGTAACACCTGTTAAATTTTAGGATGTTTCCCTTGTTCAAAGTTGGTAACCTGGACCTAAATTATTTCTCTGACCAGAGGGAGGTGTGGGAATAAATACACAACTCACATGACTTTATCTGGAGGGAGTTTTCAGTGATCCCTCAGGAAATTCTGAGTTCACATCCGGAAAAATCACCTGTGATTATTCTCCAAACGGCTTTTATATCAAAATGTAAACTGAGGGGACAATTCATTAGCATTCTGTTTCCTAGGTAACCGGGGGAATGACTGTGGTCATGTTCACACCTTTCTATGTCTATTTTGTCATGTCTTCCTATCTATCTTCCTGCTCTGTATGCCCGCTCTTTCACACAGACTGAATCAACACCTCTTTCCCAGGCGACGTCCCAAATTACAAAGAAGGAGATGGCATCAGTTTGTCTGGAAAGGCTAGGTGAAAACCTACTGAACTCCAAAGAAATACTGAATCCCAGACGACAGACAGAGCTGCTGCACCAGACTCTGTATTTTTATTACACTTCACTTTCATGATTGTGCACATTAAGTATGAGAAATTCCTTCTCCATCACTGTGACTTTCTCCTGTAAAAAATGCTATGTGCATGTTGTGTAGTAGCATATGGCATTGCATGCATGTTCTGTGGATGCATTCATTTTACATTTAATCTGTCTTAAATGGATCACGTCCAACTGGGTTTATAGGACTGCTTACCTTGTCTTTCAATGGGTCCAGTGTGAAATCATGTGACCACTTCAGACAGGCCCGAGGAATATTATTCACCCATGTAAGAAACATTTATAGCTCTCTTTCATCCTGGACAATCTAGACTTGTGTCCACAGGCACATGATGCTCATGTTAGGGTTTCTATTGTTGTCATGGGTCAAAGACCATGACAAAAGACAGCTTGGAACAGAAAGCATTTATTTTAGACTCCAACTTCAGGTAACAGTCCATCACTGAGGGAAGAAATGACAGGGAACTGAGACAAGAACTGGATACCAGGACACAGAAGAACACTGCTGACTGACTCCCCGAGACTGCTTTCCTGTACCATGTAGAACTGCGTGCCCAGTGTAGGCACCGCCATAGCGGGCAGTGCTGTCTCATAGGAATCACTAGTTCAGAAAATGCTCCTAGACTTGCCTACACAACAGTCTTCGGTAGCCATTTTTTCAACCATATCCCTCTTTTTCAAATTGGCCCAAACTAGTTTCAAGTTGTTAGGATAACTATTAAGTCCAATGCATCCTGGTATTTGAATTTCTTATGGTTTTAAATAAATTCATGTGTGGTATCATTTGCTGATCTTTATTTCAGGAAATGTTGTCCTTCTCGGATGTGGCCATCGAGTTCTCTCCAGAAGAGAGGGAATGTCTGGAGCCTGCTCAGTGGACTTTGTACAGGGATGTGATGCTGGAGAATTACAGCCACCTTGAATTCCTGGGTGAGCATCTCCTCTGTAGTGACTTCTTATTTCACCATCAACATGTAGCTTCCTCACTTTATGTGGTTTCTAAGGGAGCATTTCAACAGTCAGTTTCATATCCTTCGTTTTCAAAAAAATTGAGGAGATCACTATATTAAAAATCATTTCTGGGCTGGAGCGATGGCTCAGTTGTTAAGAACACTGACTGCTTTTACTTACTCGTTAAATAAAAGGAAACTACACTTTCCTTCCTAATGCCCAGATGTGAATAATCAGACAGAAACTATAATTGCAGCACTGTTTGGCCTGTTAGCCCAGGCAAGAAATTCTGCATCACCAGCACTCATATGGCAGCTCACAGTTGTTTGTAAACCCAAGGTCTGACAACCTCATGTTATGTGATGTTTTGACTGTGTTGTGTTCTGACAAATAAAGCTTGATTGGAGTCAGAGTGTAGAACTAGCCACCAGCTGACCATAGAGATATGGAAGACAGTAGAGAGGGGAACAGGATGTGGAAAGCTGGGCTGAGACAGGAGCTCTGCCCTTTGGATGCTGGGATGGAAGAGGTAGGACGTCACTGTGCTTCTCTGATCTTTCATTTCCTTAGCTGGTATCTACTCCTGATTTTTTATTGATAAAGATTAATTAGATTAACAAATCAACCTCACACATACATACATGAAGGAAAAACACCAATGTATATGAAAAGTTAAAATAAATAATGATTTTAAAAATGAATCATTTTACTGTTTGCTTCCTAATGTGTTTGACTCTGTTGGGTGTATGTTTTCTTCACTATAGTGGGACTTTTAGGAAGTTGGTGGCAGGAGAGATGGAGCTCACTCTTTACTTGAAGTATTTTACAATTCAGTTGTACTGTTTTTTTCCATTGAAATGAAACTCGGAATCTGATGTTGTAAATTCCTTTATGAAGTTGGATTTGTTTTTTTTTCTTTTCTTTTGTATTTTTTTTTTTTTAATTTTTAGAGACAGAGTTTCTCTCCGATTTTGGAGCCTTTCCTGGAAATAACTCTTGTAGACCAGGCTGGCCTTGAACTCACGAGATTTGCCTGCCTCTATCTCTTGAGTGTTGGAATTAAAGTCGTGAGCCACCATCATCCGGCTCCTTCAGGTGTTGCAGTGATCCTGTCTGAAAACACTTAAGGAACTGATTGTCTGCAATCATTTGTCACCTCATCTCTGTCCTTACAAGCCAGGTACAGACAGGGACATGTCAATTCCGTGTGCAAGAACACATAAACTTCTTCTCTTTTTCTATGAACAGGTCTTGCTGTCCGTAAGCCACACCTGGTGACATTTCTGGAGCAGAGACCAGAGCCTTCAGATGGGGAGAGACAAGCAGCTGTCACCGTGCACCCAGGTGTGTAGGAATGAGGGGATGGGGCAGAGCTGAGATCCAAGTATCTAACAGAAAGTGAGACTTTCCCGTGTGCCTTGAAACATGATACCATGGGAATCACTCTTTAGGTCTCTCCTTCAGGTCTTTGTTGTCAGAGTACATGTCTCAGAGGTTTATGAGGGTTTAAGTCTCTTTGGATTTCCCCAATAACAAGCTGTGCTTCTGTTTAAAGTGATCTCCAAGGTTTTCCTTTTTGTTGAGTCTCCATTGTAATGTAAGACACAGGGAAATAGAACTCAGTCCTGCTCCGACCAAGAGTCATTTATTTACAGATGTTGAGAGCAGACTCATGACAGAAAGATCTCTACACCAAAGAACATATTGGGTTAATAAAGGCAAACCCACAATTCCGTCACAGAGAGGCAGGCAGGGACAGAGGCTCAATGGTGTCAGTTCTGTTGGTCAGGACAATTTGGGGGTTCGAAGCATTGGATAAAACTCAGACGAACCAGATGCACTTTGGGCAGTGCACTCCCCACTGATCTTAGGGAAGAGTCAAAGCATTAGCATATCGTATAAAGAGGATTTACTAGGTCACTAAGTACACTACTTTAACAAAGGCTGTTTATTTTTCTTTTCTTTTTATTTTTTATTGATTTTATTGTGCTATACAGGTTTCTTGTTTTTTTCAACACTTTTACCCTCAGCTGCTTCAGCAGGTCCTGACCATTAGACATAGAAAGAGTAGGACAGGATAACCTGTAAGGCCTTACACTGTTTATTCAAGGACGCCCGTCAAATGAGTTATGGATTCAGTGTTTGTGTGTCTCTTTAATGACAGTAGAGTTAGGCCTATTAGTGAGTTGTAAGGCTTTATATGTTTTTCGGTTTTCTTTTTCAAGTTAATCTATTTATCATGAACATGGAGTGGTATTTGGATATGTAGGCAGTCACAACTTGTCAAAGAAATTGTAAATTTATATGTGTCAATCTGTTGTTTCCAGATACTTCAGTACTAGTAAAATGTTTTATTTCAGATGCAGTCAGGGTATCCACTGTGGCTAGAAGTATAGGAAGCATTGTGGCTAATGTTATCATGAATCCGATTGGATGAAAAGATCTGTGATCTCTTCTTCTCGAGGTCTCCTGCTGTTTCTCTAATGTCCTTAGTGTTTATTTTCATTAACTTCCAGGTTTTTAATGGGATCAGGGCTTATGAGTTTAGGCAGTGTTTTTTATCAGCAAGTCTATAGATCAGCTCTGTGTTGCCAGACATTCCCAAATAAGCACATAGAGACAATATTAATTATAAATGTTCGACCAACAGCTCAGGCTTATTACGAATGAGGTCTTACACTTTAGATACACCCATGTGTCTTATTTACACACAGCCACATGGCAGTACCTTTTCTTCATACAGTATGTTTATCTCTTGCTTCTTAGAATTCTGGTCACTCATCTAAATCTGACTTTCTTATGCCATAATTTGGACTGCCCTGAAAATCCTACCTAGCCATAAACCAATCCGCTTTTTATTAACAATAAAAGCAACACATCTTCACGGTGTACAGAAAGATCATTCCACAGCATTTCCCCATTTTTATCTAGTTAAAAAGGATGGTTTTAACTTTAACATAGTAAAAGTATATGTAATATAAAAACAGCCTCTAATTTCCTGTGCAAATAAAAGCATAATTTATCTCCCAAAGTAACATACTTCTTTTTTCCTTTTAAAGTCAAGACATGCTAAAAATATATAGGTTGGTTTAATTCAGTAGTTTCCACAATCCAATGAGTGTCAGCAGCTCTCATTCCTTCATTAGCAGTCAGAAAATCTACAGACAACAAATAACATATAGAATCCAGACACATTGTGTATATCCCTTCTATATGTGCCTTTTTTCTTTCATATTACTTTACTCCATTTTTAATAACTTTTACTTTATACTAAGTATGTATATATTTTTCTGACTGTCTATACCATTTTTCTTTTCTCTCATAAGGCTTTATACATTTTTAAACATACTGTACCCATTTACAGAATTTTTTTTTTTTTACCATCTGGATCTGTCTTTCCTGGGGATCTGTACCCTTTTCTGCTCACATGAGCAAAACCCCAAACCTGCCACCCACTGCAGTGATGGAGCCCAAGCTGGTGGTTCAACTCTGTAGTCAGCCACCAGGAGATGCGTCTCTGTACTGCAGCCTACATGAGAGAGACACAAGACAAGGAAGATGGATTTGGCTCCACTTTTGTTAACTGAGAAACTTTTGAGCTTCCTCATGTCTTTTACGGTCATGGTGCACCAAGTTTGAATGCATTTGTAGGTAGAATTTTCTGTCCCAACAGCCTTTCCCAAATAAGCAAAATGAAGACTTTTCATTAATTGTAAATACTCAGCCAATAGCTTAGATTCGTTTTTAGGTAGGTGTTACTTTTTTTTTTTTTTTTTTTTTTTTTGGTTTTTCGAGACAGGCTTTCTCTGTGGCTTTGGAGCCTGTCCTGGAACTAGCTCTGTAGACCAGGCTGGTCTCGAACTCACAGAGATCCTCCTGCCTCTGCCTCCCGAGTGCTGGGATTAAAGGCGTGCGCCACCACTGCCCGGCAGGTGTTACTTTTAAATGAACCCACATTTCTCATCTACCCTCCGTCACACGGCAGTTTCTTCTTTCAACACAGTATGTTCATCTTTTTTTCTCTCTGTGTCTGCTAGCTGTGGAGGCCCCAAAATGTGAGCCTGTTTCTGCCTGTCTGAAGGTCAGAGAGTTTTAACTTGTTCAAAGTTGTTGAGAAAAGTGTGGCTACACATCCTGACCTAGGGTGTGGTTACTCAGTGTTTTTGACATTAAGGTGGTCCATATAGGTAGACATACTCCAACCTGATCAATGTTCAGGATACTGAAGCATTCCTTTTTTGAAATAAGACGTTTGACCTTGTGAGTGACTGCCTTCAGGATTCTTGGTCTTGTGTGATTTTACTACCTAAACAAAAGAATGCTAAAGTCTTGATGTCTCAAAGTAATGAAATAAATGACTATTCTTTTTGCCCTGTATATCATGTTAAAGCAGTCTTTTGTCTTCTTCCGCCTGTGGTATTGGGGAATAAAAGTGTATGGAAAATTAAGCGCAGGATGATTTCAGTATTTACTAGAACTCCTTCCCAGTAGTATCCTGTTTCTGTTTTATTATTTTCACTCATATCTTCATTCTCTTCACCTATTTTCTAATTCCTGTGCCCCTACCCTGACCTGGTAAGTGGTCCAAGCTGGTCTTTGACAGCTGGTGACTCCTCTCACTCTCCCCTTCTTCTTCCCAGTATTTTCTCTGCCTAGAAAAATCTTGTCTAACCATCAGTCAGTCAGCTTTTATTAACAATGAGAGTAAGAAAGATATCGCATAGCAGAGGAGCTGGTCCAGATGTCTCTGGCAGGTGACTCGATGGCTGCTCTGGGTGAGCTTTCACAGTCCACCTCACCTCCCCTCAGGCTGGGTTGCTCTTATCACATGATGTGGTGGGTCCACAGGTGGCAGATACAGCTTCGTTTAAGTGAGTGCCCAGAGTTCAGCCTGCTGTGCTGACTGACCCCGTGACAGATTTTTTGTCACATATGTCTACTACTTTGCTGAGGACTCCTAACAGAATCACGTACTGACATCGCAACTCTGGGGCAAGCTTTGTTAAGAGGAAGAACTGCAAAGCCAGAGGACAGGGCATGGCCATTTGAACGAGCACAAAATTCCCATACCAGGGGGTGGTAGGCATAGATATAAGGTTCCCCTTGGTATCCTCAGCTATCAGATTGGGAGACATGGAGTACAGAGAAATTGCAAAGAGTGTCTCCATTTCTTGACAATTCTTAGAATGCGGTGTGGAACCTACGATCCTCCTCAATATGAGAGAATCCATCCCTATCCCCATCTTTCCAGCAGATAAGGAATGGGATTTACTGGTCTGGATTACAGACTGGAGGGAGGAAGGAGCAGCAAACAATGAAAACTCCTATTCTCTATGTGTCCTTATTGTCTGTTGAAACTGGAAACACCATTAATCCATTAAGTCTGTGTCCTCATCTACCCTGGGTGTGTCCTGCCATGCACGTGGAGTTTACCTTTACTTTCTCCTCAAGCACTGAAGAATCCAATTTCAATAACCAGATTTCTATGTTTTTGTTTTGTTTTGATGTTCTTTTTTTTTGCTTTTCAAGACAGAGTTTCTCTCTAGCCCCGGCAGTCCTGTAGCTGGCTTTGTAGACCAGGCTGGCACCAAACTCAAAAAGATCTTTCTGCCTTTCCTGCTGAGTGCTGGGATTAAAGGTGTGTGTCACCACTCCTGGCCCCATAACCAGTTACTTTAAGTACATATAGTTTTAATATTCCATTTTAAGAAAATAAAGTTAAAACTAAATTCCTTTCACTTTCTTACTTGAGGCTTCACTCTGATGACAGGTACAGAGAACTGGATAATGGAAGGTAGAAAGTTTTTGCTCCACCCAATATTATGATTGAGGCCAGCCTGGTCTCGAACGTGAGTTCTCAGAGAGCAAGGTCTATAAAGAAAAACCTTGTCTACAAAGCAAACAAAAAAAGGAAATAAGTAATTTTGTCATCTCTTTATTGACAAATATATTCTCTAAGCAAAATTTGCATGATACACAGGAGAACATGAAATATTTTCTTCTTTTTTTGTTTTGTTTTGTCATGATGCAATGTATCAGGTATATATTTTCATGTCATTCAAATAAAACATAAAATAATGTTCTGAATTTGAACTATACATTTTGTCTTTTTGTCGACTGTCTACTTGTACATCCCATCTTTGTACTCCCAAAGTAAAAATAATATGTACAGGATAAAAGATTTATATTAGACTCTGTCTTAAATTCACAAAGTCAAAATTAACTTTGTCTTTCTTGGACTCAGCTGCTTTCTTATTTCATGGTTATTCTGCGATATAAAAATCTCTACTCATTTAATTGGTTTATTTCTACTAGTAAAATGCCCTTGCAACTTAGCTACTTAACTTTGAATTATATGTCATCATGTCTGTGTTCTATTTGGATATTTCCTTATTCAAGTAGAAGTATCAATCATATCTACCTACAATATTTTACCATTTATTCTTATTTATCATTCTATTCTATAGGTTTTGAAATGACTGTAGTTTTTCACTGATACTTCAATATATATGAATAAATTTTTTCTTTTAAAAAGATAAGTATCATAAGTATGAAGAATATTTCCTAACCTTTGTTTGTATCTCAATCTTTGCTGAACAGGAACAAAATCCAACAATCACAGCAGTTACAAGGCCATTGATTATAACTCACTACAGATTCAGTGTCAGAGAATTCATACAAGGGAGAAACCCTACAAGTGTGAAAAATGTGGTAAGGGCCTTAGTTCTTATAAAGCACTTTCCATACATCAGAGACTTCACTCTGGACAAAAACCCTACACGTGTAAAGAATGTCACAAGGCCTTCAATACTCGCTCATCACTTTTTATACACCAGAAAGATCATACTGATGAAAAAACCTACAAGTGTGAAGACTGTGGCAGATCATTTTACTATCTTTCAATGCTGAAGCAACATAAAATAATTCATGTTAAAGAGAGCCCATACAAGTGCAAAGAATGTGGCAGGTGTTTTTTCTCATTTTTATGCCTTAGACAACATCAAGCAAGACATACTGGAAAGAAAGCATATAAGTGTGAAAAGTGTGGCAAATGCTTTTCCTTCCCTTCATCCTTTCGGCGACATCAAGCAATTCATTCTGAAGACAGTCCCTATAAGTGTGCAAAGAGTAGCAAAACTCTTTCTCGTTTTACATTCCTTCAAGAACATCAGACAATTCATTCTGGAAAGAAATCATACAAGTGTGAGAAGTGTGCCAAATATTTTTACTTCCCATCATCCCTTCGGCGACATAAAGCAATTCATTCTGAGGATAATCCCTATAAATGTGGAGAGTGTGGCAAAACTCTTTCCAGTTTTAAATTCCTTCAAGAACATCAGACAATTCATTCTGGAAAGAAATCATACAAGTGTGAACATTGTGGCAAATGTTTTTACTTCTCCTTATCCCTTCGGCGACATAAAGCAATTCATTCTGAAAACAGTCCCTTTAAGTGTGCAGAGTGTGGCAAAACATTCTCCTATTTAACATACCTTCAAGATCATCAGACAATTCATACTGGAGAGAAAGCATACAAGTGTGAAGAGTGTGGAAGATGTTTCCACTTATCTTCATCTCTTCGGCGACATCAAACAATTCACCGTGAAGACAATCCTTACAAGTGTGAGGACTGTGGTAGAAGGTTTAGCTCTTCTTTATCCCTTAAACAACATCAAGCAATCCATTCAGCAAAGAGTCCTTATACCAGTGTGCATTGTGGCAAATGGTCTTCCTATTCTAGGGATCTTCAGGGTCATCAAACAGTTCACATTGGAGAGAAACCCTACAAGTGTGAAGAATGTCACAAAGGCTTTCGTTGTCCCTCATCCCTTAGTAGACACAAGAGAGTTCATACTGGAGAGAAACCCTACAAGTGTGAAGAATGTCATAAACCTTTTCGTTGTCCTTCATCCCTTAGGAGACACAAGAGACTTCATACTGGAGAGAAACCGTACAAGTGTGAAGAATGTCACAAAGCCTTTCGTTGTCACTCATCCTTTAGTAGACACATGAGAGTTCACACTGGAGAGAAACCCTACAAGTGTGAAGAGTGTGACAAGGCCTTTCATTATCACTCATCCCTTAAGACACACAAGAGAGTTCACACTGGAGAGAAACCCTTCAAGTGTGAAGTATGTCAGAAAGCCTTTAATTGTTACTCATCTTTTAGGACACACAAGAGAGTTCATACTGGAGAGAAACCCTACAAGTGTGAAGACTGTGGCAGGTGCTTTTCCTCATCTTCATCCTTTAGACGACATAAAAAAGCAAAAATTCATTCAGAAAAGAATTCCTAAAGTTGTGGGGAATGTGGCAAAAAAATATGAATCTTAATATTCTTATTCAACACATGATATAGTTAATGCAAGAGAGAAATCCAACAAATGTCTTTAAAAGTTTACTTCTTCAAACCTTCAAATGAATCAGACGATTCATTCTGACTGCAAACATCATGAATGATGTATGATTCTTCTCTGTATGCTGTGAATATGTTTAATACCATTGGTTAATAAAGAAGCTGTGTCAACCAATGGCTTAGCAGAGTAAAGCCATGCAGGTAATCCAAACAGATATAGAAAGAGAGTAGGAAGGTTCAGAGAGATCTCATGTAGCTGCCGAAGGAGACAGATGCCAGAACCTACTGCTAAGCCACAGCCTCATGGCAATATACCCAATTAATAGAAATGGGTTAATTTAAGATGTAAGAGTTACTTAATAAGAAGCCTTATTAAGTCTAAGAGCTAATTAGCCAAACAGTATTGTAATTAATGTAGTTTCTGTGTGATTAATCAGGTCTGGACAGCCAGGAAACATAATAACAGTCTCCAATTACACATGAGTGTGTGAAGCGTCACAAAATCTTTGCCAAGAAATCAGATATTATTCACCTGAAATAAATACATAATGGAGAATAGTAATGTAGTTATTTTAGATGTCAATATCAACATGTAACTTACAACAGCACAAATGCTATTAATGTCATCAGAGAATAGTAGAGACTTCTCGTTGCTGTAACCTCCAACAGTTTGTTTCATCAGTGTGTTTGAAACTTGTCTTTATTAATGAGTCTCTATCTTCTGTAACTATAAAAGATTAGTGAAACTTTTACCATGTCATAGCTTTGTCCATTGTTTACTTAAAATTAGTGCCCATAGAGCAAAAATTTTAGGAAGGTGTGAAGTGACCAATCGTTTTCTGATTGGATTCAGAGCCCTTTGCACAGTAGGTAACTGATGTGATGTTAAATTTGTGATATACTTGTGCTTGGATCAGTGATAAGCCCTAGGGAGAATTTAATATTGGTGTTTTAATAAGTGGATTGGAACTAAATGAACCCAAGTTCTCATCTTTATATCCACAGTCAGGTGCCTCTCAGCACCAACCAGAATGTATTAATTGTGTGGTAGATGGAGAAATCTACACAGATGCAAAATGATCAAAGTGTGGAGAATATTCCTCTGTGGAGGACCCTAATCCATAGGTGACACCTGCATCACACATCGTAAGTGATTTCCCTTGCACACATCTAAAGCCAAAAGTCATGGAGAAGAGTTGGAAAGAATGTCAGAGCCAAGTACAGTAGATGTGTGCCCTGAAGCAGTAGAAATGTTGAATCATTTCTATAACAGTGAAACATTGGTAGAAATGTTAATACCATTTTATGCATGAACACTCTGTGGCTGTGACTATGTTGATAACACTTATATAAACTGAACCCCACCATACAACAAGCATGGGTGCATAAAATCCTCACTGTCTCACCTGTATCGAGGACCTACTGGCAATTGATGGCTGTTGAGGAAGACAGTCAATCCAGTTAACTTCCAGGTTCCAGTCAACTCTCCTACACCACTAAACACTGAGGAAACACTAATAATAACAAATAAATAACAAAGAAAAAGCCCACCGAGTTGTGAGTGTAAAGTGTTTGCAAAGGTAAGAAGTAATAGGTGAAGGAATGTGGAGATTTGAGTCAAACGTAATATCCATGTGTTAAATTCCCCCAAATAAATATCATTTTAAAGATTGCTGTTTTGGGACATGTCCAAACTTGACCTGTATTAGCAGTGATTACAGTGTCTGAATATGGCTGTCATTTACAGAGGGTCAGCATCCTACTGGGAAGGCATCCTGAGGGAGAAAGGGAGTGGACTCCCAGAAGGACTGAGGTGCTGAGGACTAAGGAGCCCTGCATCAGTGTAAACTCAGGAAAGAGACAGGGATGGCTTTGGAGAGATGAGATGAGGCCAGACTCAACTTGTATCTTCCCCTAGGCTTTGTCATGAGCACAACAGAGGAAAGCGGAACAGCGGCTTCTCCACCCTCCCCTCCTTCCTACATCCACAGTGATCATAGCTGCTTTTGCTCCTGGTTATCCATCATTATTATACAAGGAAAGGAGTGTAGCAGTCAAATGAACTTGATGGGTAGAAAGTTACAACACATCATATATTTTCTCTCATTGAGTTTTGTTAAAAACTGTTTGTTAACATGTAAATGTCCTCTGCACATTAGGTAAACACAGAGAAATGTGCTTCCAGCTTAAACTTCCATCACAGTTAATAACAAAGAAAGGCTGCCATGTGAAAAGGTTCGGTTTTTACAAAAATGTCTAAGATGTGGTCAGCAACGCCCCTATAAAAACATCAGGTTTGTCTGTGTGTGAAACAGTGTTTTCTTCCTGCTTAGAGTCTCTGCAGACCTAGGGTCGATTTCCTCACAACACAGAGGGAGGTTTCCTTAAGAATGGAAATGGCCTTAATGGATATACATTTGTTCTACAAGAGAATGGATATTTCAGAGCTGTTGTCTAAGTGGAAGCTTCTCAAGGAGTCAACTTAAGTGTGAAGTAGAGCAGAGACACACTCTCAGGAGTAGATAGTGTAGCAGAGACTCACAAGCACAGGAGTAGATATAGCAAAGACTCACACTGTCAGGAGTAGATAGTGTAGCAGAGACAGACACGCTCAGGAGTAAATAGTATAGCAGAGGTTCATAATCTCAGGTGGCATTTCTTATTTGTCTCTCTTTAATTTAAAACCCTATTATTTTGAAAGCAAAAACATTCACATGTGAAAATTAACAAGACCTGAAAACTACAGTGTTGTGGAATATTGTTTAACTAGGCAAAGGTGTGTTACATTTGTTTATGCTGTGCAAGGTTATTTTAACTGTGTAAAACAAATGTGTTACATTTGCGGCTGCTGCCTTTGTTTACTATGTAAAGATGAGTTGCATTTGTTCTACCTGCCTGTTTAAGGCACCTGATTGGTTTTATAAAAGCTGAATGGCCAATAGCCAGGCAGGAGAGCAATGGGCAGGGCTGACAAGCACAGAGAATAAATAGGAGGAGAAATTTAGGCTAGAGGAGAAGAGAAGAGGATAAGGAAGAAAGAGGGGGGCGTGCAGGAGTCAGAAGCTGAGCAGCATGCAGACAGTCATGGAGACAGCAGGAAAGAAGTCCATACAGAAAAAGAGAACAGCAAATAATCCCACATCAAAACGTAGGTGAGCAGAAACAGGTTAAGTTATAACAGCTAACAAGAAACGAGCCTAAGGGAAGGCCGAGCATCCATCAATACTAAGTCCCCTGCCATGATTTGGGAGCTGATTGGTGGCCCAAGAGAAAGTCTTTTACACCACAAAATCCTGAACTCTTTACAGTTAGAATGGACATTCAGAACAGAACCAGAGGCATTCACATTGGATTTGACACAGTCTGCACTGAATATATTTCATGCACGGACACACATGAAATGTAAAATCCACGATAGAGGTAGAACCTGAAAATCAGTTATCAGTGTTCTCTTCCACAACCCACATTCATTATCTGCTTTCAATCCTTCCTCATCCCTTATATTTATCCTGCATCCTTTTTCCACTTTACATACTGTACCCACATATGTATTTCTTCACACACACACACAGACACACACACACATTCTCTAGATTAAACATATTAGGGAGAACATGCAGTGCATTTCTTTATAGGATCGCATGACCTCAACTGATACATGCTTGATATTCATCCATTTTTTGTTAATTTTGTGATTATACTTTTGTAGAGCTAAATAGCATCTTCTCTGTGTGTGTTTGTTTGTGTATGTGTGTGCGTGTAATGAACACACATTCATAATTATTAAATTATTTTCCACTAGTATGTTCATAGACACCTTTGTTTATTCAGGTTGCTTACCATTGAGAATAAAGAAGCAATTAACATGGGGGAAAATGATCTCTATAATAAGGGATGCAGTTTCCTGAGCATAAAATTGAATAGCGGATTGAAATAGCGGAGACAGTGCAGAGATGAGAGCCCTGGTTCCAGTGGTGTGAGGTTATTACGGATGTGAGGTGCTGACTTGAGAGGTTCCAGGGGTCACTGTAGCACCATAGTCTATGCTGTTGTGGTTTCAGAGGCTCCTTTGGTCTGTGGCTCTAACCACAGCCTGAGATAGTAGACTCCACTGCATTGAAGTTTAGTACCTGCCTCCAGCAGGCTCTCAGGAGCCAAGGGGCGACCAAGGATTTGACTCCATGTTGCCACCTACTGAACATCCAGTCCCACCTGCACTCACAGCTGAGGCTACTGGACTCAATTCCTGGATGGAGGATGTCCTCCTATGGCTGTGAGGGTGGGAACCTTTTAAATATTTCTACCCTGTACAACCTTGCTTCTACAGGAAAGGTGAAGCCTCATGCATTTATGCCAGAGCTACATACTTCAGGCTGGAAAAAGGAATAGATATGTTACCTGTGTTTTAGCAGACAGCTTTTTACCAGGAGATAAACAATGGTAGTCTCGGTTGGAATTAGGCAGCCTGCTAGCTGTTCTTAATCACACAATTAATCTTAGGCTGTTTGTTGATCTCCTTTTCCCTGTCTCAGAGCCAGGGGCAGGAGATTAGGAGGACCCTTAGAGATGCCCATGCTTGGGGCTGATGCAGCGACCCCAAACCCTAGGTTCAACAGCTTGTGTTCATATATGTGTAATGTGAGTAGTGTTCTAAAAGACGTTATTTCTATATATTTGTAAAGTCGAAACATAAAGAAGAGGAGCCAGACTTGTCACAGCAGAAACCCAGGCAGACCACAGTCACAGGACAAAGGAATCTTAAGGGCAGGGAATGCCTATCACAGTTATAGGAAGCAGACTTTAAGACCCATTAGAAAGAGCTGGCATAGCCGGGCGATGGTGGTGCACGCCTTTAATCCCAGCACTCGGGAGGCAGAGGCAGGCGGATCTCTGTGAGTTCGAGACCAGCCTGGTCTATAAGAGTTAGTTCCAGGACAGGCTCCAAAACCACAGAGAAACCCTGTCTCGAATAACCAAAAAAAAAAAAAAAGAAAGAAAGATGGCATTAGAGAGGAGTGTGACGTCTCTAGCTGGACAGCCACACTGCTAAGGAGCCCCCCCAGCATAGAAAAAGTGGCCCCACAGCCCATAGCCACTGTGGGTTGGGCCTGGTGTCCCTGGAAGGGCAAAGAAGTGGAGGGTGGATGCTCAGCTACTGCCAACATGGCAGCTCCAGCTCGGGAGCCTCCTGCGGCCCCACACGCTGTTATTCTGGGCTCCCTCGCCTCAGGCTGTGAGCACAGCAAAGCACCCCAGTTTCCAGTCTGTGCATCTGGCACTGGGCTCCTTGAAGGTAACTGCACACTTAATAAAGCATCATCCTTGTGACCTCATCATCAGCAGTATCTGAGATAACGAATTGCCTACTGGCAAACTTTCAGCAATAGGAGCTGTTATCTGGACGACAAGATGGATAGTGAGTTTCAAGAGAATGTCAAATGTGCTAAAACTGAACACCACTAGATATTGGGCTGGATAAATACCTTAAATGTGTGTCATTCTGGGGCCCATTTCAGGCTGAGAGGTTAGGGCGGGAGAGGTGTTGTAGGATGGTCTTTCTCTACACTGTGAAGATGTGTCTTTGCTAAGCCACCTCCTGATCAGTTAAAGAAAAAGCTAAACAGTCAACAGCCTGGACTTCTAGATGAAAGGAACGCTGGGAAGAAAGTCAGAGTTGCCAGGGAGACTCCAAGGGAGAAAGACTCGCAGTAGAGGGAAAAGCCGCGAGTCACTTAGCAACATGTTGTATGCTGGTGGGGAAAGAACACTCTTTCTAGGCAGATGAGTCAGCACATTCTGAGTGACCAGGACAACTGAAAGGGTCCTTGAGTGCCACTCTGAGAACCTGGAAGTTAGAACAAGTTAACAAACACATGGACTTCCCTCAGAACTAATAAGTTATATTACAAATTGAAGAGGAATGGCTGTCGTATGACCATTTTTGATATACTAGTCTCTTATATATGACTAAGGAAATAATTTGTCTTTAAACAAATCAGACAATGACATGACCTTATAAGAATATAGGTCAAGTTACACCCTCATGCATAATAGTAATATGTGTGTGTGTGTGTGTGTGTGTGTGTGTGCTAAGTCTTTTCCTTGACTGACTGACAAGCCTCATTGCTGAGGCAATAAGCCAATCAGACCAAATCAAACCAAATTAAAAGAAGCCCAGGTTTAATGGATGCTAGCCCTCCAGGGTGGCCCCTGAGAAAACACAGAGTGGGGAAAGAGGACCAAAATGACCACTGGGGAGGGAATGACCACATGTTCATTCTCTGAGGGGGAGTTTAAATAGCCTGTGGGAGTGGTCTTGTCTTTCCCTGGGGAGAGATCACTGTTTGTTGGTCTTTCTCAGAGGTGGAGTTTGGACTGAGGCAACTCCCAGGGGAGGGAGCTTTGAAAAGGAACTTTCCACCTAACATTTCAAAATGGATGCCAGGGGGCAAGGCTGAAGTCCCCAGTCAAACAGGTACAGTATGCCAAAATTAAATCAATACCAGATAAACAATTTAAATAGACCTGTAACCCCCAAGGAAAGAGAAACTTTCAGCAAAAGTTTTCCAATTAAAAAAAAAGCCCAGAGCCAGATAGTTTAACCACAGAATTCTATGAGAATTTTAAAGAAAAGCAAATACTTATATCACACAAATTGTTCCAAATAATAGAATCAGAAGGAACATCGCCAAATTCTTTTTACGGGTCTATAGTTACCCTAATACCTGAACCACACAAAGACTCTACTAACAAAGAGAATTACAGTCCAATTTCCCTCATGAACACTGATGCAGAAATACCGAATTAACCACTGGCAAACAGAATCCAAGAACAGACATAAAAAAAATCATCCAGCCTGATCAAACAGGCTTTATCCCAGAGATGCGGGGATGGTTCAACATAGGAAAATTTGTCAATGTAATCTACAATATAAATAAACTGAAAGAAAAATGCCACATGATCATCCCATTAGATGCCGAAAAGGGGCTTCTACAAATTTCAACATGATTTTTTTCTTTCTGGGGGGTGGGGAGGGTGGTGGGTAGTGTTTGAGACAGGGTTTCTCTGTAGCTTTGGGGCCTGTCCTGGAACTAGCTGTTGTAGATGAGGCTGTGCTCAAACCCACAGACACCCTCCGGCCTCAGTCTCCCAAGTGCTGGGATTAAAGGCATACGCCGCCACCACACAGCTCAACGTGATTTTTAACGCCGTGGTAAGACTGAAATCAGATCATGTGGACCAGAAGTGACCTGGGAGCCTAATATTTCTGTCAAAGTCTTGACTCACGTTTACACATCTCTTGCTGTGGATCTGGAGGTGAGCACCAGACGGACTCTCCACAGCTGATTTGGACCCAAACAGTAGTCACATTGTTGTTAGGAAACCACATTTTATACAATGTCAGTCAGATCACACTTTTAGACATTGTTAGTAAATCTCCATACCTTACAAGAACAGAACAAGTTTCTGTTTCCTAAGCCTAATGTACCTTGCTAAAAGTGTTTCAACCTGTTGTGAGTTTATGACCCATGATGTCTGCACTGTTTGCCTTACAAAAATAGCCTGTGATATGATTGCGATTTTGCCTTACGAAAATGTTTCTCCAGATTCCTTAGTGAGCCCCTCCCCACATGCTGTATTTTTAATTTCTGCTTCCTCTTCTCTCCCCCCGCCCACTACCCCACATAATCTTTTGTTTAGAATTTCATTCTTCCTATGGGTCATTTATCTTTCGCGCAGATTACTGGGAAATGTAGTCCCCGCTACTGTGACATCACAGACTGCCTTCCAGGAAATCCCACACTCTAGGTCTCTACTTGTACGTGTGCCCCAAAGTTGTGCGAGAGTCCCGCCTGCTGTGCATTCCTGTTGCGTCTCTGACATGGAGGTTGGTCCAGGGTGCAGGGCAGCCTGAGGCACTGTGCGCGGTGCGGGGCCGTCTTAGAAGGAGCGGACCTGGGCTGGCTGAAGAAGCTCAGGGAGAAGCAGCCTTGTAGGTGCTGTGCTCAACTGACTGGGGTGAGGGCGACAGGGACTGTGCCCTGAGTGATGGTTTCCTTAGGACGCCGCGTGCAGCCCGAGTCCGCCTTGGGCTTCTGGGACAGGAGAGCAGCTCGGGAGCGCGGAGTAGATGACAGTGCAAGGTCCAGGGTTGCAAGCTAAGGATGGTCAGCTGACTGCTCCTGAGGGGGAGCTGGGAGCTCACTTCACTGAGCAGCTTTTGTGGGGAAGCCAGCCTCACTAGCTGACCCTTTCTCATGTGGGTGATGTCGGATTTCTCAGTATCTTTAAAGCAAACTGATCCGATGTGACTTTCTTCTGATTTTCTCTGGTTTCTTACAGTTTGCTTCTTTCAATTTAATCTGAGACTCGGCTGCTGTGATTTCATTCCTGGGTCTTTGTCTGCAGCTGCAGCTGGGATGCCTTCCCTGTCCTCACAGCAGAGGTTCCTCTGTGAGCAGATGCTTCTTACAGTGAGCCAGAACAAAACCACTTCCTGCACCGTCCTCCACATGGGGCAGTGCCATATCTAACCCATAATGGAAACTGGTAGTGTTGAATTCCTGCTCTTCCAGTTTGAGTCCCATTCCCCTAGTTGACAGTTCTTTTTCTTTTCTCCCAGGCTTTTTTCACTGTATTTCAATGTCAGTGTGAGGGAAGGAGTTACTTGTGTTTACAGCTCATGCATGGACCGTCCTGGGTTAGACGTGTCATCTCTGGGAAACTCTGAATCGGAGGTGCTGGGTGATGACACTCAGTTCCTGCCGATCCATCTACCTAACGATGCCAGAGACCACAGAGAAATATTGCAAATGATCTGAGCAGGGGTCAAACACAAGACTAGAACCTTCATTATAGTAGGGATGCACAGTGTAGATATGCACAGTTATGTGCTGTGTGTAACTATTAATTAGAGAACAATGAACAATATATCTGAGGTAGATTGTTGGGGTACTTGAGAGAAGCTGCAATGAGGAGATAGAGGGGAAAATGACAAATTTCAGTTTAATAAATTTTCACAGAAAAATTACACTCTTGCCAATTGTGACAATATTGGTGAAACTGGTAGTTATTTCAGGAAGACAGAGGTAAATGACACATGATCTCATCAATATGTTAAACATATGAATTGAAACTCATAAGAGGGATTTGTTAAACACAAAACATTATAAGGCACAGAAGTTGGGAAATGTAATGTTTTTTTTTTTTCCATTTACCGGTGATGTCAGGAAGCAAATACTTGGACTTCCTTTTTGTGGATCATCATTTTAACTATGTAAAGAGGTTCCCGTTTGCTTGTGGAGTATTGGTTTCACTATGGAAAGACGTGCTGCATTTGTTTACCTTGCCTGCATAAGGCACCTGACTCATCTCATAGCTAAATGACCGATACCTAGGTGGGAGGAATAAGCGGGACTTCCATGCAGAGAGAGTAAGGAAGAGGAGGACTCATGGAGTCAGACACAGAGGAGGCAGGAAAGCAGGACACACAGAGTGAAATATTAATCAAGCCCCAAGGGAAAGTGTAGATGACTAGGAAGAGGTTGAATTAAGTTAGAAGACGTAGTGGGACAAGCATAAGGTAACAGCCAAGCTTCCATAGTTAAAAAGAAGTCTCTGTGTCATTACTTGGGAGCTGTTGACGGCCCAAATAGAAATGTTAACTGCCTTGCTGAAGACTGAGTGTCCTGGGGCAGCGTGATGGGAGGGAGAAGCCCCATGACAGTTTCCCAAATGCTGGATGTGCCTTATGTAGGGTGCATTCCGGAGTCTGGAAGGAAGTGTTTAGGGGTGAACATACCATACCTGAGAAACCAAAGCTTAACCATGAAATTATTAAAATAACATAAATTGTTGATATTTCTTGTATTGATAAAAAGGGAAAATGATGTGTGGCTATTTTCATAGATCATTCTTGTATGTTACTCAAAATATATGAAAAGCATAAAATCTAAAAGTAGAAAGATTTGAAATGTGAAAATACCATTAGAAATTATATTTTTCAGCTACAGCACACTTATGCACAAGTGTCCTATGTGCAAAACAAGCAGATAGAAAACCTTTTTGCATAGTTAAACTAATGGACCACAAAAAGGAAGTCCAAGTATTTGCTTCCTGATATCACAGGCAAATGGAAAAAAAAAACATTACATTTCCAACTTCTGTGCCTTATAATGCTTTGTGTTAGGAAATGCTTTAGGAATACCACAATCCTCTTCATCAGTAGCAGAGAAAAGGTAGAAAGGGAAAGTGACGTTAAGATCCAGAGATGTCTGCTCTATTTTAAATTCTCAAGCAGTGTTGTTAGTCCTGTACTTGCCTATTTTCTCATATGATCAGATACTTAAATGATATTTAGTCTGTGAGTTCTTCCCCTTGCCTGCTCCTTCTCATGTCCCGGGTCCCTGTCATCTGCATCATTACTGAACTCTGTAGAAATCCTGAGCCCACAGCACAGCCAGAGCTGCTACATCAGACTCTGTATTTTCATTCCACTTCACTGTCATGATTGTGCGCATGAACTGTTGAGAAATCCCTTCCCCCACAATGTGACTTTGTCCTGTGAGGAATGCATATGTGTGTGGTGTGTAGGAGCACATGACATTAAATGCATGTTCTGTGGCTGCATTCATTTTACATGTCTTTCTGAAATGGATCGTGTCTACCTGGGCTTACGGGCTCGTTTACCTTGTCTTCACTACCGATGTTCAGTATGAGATCATGTGGGCACTTCAGGCATGTCTGAGGATATTACTACCTGTGTAAGAACATTTCTAGCTCTCTTTCATCCTGGACAAATCCGTGGTGCCTGTCTAAGGGTTTCTATTGTGCTAAAGCCCCTGATGAGAGACAGCTTGGAGAAGAAAGGGTTATTTTAGACTCCAACTCCAGGTGACAGTCCATCACTGAGAGAATTCAGGGCAGGAACCTGAGGCATGAGGTGGAGAACAGGCCACAGAAGAACACTGCTGACACTCCCCGAGACTGCTTTCCCGGACCATGTAGAACTGCGTGCCCAGTGCAGGCACCACCAAAGTGGGCAGTGCTGTCTCATAGGAATCACTAGTTCAGAAAATGCCCTTAGACTTGGCTACAGGACAGTCTTGGTAGGAATTTTTTCAATTATTTCTCTCTTTTCAAATTGGCCCTAGCTAGTTACAGTTCTATCCAGCCCAATGCCCCTTGTCATTTAAATTATTTATGGTTTTAATTAAAGTGTGGTATCATTTGCTGATCTTTATTTCAGGAAATGCTGTCCTTCTGGGATGTGGCCATCGAGTTCTTTCCAGAAGAGAGGGAATGTCTGGACTCTGCTCAGTGGAATCTGTACAGGGATGTGATGCTGGAGAATTACAGCCACCTTGAATTCCTGCGTGAGCATCTCCTCTATAGTGACTTCTTATTTCACCATCAACATGTAGCTTCCTCACTTTGTGTGGTTTCTCATGGGAGCATTTCAACAGTGATATTCATATCCTTCGTTTTCAAAAAGATTAAGGATATCGCTATATTAAAAATCATTTCGGGGCTGGAGAGATTGCTCAGTTGTTAAGAGCAATGGCTGCTCTTCTAGAGGACCATTAAGTAGAAGGAAACTGGACTTTCCTTCCTGCCGCCCAGATACGAATAATCAGACAGAAACTATATTAATTACAACACTGTTTGGCCTGTTAGCCCAGGCAGGAAATCCCACATCACCGGCACTCATATGGCAGCTCACAGTTGTTTGTAAATCCAAGGTCTGACAACCTCCTGCTGTGTGATATTTTAATTGTGTTGTGTTCTAACAAATAAAGCTTGGTTGGAGTCAGAGGGTAGAACTAGCCACCAGCTGACCATAGAGATATGGAAGACTGTAGAGAGGGGAACAGGAAATGGAAAACTGGGCTGAGACAGGAGCTCTGCACTTTTGGATGGTGGAATGGAAGAGGTAGGTGCTTCTCTGATCTTTTAGTTTCTTAGCTGATATCTGACTTCTGATTTTTTTATTGATAAAAATTAATTAGATTATCAAATCAATCTCATAGAAACATACATCTGTAGAAAACACTAATGCATATGAAAAATTAATATAAATAATGAAAACAGGAAGATTCCTAACAGTATTTGCTTTCATCCGTGTTTAACCTTTCCGAGATGGGTATGTCTTTCCCACACTCTAGTGCAACTTTTAGAAATCCAGGCATGAGAGGTGGAGGTCACTTTTTACTTGAAGTATTTTACAATTCAGTTTTACTGTTTTTTCCCTTGAAATAAAACTCACACTCTGGATATTGTAGATTCCATCTTGTGTTGCAGTGATCCTGTCTGAAAACACTTAAGGAACTGATTGTCTGCAATCATTTGTTTCCTCATCTCTGTCCTTATAAGCTGTGTACAGGAAGGGACATTTCAATTCCGAGTAAAAGAATACATAAAAAACTTCTCTTTATTTACAAACAGGTCTTGGTGTCCCTAAGTCACACCTGGTGACATTTCTGGAGCAAAGACCAGAGCCTTCAGATGGGGAGAGACAAGCGGCAGCCACGGTGCACCCAGGTGTGTGGGACTGAGGGGATGGGGCAGAGCTGAGGTCCTGAGATCCAGCAGAAAGTGAAGCTTTCCCCTTTCCCCTGAAACATAATATTATGGGAATCATTCTTTAGGTCTCTCCTTGTCTTTGTTGTCAAAGCACATGTCTCAGTTTTATGACGATTTAAGTCTCTTAAACTTTGGATTTTCCCAATTACAAGCTATGCTTCTACTTACAGACCTCTAAGGAGTTTCTCTGTAGCCCTAACGGTTATGGAGCTGGCTTTGTAGACCAGGCTAGCACTGAACTCAAAAAGATCTTTCGGCCTCTGCTCCTGAGTGCTGGATTTAAAAGTGTGTCACCACTCCTGGCCCAATAACCACTTACTTTAAGTACATCTGATTTTAATATTATTCCATATTGAAGGAAAAATTGAACTTAAATTTGTTTCAGTTTCTTACTTTAGGATTACCTCTGATGGCAGGTACAGAGGACTGCATAATGGAAGGTAGAAATGTTTTTCTCCCTCTAATATTGTGTTTGAGGTCAGCCTGGTCTAGATAGTGAGTTACAGAGCAAGGTCTTCATAGAAAAACCTTGTCTTCTTTTTTTTTTTTTTTTTTTTTTCGAGACAGGGTTTCTCTGTGGTTTTTTGGAGCCTGTCCTGGAACTAGCTCTTGTAGAGCAGGCTGGTCTCGAACTCACAGAGATCCGCCTGCCTCTGCCTCCCAAGTGCTGGGATTAAAGGCGTGCGCCACCACCGCCCGGCCAAACCTTGTCTTCTAAAACCAAAACAAACAAAAAAGGAAAGAAGTAATTTTTTCATATCTTTATTGTCTTAACCAAATTTGCCCCATGCATAAGTGAATCTGAAGGGTTTTTTGTTTGCTTTTTGTTTGTTTTGTTTTGTTTTTACCATGTTTCAATATGTTTCAGGTATATATTTTCTGGTCTTTCAAATAAAATGTAAAATAATGTCCTGAATTTGAACTATGAATTTTGTCTTTATGTACACTGTCTACATGTGCAGCATATCTTTTGTACCCCCAAAGTAAAACTGTATTGTAAATGTAGTAAATGTTTGCATTAGACTATGTCTCAAATTTACAAAGTCAAAAATAACTTTCTCTTACCAGAACTCAGCTATTTTATAATTTGTGGTATCCTGCAATATAAAAATCTCTATGCATTTAATCAGTTTATTTCTCTTAGTAAAATGCCCTTGCAACTTACTTAGCTATTTAACTTTGAATTATATGCCATTATATCTATGTTCTATTTGGATGTTCCATTATTGGTGCTGGACAATTCTGTATTCTGTCAATTATGTTTTAAATAAACAGTGATTGGCCAGTAGCCAGGCAAGATAGACAGGACAACCAGACAGGAAGTAGAGGCGGGGCAATGAGAACAGGAGAATTACAGGGAAGGAGGAAGCCCATTCCTCCCCAGTCCTGCCCAGACATGGAAGAAGGAAGATGTGACCTCCCCTGCCATAAAAGATACTGAGCCATGTGACTAACATATACTAGAATAATGGGCTAATGTAAGTTAAAAGAGTTAATAAGAAGTCTGTGCTAACGAGCCAATCAGTTTATCATTAATATAGATTCTTTGTGTGATTATCTTTGGGGCCAAACGGCTGTAGTACTTGGTAGGAGGACAGAAACCCCAACAAGCAGGCCCACATGTTACACATTATTCTACTTAATAAAAGTATAGATTATTTCTTTTACAATATTTTATCATTTATATGTAGTGCCTCTAAGTTTGAAATGACTCATTTTTCATTGCTTTAATGTGTATTAATAAATATTTTCTTCTAAAAGATAAGCATTGTAAGTATGAAGAATATTTTCTAACCTTTATTAATATCTCAACTTTTGCTCTACAGGAACAATACCCGAAGATTTTAGTATTTTCTCCGAGACCATTGATTATAACTCACTACATATTCAATGCCAGAGAATTCATACAAGGGAGAAACCCTACAAGTGTGAAGAATGTGGTAAGGGCCTTAGTTCTTATAAAGCACTTTCTATACACCAGAGACTTCACACTGGTCAAAAACCCTACACGTGTAAAGAATGTTACAAGGCCTTCAATACTCGCTCATCTCTTTTTATACACCAGAAAAATCATACTGATGAAAAAACCTACAAGTGTGGAGAATGTGGCAGATCATTTTACTATCCTTCAATGTTGAAGCAACATCAAAGGATTCATTCTAGAGAGAAACCCTACAAATGCAAAGCATGCGGCAGTTGTTTCTTCTCGTTTTCATGCCTTAGACAACATCGAAGAAATCATACTAGAAAGAAATCATACAAGTGTAAGAGGTGTGGCAAATGTTTTTGCTTCATTTCATCCCTTTGGCAACATCAGACAATTCACTGTAAAGACAATCCCTACAAGTGTGAGGACTGTGGCAGAAGCTTTAAGTCTTCTTTATCCCTCAGACGACATCAAACAATCCATTCAGCACACAGTCCTTATACCTGCGTACACTGCGGCAAATGGTTCCCTGTTCTAGGGCTCTTCGGGATCATCAAACAATTCACACTGGAGAGAAACCCTACAAGTGTGACGAATGTCACAAAGCCTTTCATTACCACTCATCCCTTAAGACACACAGGAGAGTTCATATGGAAGAGAAACCCTACAAGTGTGAGGAGTGTGACAAAGCCTTCCATTATCACTCATCCCTTTGACGACACAAGAAAGTTCATAATGGAAAGAAATCCTATAAGTGTAAGAAGTGTGACAGATGTTTTAACTCATCTGTATCCCTTAGACAACATCAAAAAATCCATTCTGAAGACAATTGTCATACCTGTGTACACTGCAGCAAAAGGTTTTCAAAGTCTAGGGATCTTCGGGTTCACCAAAGAATTCATACTGGAGAGAAACCATACAATTGTGAAGAATGTCACAAAGCCTTTCCTTATCTCAATTCCCTTAGGAGACACAGGAAACTTCATACTGGAGAGAAACCCTATACATGTGAAGAATGTAACAAAACCTTTCATTGTAATTCATCCCTTAGAAATCATAAGAGAGTTCATACTGGAGAGAAACCCTACACGTGTGAAGAATGTCACAAATCCTTTCATCTTAACTCATCTCTTAGTAGACACAAGAGACTTCATACTGGAGAGAATCCCTACAAAGGTGAAGACTGTGACAAGTGCTTTTCCTCAACTTCATCCTTCTTATGACATAAAATACTCATTATGTGGAGAATCCCTAAAATTTTGGGGAATGTAGCAAAGACTTTATTAATCTTAATATCCTTGTTCAACACATGATATAGTTAATGCAGGAGAGAAATTCAACACATATCTTAAAAAAGTTTACTTCTTAAAGCACATCAAATGATTCATTCTGACTGCAAACTTCATGAGTGTGTCAAATGTGTTAAAATCTTTGCTAACAAATCAGAAATTATTCTCCTGGAATAGTTCATCACTTTGGGATGTCAACATCAACATGTAACTTACTAGGGCGCGAATACTAAGAATGTCCTCAGAGAACAGCAGAGACCTCTCTTTGCTGTAACTCCCCACAGTTTGTTCAGTCAATGTGTTTAAAACTTGCCTGCATTAATAAGTCTCCATCTTCTGTAACCATAAATGCTCCATGAATCCTTTACCGTGCCACAGCTTTGTCCATTGGTTGCCCAGAATCTGAGATCTGGACTGTGGCATAGTTACTGTTGTTTTTCTCAATGAAGTCATCCAAACTGCTCTAGTATCTCCCCCTTGGTGTGTAAGAAGCTCTGCTTCTCTGAGCTAGCAGATTTTCACCCAGCATTTGAATCTATATTGATAATCCTTATTGGTAAAATAAAAGGACAGAGACAGAGTTAAAACTGTATAAATACTCTTGCCATCTAAGACACCCACAGCGAGGCAGCAGCTGTGGCTGCAGAGGTGTAGCAGAATTTGAACAGATACCCTGAAAACAGCCAGTGATGGAGCTAGGGAGCAGGGCCATTAAATTTAAGGAGGTCCAGATGTTCCTAGGAGGCATCCTGCCCCTAAAACCTTGTCAGTTATTATTGGCCCTTTGTTAGGGTTTTCACGCCCCTAAGCTGACCAATGGTTTCAAAACCTACCTTACCCTAGCCCTCCTTACCCAATCCCAAGACAACAGGACATGAACTCCCCTGATTATGGCGTTTCCTCTTTACAAGTTCTCCGCTTCCCTGAGTTCCAGGCTGACTTTGGCTCACCCACTAATTAGCGTAGTCGAAACTCGATATTAAATATTAAAAACTCTCTTGTGCTTTCGGAATCCAGTGCTGTGGAGTTTCATTTTCGGGGATATTCAACTTGGATATAGCACTTATTTTCTTTAGGTTTAGTTGTTTTTAATTGCGTCCCTCCTAAAAAGCCATTTATACTTCGCGCAGATTTCTGGGAAATGTAGTGCTTGCGTCTGTGACGTCACAAGAAGCCGTCCAGGAAATCTCATTCCGGCTTAGGTCTCCACGTGTATCTCTTCCTGAAAGTTGGGTGAGAGTCCTGCCTGTTGTGTGTGCATTCCCGTTGAGTCTTTGACACGGAGGTTGGTCCAGGGTGGAGCGCAGCCTGAGGCACTGTGTGGGTTACGGGGTCCATCTTGGAGGGAGCGGACCTGGCCTGGGTGGGAGGGCAGGAGAAGCTGCCTTGGAGGTGCGGTGCTCAACTGACTGGGACGCCTGAGGTTGCAGGTCAGGGCTGGGAAGAAGAGGGCGACAGGGACTGTGCCCTGAGTGATGGTTTACTTAGGACGCCGCGTGCAGCCCGAGTGCCGCTTGGGCTTCTGGGACAGGAAAGCTGCGCGGAGTAGATGACAGAGCAAGGTCCAGGGTTGGGTTGCAAGCTAAGGATGGTCAGCTGACTACCTGCTCCTGACGGGGAGTTGGGAGCTCACTGAGCAGCTTTGGTGGGGAAACACACTTTTCTAGCTGACCCATACGCGTATGAATGCTGTGAGATATCTCAGTATCTTCAGAGCAAACAGTTTCTGACCCTTCCTTTGCTTTGTAGCCGGCCTAATGTAACGTACTTGATATTCACGAAAATTTCTGTTTCCGCCGGGCGATGGTGGTGCACGCCTTTAATCCCAGCACTCGGGAGGCAGAGGCAGGCATATCTCTGTGAGTTCAAGACCAGCCTGGTCTACAAGAGCTAGTTCCAGGACAGGCTCAAAAGCCACAGAGAAACCCTGTCTCGAAAAACCAAAAAAAGAAAAAAGAAAAAAGAAAATTTCTGTTCCCCGATAAGCCTCTCTGCTGATGAAATCATCCGAATAAGACCAAATCAAACCGAATTTGAAAAAGTCCAGGGTTGATGGATATCAACGTTCCATAATGGCTTTCCAGCCCTCCAAGAGGAGATAGGAAAGGATGACCAGAAAACCATGTGTTTTCTGGGTGCTGTTTAAATACTTTGTGGGAGTGGTATTCAGCATCTCTGGGGAGGGGGTCTTTCTCTGAGGTGGAGTCTGGACTGAGGCAACTCCCAGGGGAGTGGACTTGGGATGGATCTTTTGCCCAAACATTTCATACTCTGGTTATATGGATGCCAGGTGCTGGGGTGAAGCCTTTACCCAAACATTTCAGGTTCTTTGGATGTATGGATACCAGGGGCTGATGTGACGCTTCCACCCAAACATCCCAGACTTTTTGGGTTTAGGGGCACCTACTCAAGTCTGTTTACTTCCTGTGGTCATGGCACTACACAGGGGAAAGAGAGTCGGGAATTGGTGGGCTCACACTCAGCGGGAGGTGTGCCTGTAGGGGCATCCAGTTAACTGCCATCCTGGAGACCTCAGGCATCTGTTCCTTAAGGGAGATGGGAAGGCAGGTTGCTGGGAGAACAAATAGATTGTTATTATCGGCCCTATGAATGGGGCCAGCCACAGCCACGGAAACTGCCAGAACAAGTGGGATGTAGAAGCGGCCGGGACAGGAGAGGCAGGGTGAGTGAGGGAGACAGTTTACATTGTTTTCGTTTTCTCTGCCAGTTAAAGAACACAGGAAGGAAAAAAATCTGAGGTGCCACAGATCTCAGGTGGTAAGTTCTGGAAGAAAGCAGAAAGGTCTGCCAGGATGAGCTGCTATCGATAACTTTGACTAGGGGTGAGAAAACAGCTCACACACAGAGGGACTATCTGTAGAAGCTGACTACAGGCCTCAAATTGAGGTCTGGGTTTCCTTAAGGCCTGGAAAGGTCCCCCATCTGTAATGTAGGGTGGATGGACCAATAAATTACAGGGTTTCCGCTTGGCCCACAATGGTTGTGTCAATGTCTTGATCTGGCCTTAAGCTTGTTGAGCTGGTCCAGAGCAGGGTCCCTAGGAACAGGTGAAAAGCTCTCATGGCCTTGTGTTACAGTGCCAGGCTTTTGTGTCAGGTCAGCAGGTGAGGAGAACTCCCAGACCTGTGTGTATTCCTGGGATTTTAGTAACCAGACCTGTGACAGAAAAGAAACATCAGTCTCCTCTGAGGCACATCCCTGTCATCTCTGCGTTTGTGAGGGTGTAATTCCAAGCCAGCATATGCTACCCACGGCTATGACAGGCAAGATTTCAACTTTAATGATGTGATAAATACTTTATGGCGCTTTTCCTGTTTGTTACAGTGAGCACCTTGACAAATGTATGCAGTCAACACCTTTTTATTTACAAACTGTGTGTGCTTAACCTCTGCTGACTGAGCCAACATGTAACATAAACAAAACCACTTCTTCTCCTGTCCTTCACATAGGACACTGCATATCCATCCAGTAAATCAAACTGCTAATGGTGGGTTCTGCTCTCCCACAGGTCCAGTCCAGTTCCCCTTGCTGACAGTCCTGTGTCTTTCCTCCCAGGCTTCTTTCACTGTATTCTAATGTTAGCATGAGGGAAGGAGTCACTTGTGTTTACAGCTCATGTATGACCGTGCTGTGTTAGACATGTCGTCTCTGGGAAACCCTGGAGCGGAGGTGCTGGGTGATGACATTCAGTTTCTGTTGATCATTCTATATGATTATGTCAGAGGCCATGGAGAGATATTGCAAATGAATTAAACAGGATCAAACACATGCAAGGAATAACCCCAAGCAGCACCAATTTTCATTATGTTGTCAATTCAGTTTATAAAAGTGTCCTCCATGGTCGTTATCAAATGCAGCGACATATTTTGAGTTGAAAGGTGTGTGTGGTTCCATGGCCACCTCTTTCAATATTGGCATTCTGTTGTTCTTTCCATTGCAGTCTCTATGTGAAATTAAGTCAGGTCTATGAGAGTGCATGGCCCCAATCTGTATTGGATATACTCCACACAGTATTGCTTTAAGAAGACTCAGAAACAATGTATGGTCCATTAAAATCTAAAAATACACCATGACAGATAATGTACACAGCATATTTGAAATATATTTTTAAAATATTTATTTATTATGTATACAATATTCTTCCTGCATGTGTGCCTGAAGGCCAGTAGAGGGCACCAGACCTCATTACAGATGGTTGTGAGCCACCATGTGGTTGCTGGGAATTGAACTCAGGACCTTTGGAAGAGCAGGCAATGTTCTTAACTGCTGAACCATCTCTCCAGCCCTGAAATGTATTTTGAAACAAAAATTATAGTTAAATAATTCATGTTTCCAAAGCAGGTACTATATTTCTCCCTTTTTTTTTTATGATTTAATCCACTTTCTAAGTAATAAAATTGCAAACCTTGGTATCTTGAAGCAAAAACTAGGGATTGTTTCATGCCACAGTTATGTGATTAAAGATCTAGGAGTTGCTACTTCATGATGTCTGTGGTGTGTATTTTAAGCATTGTGATATGTAATCAATGGATCCGCCATTTTGAATGGAGGGTTACTACTGTTTATATCCTGACCAGGAATCCCATCCGCTCTTTGCAAATCATTTTGACTTCCATCAATGCCCTTGTGGTCTTTAGTTTTTTGTCTGACTCTCTGGGAAACCAACAGGAGATGCAAGAGTTCTTGTCATATCACTGTGTCCTTTCAGTTGTTCTAAGCCTCCCTCCAAAACTGACCTCTATTCAAGTGCAGTTCCATCTCCACCTCCCAGTCATAGTAAAAATGTGTAACAATTTTTTTTAATATTTATTTATTTATTATGTATACAATATTCTGTCTGTGTGTATGCCTGCAGGCCAGAAGAGGGCACCGGACCTCATTACAGATGGTTGTGAGCCACCATGTGGTTGCTGGGAATTGAACTCAGGACCTTTGGAAGAGCAGGCAATGCTCTTAACCACTGAGCCATCTCTCCAGCCCCCATGTGTAACAATTTTTAATGAGTGACAATGTACCTACCTTAGGCAGACATTATTTGAATTTCTTCTCTAAAGAAAATAAATTTTTCCAGTCTCAAATTTACCTGATATGTTTGCAGTTAATTTTATTAACTAAATCCCTTCTCATGATACCCTGTTATAGTCCCACTGCCTTCCACCCACAGCGTCTCACTGGAGATTGGCCTCAGGACAGCAGACACTTGCCCTGTGTAGAATGGTGGTAGTTGTGCTGTTCAGTATGGGGAGTGATTCTTTTAGTTTCTTCTGCTTTGTGCACCTTCTCAGGTTCTCTCAGATGTTAATGTTTTCATCTTCATCTTCTCTGGGCTTTTGCCTTTCTCAACACTGGTAATTTTCCTCTCCTCTTGGTGACACCCTATTGTCACGTGTCCTAATGCTGTGACCCTTTAATACAGTTCCTCATATTGTGGTGACCCCTAACCATAAAATTATTTTCCTTGCAACATCAGAACTGTGATTTTGCTAAGGTTATTTATTGTGGTTAAATACTCTTGTAGTTGAAGGTTTCCCAAGAGGTCATGACCCACATGTTGAGAGCCACTGTCCTGGTTAAAAAAGAATGGGATCTATTTTGGTTTGGTTTTTAGTCTACTTACTTTTATCGCAACAATGAAAACCTATAATTATAAATATCTAGTTTTCAACTCTATTAAAGACCCTAGAAGGATTTAATATTACCTGGAGAAACAGGAATGGCATTGTAAGCAACTTCCAAAACTCTAGAAATGACAGAGACATCTGGCTACTTGAACATTCACCTAAAGTTCTTCTGTAACATTGGGGCATCTATCTTCAGCCTGCAGGATAGAGAGTATCAGGCAGATTTTTCATTGAAGCATGAATTTGAAGGTCAGTCCCACTTATTTTGGCAAAATTTATCAGTTGCTTTCTTCTGTGGCCTGTAGAATGCCAACAGACTCTCATGAGGCAGGAACCCTGAAGGACTGTCCCATCTTGTTTGGCAAGTTCGGCAGTCAACAGTCAAGCAGGCAGACAAGAGCAGTTTCGTGCCCAAATGGTAGCCTGCCACACTGAAAGCAAACATAAGGAGCTTCTTTGATGCCCATCCTTTTGTTGAAGTAATTTGTGCTGCCAGGAAGACATGTCTCACTGTCGAAGAAAGTTTTAAGTTCTAAAAACATTTTAATGCCATTTTCTATTGGTTTTTGGAGTATTTGAGAATTACCTATCTATCGGAAATAGATCTCTGCATATCTAGAAAACCTAACTAACATAACTATAAGCTTGACTAATATAGATAACTATTAATTTGTATATCTTAACCATACATTACATTTTTTAATTAGCTGCATGAACATAGCACTTTAAACAAGAGTAAAAATATATATGTAGTTTAACAAAATGGACCTTAAATTAGTATCAATATATAAAAATGCTTTAAACATAAAAACAGAAACATATATATAGTGTGATAACTTTAAATGTATATCACTATACCTAAATTCATACCAATGCAAAATATAGTTGTCTTTTATTCTATATTTCTATATTTTTCTCTATAACAAGCATTCATAGCCTACCTAGTAACCAAAGACCATCCTTCCCCCCTGAACTCTTGGGAACATGGATGTCATTTTCTCCAAGCTTTGCCTCCTATCTGTGGATGAAGTATCCTTTGGGTCCCTGATAAAATTTTGAGATAATAACCAATCTTAAGAGTACCAAGGTTTAAAAAAAGGTAACCTTTTGTTTATCGGTAACACCTGCTAAGTTTTGGGAGGTCTCCCATGATCAACTTTGGGCCATCTTAACCTGGAACGAATTCATAGCTTCTTGTTTCCTATGGAAACAAAAACAACACTGCTTCTCCAAAGCAGTGCATCTTTTAAGTTCCATTTTTGAAATATATTATTTGACTTTTGTTTTAAAGCTAAGGGATTTTGAAAATATTTAGGTTGGTGTATCTTATCAGTCTCTCTTTTAATTCCATGTTTCCCAGGAGTTGCAACTTGTTTGCCATCCATGAAAAAATACAAAATCAATACAATAATAGACGGGATCCAAATTCCCTCTGTATTTTCCGTAGCTTTTGTTCTTTTATATTATTTTTATTCTTTCTTTAAAGATGTTATTTTATATTTTAAAACTATTTCTTTCTTTATGTAACTGTCTATACCCATTTTTTCCCCTTTCTCATGCCTACACACATTAAAAAAGCACTCGAACCTGTTTAGAAGTTTTTCCATCTGGACCACTTTTTACTCTGTGTGTTTTAAGCTGTTTTGTTTGGATGAGCTTGATCTAAGTCTACCATACAGCATGTGACTGATTAGGCCCTCTGTACGGAGGCCTGTGTGAGACTACAGAAACCCCATATGCTGTGTAGCTCAAAGCAGCTGGCAACCAGCTCCACCCTGCAGGCCACCAACTTGGGACACACATCTCTGGGCTGCTGTTTGCATGAGACTATGAGACTAGGAAGCTCATTGTAGTTCTGTTTCTGTATATCAGAAGCTTTCTTTGTAAGCTTTTTCAGACCTTATGAGAATTTGAAAGCCCACGTTGGGTGCCATTTGTAAGTGGATGTTTCTCTCTTGCCTGCCAGTTCCTGAAAAACCATTCAGAGGCTTAATATTTATTAGAAACTGTTTGTCCAATGGCACAGGCTTATTACTGGCTACCTTTTGCATTTAAATTAACCCATTAGTCCTTATTTTACCAGAGGCTTATGACTTTTTACCTTGCATCTTGCTTCCCTGGCAGCTACTGGTGTCTCCCTAACTCCAAGCTTCTGCTCCCTGTACCTTGGCTTGGATTTCCCACCTGGCTCTACTCTGCCTGGCTATTGGCCAAATCTGCTTCTTTATTAACCAATGGAAATAAGACATAAACAACACATAGAAAGTTTAACTATGGACAAAGATTTTCGATTTGTTTATGGAATATTTGTCTATCTATGGAAAGATGTTTTGCATTTGTTGCCTAAGGGACCTTATTCTTCTAATATGAAGCTAAATAGCCAATATCTAGACAGGAGGTATATGCAGGATTCCAGGCAGAGAGAGTAAGTTAGAGGAGGAATCATGGAGACAGAGACAGAGAGAATTGCCAGTGGACAGACAGACTGACAGAAGAAGCAAGAAAGTACGACATACAGAATGAAAGAAAAGCAAAAGCCCCAAGGCAGAACATAGATGAATAGAAACAGGTTAAATTAAGCTCTAAGAATTAGTGGAAGCTAGGCAGTGGTGGTGCACGACTTTAGTTCCAGCACTTGGGTGGCAGAGACAGGAGGATCTCTATGAGTTCGACAGGCTTCAAAGCTACAGAGAAACCCTGTCTTGAAAAACCTAAATAAATAAAGGGGTTATTTTGGGACAAAAATAAGCTAAAGGCCAAACGTTTTTAATTATTAAGAAGTCTTGGTGTCATTACCTGGGAGCTGTTGGTGATGCAAAGAAAAATGCCAACTGAACTTCCTTAAGAGAGCATGCTCTGGAGCAGTGTGGTAGGAGAGAGAAGCCCCAGTAACGTTGTCCTGAGTGTTGGATGTGCATTGTGTAGGGGACACTCCAGAAGCCTGGAAGATAGTGTTTGAGGAGGTAACCATACCATAACTGAGGAAGAGAATCCAAAGCTTAACCATGAAATTATTACAAAATACCTTATTATTACATAAACTGCTCATATTCCCTCTATTGATAAAAAGGAAAAATGATGTGTGACTGTTCTCATAGATCATCCTGGGACATTACTCAAAATATATGAAAAACATAAAATCTAAAATTAGAAAATTTTTAAATAAGAAAATAGCATCAGCAATTATATTTCTCACCTATCTTATAGTTCTCATCAGAACACTGTTGCTCAGTTGTCTTATGTACAAAACATGCTTTAGGAATACTGCAACCCGCTCCATCAGTACTTTTCAGAGAAAAGGTAGAAAGGGAAAGTGATGAAAACATCAAGTGATGTGTGTTCTATTTTAAATTCTCAAGCAGTATTGTTAGTCCTGTACTTGCCCATTTTCCCATATGATCGGATACTTAAATGATGTTTACTCTGTGAGTTCTTCCTCTGGCCTGCTCCTTCTCATGTCCCGGGTCCCTGTCATCTGCATCATTACTGAACTCTGTAGAAATCCTGAGCCCACAGCACAGCCAGAGCTGTTGCATCAGACTCTGTATTTTCATTCCACTTCACTGTCATGATTGTGTGCATGAACTGTTGAGAAATTCCTTCTCCCTCACTGTGACTTCCTGTGAGGAATGCATAGGTGTGTGGTGTGCAGGAGCACATGGCACTACATGCACGTGCTCTGGGTGCATTCATTTTACATTTCATCTGTCTTAAATCATCATGTCCAGCTGAGCTTATAGGATCTTTTTTCTTTTGATGGGTCAGTGTGAGATCATGCGACCACTTCAGGCATGTCTGAGGATATTACTACCTATGTAAGAACATTTCTATCTCTCTTTCATCTTGGACCAGATCTAGATTTGTGTGCACAGACACATGATACCTGTGTTACGGTTTCTACTGCTGTGAAAAAGATCATAATGAAAGACACTTTGGAGAAGAAAGGGTTTATTTCATATGCCTACTTCAGAAAACAGTCCATCACTGAGGGAAGAAAAGACCAGAGGCAAGAACTGGAGAACAGGCCTCAGAAGAACACTGCTTACTGACTCCCCCAGACTGCTTTCCTGTACCATAGAGAACTGTAATCCTGCCAGGTAGTGGTGTCTCACATCTTTAAATCCAGCACTTGGGAAAAAGAGGCAGGAGGATCTCTGTGAGTTTGAGGCCATTCTGTTCTACAAGAACTAGTTTCAGGACAGGCATCCAAGATACACAGAGAAACCCTGTCTCAAAAAACAAAAAACAAAACAAACAAAAAAAATTGTGTGCCCAGTGCAGGCAGTACAAATAACAGGCTGTGATGTCTCATATCAATCACTAGTTAAGAAAATGTCACCGTAGACATGGTCTCTTCTCAAAGTGGCTATAGCTAGTTTCAAGTTGATAGGGTAAATATGAAGCACAATGCATCTTGGTATTTGTGGGCCCATATTTCGATTTGGCACAGTAGCCATTAGCCCGGTCTGAGCTAGTCACATAGCTCTGCAGACAAGCTGTCTCTTACTTAACAAAAGCCAGGATGTGGTGCTCCTAGTTTCTTTTGTTAAAATGTAGAGTACCTAAAAAGAGATGTTGACCAAAGCTGATGACTTAATGGTTTAAAGGTTTGGTGCTTCCCTTCCTTTGTAATTTGGAGGATGTCTTATAGAGATGCTAATTCATGGCCTACCTAACTGCTAGATGCGTACATGACCTAAGCCCAGGCACCTGGTTGCCTAGGAGACAGCCTAATGTGTTTTCCCCACTCAGTTGAGGGATATATAAGATGTTCCAAAAATAAAGAGTGATTCTGGCCTTTTCCAGGATGACCTTGTAAGCTGTGTCAGTTTTATTCCTCGCGACTCCGTTTCAGCCGGGTTAGGGAATCTATGTTGGACCCACATGGGCTCCCACATAATGGCGCCCAATGTGGGGCAGACGACTGAACCCCGAGATTAAAGACAACGTGCTGCTGACTACTGAACCCAGAGATTAAAGACAACGTGCTGCTGACTACTGAACCCAGAGATTAAAGACGACAACGTGGTGCTGTCTACTGAACCCCGGAGCAAGAAGTACGAAAAGGAACGTGGTGCTGACCGCCGAACTCCATGATCCCGGAGAAGGGACAACACGAGAGAGACGGTGAATGCTGATCGCTGGATCCCAGAGGGAAAGCAGACAAATGACGGAGGAGAACGCGAGGCTGATCAGCGCTCCCCCAAAATCAAGGAAGAGGTGACCAGAACCCGCTAGAAAAAAAATCAGTGGATATGTGAGTAAAGTGCGCTTAGACAAAACGGGATTGTAATATCGGGAGTAAAGCTGGTAAATATAGAAATATGGGACAAGGAGAAAGCAATCAAATGGCCATGCAGTTAATTGAAGATATTTTAAAAGACAGAGGAGAGTACAGCAGCATCAGATACAGGAATTTTTAAATTGCTGCGATTGACAGTTGGCTAAAAGAGAGGTTGTGACGATAAATGTTAAGAGTTGATACGTATGCTAAAAAAGTAAACTCTAAATGATGTTCTGTACCAGCGGAAAAAAACATCTTCAACTCAGGTGATTCTACTCTCCTTTAAGATAGGAAAATATAGTCTTTGGGAACATAATTATTCATAAAACATTATGATACATCCGGACAAAAAATATGGCTAATACACAGGGTCTAAAAAGTATATTCCTCTCCACTAATCTCTTCTCTTTACAGAGGTCGGCAGTCAATGACGGGTTTAAAGCTTCTTCTCCCCAGATGCCTAAGACAGGGGCTTGCATAATTGATGCCTGGTCCAATAACGAAAAAATTTGGGTAAATAAAGAGGGCTTTACCCAAACCAGGCACGACTTATCTGTCCTGTTGCAGTAGCACAGGAATTATTAAAATTAATAAGAGAAAATGGATTGTGGGCCCATATTTCGATTTGGCACAGTAGCCATTAGCCCAGTCTGAGCTAGTCACATAGCTCTGCAGACAAGCTGTCTCTTCCTTAACAAAAGCCAGGATGTGGGCTGGAGAGATGGCTCAGTGGTTAAGAGCATTGCCTGCTCTTCCAAAGGTCCTGAGTTCAATTCCCAGCAACCACATGGTGGCTCACAGCCATCTGTAATGAGGTCTGGTGCCCTCTTCTGACCTGCAGACATACACAGAGACAGAATATTGTATACATAATAAATAAATAAATATTTAAAAAAAAAAAAGCCAGGATGTGGTGCTCCTAGTTTCTTTTGTTAAAATGTAGAGTACCTAAAAAGAGATGTTGACCAAAGCTGATGACTTAATGGTTTAAAGGTTTGGTGCTTCCCTTCCTTTGTAATTTGGAGGATGTCTTATAGAGATGCTAATTCATGGCCTACCTAACTGCTAGATGGGACATGACCTAAGCCTAGGCACCTGGTTGCCTAGGAGACAGCCTAATGTGTTTTCCCCACTCAGTTGAGGGATATATAAGATGTTCCAAAAATAAAAAATGATTCTGGCCTTTTCCAGTATGACCTTGTAAGCTGTGTCAGTTTTATTCCTCGCGACTCCGTTTCAGCCGGGTTAGGGAATCTATGTTGGACCCACATGGGCTCCGACAGGTATTTATAAATTAATGTGCACGATCATTTAATTAAATTAATGTGCACGATCATTCACTGAACTTTATTTCAGGAAATGTTGTCCTTCTTGGATGTGGCCATTGAGTTCTCTCCAGAAGAGAGGGAATGTCTGGAGCCTGCTCAGTGGAATCTGTACAGGGATGTGATGTTGGAGAATTACAGCAACCTTGAATTCCTGGGTGAGCATCTCATCTATAGTGACTTCTTATTTCACTTCAACATATAGCTTCCTCACTTTGTATGGTTTCTCATGGGAGCATTTCAACAGTTTCATATCCATTGTTTTTAAAATAATTATTAAGATCGCTACATTAAAAATCATTTTGGGGCTGGAGAGATTGCTCAGTTGTTAAGAGCACTGACTGTTCTTCTAGAGGACCATTAAGTAGAAGGAAACTGCTCTTTCCTTCCCGGCCACCCAGACCTGAATAAACAGAAACTATAATAATTACAGCACTGTTTGGCCTGTTAGCCCAGGCAAGAAATCCCACATCACCGGCACTCCTATGACAGCTCACAATTGTTTGTAAACCTAAGGTCTGACAACCTCATGTTATGTGATGTTTTAATTGTGTTGTGTCCTGACAAATAAAGCTTGATTAGAGTCAGGGGGTAGAACTAGCCACCAGCTGACCATAGAGATATGGAAGACAGTAGAGAGGGGAACAGGACATGGAAAGCTGGGCTGAGACAGGAGCTCTGCCCTTTGGATGCTGGAATGGAAGAGGTAGGGCGTCACTGTGCTTCTCTGATCTTTCAGTTCCTTAGCCAGTATCTGACTCTGTATTTCTCATTGATAAAGTTTACTAAGATAAACATATCACCCTCACATAGACATACATGAAGGCGAAACACCAGTGTATATGAAAAATTAAAATAAATTATGATTTAAAAAATAATCATTTTACTGTTTGCTTCATTCTTGTTTGATCTTTCTCTGTTAAATGTGCGTTTCCTTCACTCTAGTGGGACTTTTAGAAATTCAGTGGCCTGAGACATGGAGCTCACTCTGTAACTGAAGTGTTTACCATTCAGCTTTACTGTTTTCCCCCTTGAAGTAAAATTCATATTTTTTATCTTTTTTCTTTTCTGTTTTTTCCCCCCTTTGGTTTTTTGAGGCAGGGTTTCTCTCTGGTTTTAGAGCCTGTCCTGGATCTAAATCTTGTAGACCAGGCTGGCCTCAAACTCACAGAGATCCACCTGCCTCTGCCTCCCCAGTGCTGGCATTAAAGTCGTGAGCCTCCACCATCCGGCTCCATCATATGTTGTAGTGATCCTGTCTGAAAACACTTAAGGAACTGATTGTCTGCAATCATTTGTCACCTCATCTCTGTCCTTACAAGCCATGTACAGACAGGGACATGTCAATTCCGTGTGCAAGAACACATAAACAAACTTCTCTTTTTCTATGAACAGGTCTTGCTGTCCGTAAGCCACACTTGGTGACATTTCTGGAGCAAAGACCAGAGCCTTCAGATGGGGAGAGACAAGCAGCAGCCACCGTGCACCCAGGTGTGTAGGAATGAGGGGATGGGGCAGAGCTGAAGTCCAACTGTCTAACAGAAAGTGAGACTTTCCCGTGTGCCTTGAAACATGATACCATGGGAATCACTCTTTAGGTCTCTCCTTCAGGTCTTTGTTGTCAGAATACATGTCTCAGAGGTTTATGAGGGTTTAAGTCTCTTTGGATTTCCCCAATAACAAGCTGTGCTTCTGTTTACAGTGATCTCCAAGGTTTTCCTTTTTGTTGAGTCTCCATTGTAATGTAAGACTCATGGAAATAGAACTCAGTCCTGCTCCGACCGAGAGTCTTTTATTTACAGATGTTGAGAGCAGACTCATGACAGAAAGATCTCTACACCAAAGTGAACATACTGGGTTAATAAAGGCAACCCACAATTCCATCACAGAGAGGCAGGCAGGGACAGAGGCTCAATGGTGTCAGTTCTGTTGGTCAGAACAATTGGGAGTTGCAAGCATTGGATAAAACTCAGAGCAACCAAATGTAATTTGGATAGTCCACTTCCAACCGGTCTTAGGGAAGAGTCAAAGCATTCACACATTGTGTAAAGGGGATTTATTTGGCCATTAGGGCCACTAATTTAACATTGCCTATTTGCCTTTTTTTTAAAAACAACTTTACCACCAGTTGATTCAGCAGGTCCTGACCATTAGATGTAGAAAGAGTAGGACAGGTTGACGTGCAAGGCCTTGGACTGCTCATTCAGAGATGCCCATCGAATCAGTTATGGGGACAGTGTATGCTTCTTGTTCATGACAGTTAGTAGATTTAGGCCTATTAGTAAGTTGTAAGGCTGCATTTGTTTTTCTCTTTTAAGTTAATCTCTTTATCATGTACAAAGATGGTATTTGGATATATACCCAGTCACAACTTGTTAAAGAAGTCATAAACTTTTATATGTGAATCTGGTTTTTTCAGATACATCAGTACTAGTAATATATTTTATTTGAGATACATTCAGGGTATGCACTGTGGCTAGACCTAGAGGAAACATTGTGGCTAATATTACCATGAGTCCAATTGAACAAAAAGATCTTGTGGTCACTTCTTCTTTAGGTCTCCTGTTGATTCTCAGATGTCCTTAGTGTATATTTTCATTAGCTTCTGTGTTTTTAATGGGATCATGACTGATGAATTTAGGCAAAGTTTTTCATCAGCAACTCGATGGATCAGGTCTTTGCGGCCAGCTGCTCCCCAATAACCACAGAGAGACTTTATAGTAATTGTAAATGCTCAACTGACAGCTCATGCTTATGAGAAAGTAGGTCTTACATTTTAAATTAACCCGTGTATCTTATTTACACTCTGCCACGTGGCAGGACCTTTTCTTCATATAGCATGTTTATTGCTGGCTTCTCAGAATCCTGGTCCCTGCTCTGACTCTTGCTTTCTAATGCCAGGATTTGGTCAGCCCCCAAAATCCTGCCTAGCTATAGACCAATCAGCTTTTTATTAACAATAAAGCAACACATCTTCACAGTGTACCGAAAGATTATTCCACAGCATTTTCCACATTTGTCTAATATATAACAAAAGTATACATATAAAAATAGCCTCTCATGTTCTTGGAAATAAAAACATAACCTCTCTCCCAAAAGAACAAACTTCTGTTTTCATATTAAAGTCAAGACATGTTAAAGTCTATAGGTTGCTTTAATCCAGCAGTTTTCTCAATCCAGTGCGTCTCAGCAGCTCTTATTCCTTCATTAGCAGTCAGAAAATCTACAGGCAACACAGTAAAACATGGATTCCAGACACTCTGTGTATTTTACTTCTTTGTGTGTCTTTTTTCTTTTATATTTATTCCCTTTTTAAGGACTTTTGCTTTATTTTAAAAGTATGCATATATTTATTGTAACTGTCTCTACCATTTTTTTCTTTCATGAAACTTTGTACATTTTCAAACACAGTGTACCCATTTACAGATTTTTTTTCTATCTAAATCTATCTTTCCTGAGCATCTGTAACCTTTTCTGTCCACATGAGCAAAATCCTAAACCTGCCACCCACTGAAGTGGTGGAGCTCAAGTCGGTGGTTCAAATCTGTAGGCAGCCACCAGGGGATGCATCTCTGTACTGCAGGCCGCATGAGAGACACAATACCAGGAAGATGCATTTGTCTTCACCTGTGGTTTTGAGTGGTGAAGGACATTTAAAAGAAATCCCACACTACCTCAAAATTGAGAATAATAGAGGATTGTTTATTTAGGGGTAGACTCACACGTCACTATCCTCTACTGGAACGGAGAACAGTAACCAAATCCCGCAGCCAGAAAAGAGGCCAGACACATGCTTTACATTGTCATAAATAGTATAAGAGGCCACGCCCAAGTGGGCGGATAACTTAAAAGCTACTAGCTTTAAAAATTCTTATAGCACCTCCCCTTTTTGTTTAAATGTTCTAAACCTAATACAAAACTATATACAATAAGAACAAATTTATCAAGCAAGAAACATGTGATGAATGTTTCAATAATTATCCTATCCTAATGAGTTTAAGTCTTGTACAATAAATAACTTGGCTAAGTCATGAGAGAAAAGTAACTACACCTATGTAGTCTTCAACCCCATCAAAGACCCAAGAAGGGAAATAATATTACTTGAGTAGGCAGGAAGTGCAATCAAGCAACTTCCAAAATGTGCAACAAATGACAGAGAGAACTGGCTACCTGGGCAATCACCCAAAATCTTATTTTTGATGTTGGAGCAACCAACTTTGGCTAAGGTCTAAATTAACTGAAAATACCATTTTCAGAGTTTAAAATTTTTTCAAAACCGTCTTACCCTGTCTTGGCAAGATTTGACAGTCTTTTTTCTTGTATCCTGCTTGTTCTGTCAGGACATCATGCATTTTGTCAGTGCTCAATGCATGGGCAGTTCCTTGCCAAAAGGCCAGTTTTGCCAAGAAGAAAACAATCTCCAAGTGGAGTGTCTTCAATGCTCAACATTCTCTCTGGAATAGATCAGTGCTGCCAGGAGCAATCCTGTCTCACTTCAACAGAACCCTAAGTTATTTAAATGCCATATTCTATAGCTCTTTGAAGTAGTTGAAGATTACCTATCTATGCAGAATACAATCTCTATGTATCTAAAGAATCTGATTAGTCTAATTATAAGTATGACAAACATAGATGACGTTGATCTATAATTCTTAATACCTATGTAGCTTAAAGACTAAGACTTCATATTAGGATATTATACAATAAACAACTGTGCAACAAATGAGTGACCTCAAAATGCAAACAATGTTTAAGTATCTTGATCAGAGGTAGAAATGTACATTGCAATATGATAAATATATCCTAAAATTATACCAATATACAAAAATGTTTTAAGCAGAGGTAAAGCATGCATGCATACAGTATGACAAAATAACTGCCTAGATATACAAATATAGATGAAAATAGGAACATATTCAATATAACTTGTTTGTATCAATAGACAAGGATCTATACCAATGTAAATTGCCTATAAATAATAGTTCACAAGTATTTGAGCTATTTCACTCTATTACTCATTATTAGTGCAAGTAAGCTCACACTGATCTATTATCCCTTCCAATTTATCCCTCCTTTATTTTCAAAGAGATCCCTTAGCCTATAAACTTTCCCCCTCAACCCCCAACCCTATACCAATTATAATCAACTCCTAAGTCATGTCCCTAACCCTGAGAGCAAACTTTGTTGGGGGAGGGGAAGTCGTCTTCTAGAATTACTTCCAGCTGTCATGGGGTCCATGTTCTTCCTATGGGATCCTGTGAAGGTAAAATGGTGGTTAAGTTCCAAGATTACTGTCTGGTATAATTGCATATAGTCTCTGAGTATTTGGTAGGGTTTTTCTGGGGTTCCTATTTGGAGTTCTGGCCAGAACATTTTTTTAAAAAGTACACCATTTCACTAACCAAGTTGGAACCATCTTGAGCAGCTGGTACCCCAAACAGATCTTATAGTAGCACTATCAGCATCATGATGTCATATCAACCAGGTGGAGTTGTTGTGGGGCCCCATGTTCTTCCTGGAAACTTCAAAGATTACTGTAGGAAAATTCATTGTTCATTGTGGAAAACTTAAATATTACTTATATAGACATATGCAGACATATATATTCAATGAAAAGTACGATAGAGACAAAAATAGGTTTGAAGAAAACTAAATTTTTTTCTAATTTTTTTTTCTTTCTGTCCCATATCATGGCTCCTGTCATAAGACAGAAACTCTGAATTTTTATTTTAACAACATGTTAAGATTTAGAGAAGGACAGCACCAGTGTCCAACTCCAAAGCCAGCTTTGAATTTTTAAGTGAATCATGATTATTATCTTAGTTTATGTTTTGAGATTCTTACCCTCAGATGACATGACCTCATAAGTCATAATTCTCTCTGCTTGATGAGCCTATCTGGAGAATTATTTTTTCCTCTTTAGGCATCTAGATGTTCAGGGTCTCTTTACCTTTTAAAGGTGAGTATTTTTCTGCAAAGACAAGAACAGAACCCTGCCCCAAACCTCATGAGGTTTCCTTACCACCTGTATGGCTGTCACCATTGTGGATGAGCTGTCTTTTCTCTTTTTTAAGAGGTTGTTCCTTTTCAAAGTGAATCTTTATTAATTTCGATGGTATCCATAGTTTTTCTTCTCCTGTGGAAACAAGAGCGAAACCCCTTCCCCAACGTAGCACATCCCCTGGTTTCCCACATCCCCTGGTTTCCATTGTGAAGTCAACACATCCTTAATATACACCATCTGATTTAATTCAGAAGACTTTTCTATTATCCAATGTCTCTCTGCTACTGTTGTCCCTTTCTCATTAGCGTTAAGAAAATTTAAGTTTAGTAAAGCATTATACAATCTATTTCTGGGGCTATTTATTATCCCTTTCTGTTTGTTTAACATATCCTTTATATTTCGATTTGATCTTTCTATAACTGCCTGACCTGTAGGATTGTGTGATATACATATAATATACTTAATATTATGATGAGCAAAAAACTGTTTCGTTTTCTTAGAGACATATGCTGGACCATCATCTGTCTTTATTTGTGTAGGTATACCCATGATGGCCATAACTTCTAATAAATATGTAATTACTGAATTAGCCTTTTCTGAGCTTAAAGCAGTTGCCCATTGAAAACCTGAATATGTCACGTCCAAGAGGGTGGGTAACTTGAAGGCTACTGGTGGTAGGAACACGGCAGGGTGGGCCAAGTTTGATTGCCATTTGTAGGTGGAGATTTCTGTTCCAAGAGATACTCCAGAATAACCAAACCAGGGGCTTTTTATTGGTTGTAAATAGTCAGTAGCTTGGGTTCATTTTTAAGTAGCTCTTACTCTTTAAATAAAACCATTGTTCTTATCTACCTTCTGTCACCTGGCAGTTCCTTCTTTTAACACAGTATGTTCATCTTTTTTCTGTGTCTGCTGACTGTGGAGGCCCATATTGCGCGCTTTTATCCACCTTGCCTGAAGGTCATAGAGTTTTGACTTGTTGAGCGTTATTGAGAACAGGTGTGGCTACACATCCTGACCTAGGGTGTGGTCACTTGGTGTTTTTGATATTAAGGTTGTCCATACAGGTAGACATACTCCAACCTGACCAATGTTCAGGATATTGAAGCATACGTCTGTTCCTTCTTTTGAAATAAGAGGTCTGTCCTTGTGAGTAACTGTCTTCTGGATACTTGATCTTGGGTGGGTTTACTGCCTAAAGAACAGAATGCTTAAGTCTTGATGTCTCAAAGTAATGAAATAAAAACTATTCTATTTGCTCTGTGTATCATATTAAAACAGTCTCTTTTCCTCTCTCCCTGTGGTGTTGGGGAATAAAAGTGTATGGAAAATAAACACAGGCTGATTTCAGAATTTACTGGAACTCTCCCCCTGGCTACTAGCCTATTTTTTCTGTTTTATTATTTTCATTCATGTCTTCATTCTCTTCACTTGTTTTCCAGTTCCTGTGCCCATACCCTGGTAGGTGGCATACTACTTGAAGCTGGTTTCTGACAGCTGGCCACTCCCCTCACTATTCCCTTCTTCCCAGTATTTTCTCTGCCCAAAAAATCTTGCCTAACCATCAGTCAACCTGCTTTTATTAACAATGGGAGTACTACATATTCATATTGTACAAAACAGTGTTTCACAGCTGATGAGCTGGTTCAGATGTCTCTGGCGGGTAACTCGATGGCTGCTCTGGGTGAGCTTTCACAGTCCACTTCACCTCCTCCTCAGGCTGTGTTGCTTTTGTTACCTGATGTGGTGGGTCCTCATGAAACTTAGTTAAACTTAGCTTAACTTTGAAGATATGGACAGAGGACTGGATAATGGAATTTAGGAATTTTTCTCTCTCTCCATGACAGTGTTTGAGGCCAGCCTGGTCTCGATAATTCGTTCAAGTTCATCAAGGTCTACACCGAAAAAACCTTGGCTTCAGGGAAAAAACAAAAAAACAAAACAAAACAAAAATGAAAGAAGTAATTTTGCCATCTCTTTGATAAATATATTGGCTATGCGAAATTTGTATGATATGCCGAAGAACCTAAAATATTTTTTTTGTTTTTTGTTTTTTCATGGTTCGACATGTTTCAAGCACGTATTTTTCTGTCATTCAAATAAAACGTAAAATAGTGTCCTGAATTTGAACTATAAATTTCATCTTTATGTAGGCTGTCTACTTGTGTAGCATATCTTTTGTACCCCCAAAATAAAGCTTTATGTGTAGGATAAAACATTCGTATTAGACGATGTCTCTAATTACAAAGTCAAAATGACCTTTGTTTTTCCCAGACTCACCTGCTTTCTAATTTCCTGGGTGTCCTGTGATATAAAATCTCTATTCATTTAATGGGTTTATTTCTCCTAGTAAAATGCCCTTGCAGCTTACTTAGCTACTTAACTTTGAATTATATGCCATTATGTCTATGTTCTATTTGGATGTTCTCTTATTTTACTAGTAGTATAGGTTATTTCTACCTACAATATTTTATCATTTATTCTTATTTATATTGTATATGTTTTAAAATGACTGTAGTTTTTCACTGATGCTTCAATATGTACAAAAAAGTTGTTTTTTTTTAAAAAAAGATAAGCATTGTAAGTATGAAGAATATTTCCTAACTTTTGTTCATATCTCAACTTTTGATGAATAGGAACAAAGCCCAATGATCACAGCAGTTACAACAAGGCCATTGATTGTAACTCACTACAGATTCAATGTCAAAGAATTCATACAAAGGAGAAACCCTACAAGTGTGAAGAATGTGGTAAGGGCCTTAGTTCTTATAAAGCACTTTCCATACACCAGAGACTTCACACTGAACAAAAACCCTACATGTGTAAAGAATGTCACAAGGCCTTCAATACTCGCTCATCCCTTTTTATACACCAGAAAAGTCATACTAATGAGAAATCCTACAAGTGTGAAGACTGTGGCAGATCATTTTATTATTCTTCAATACTGAAGCAACATCAAAGGATTCACTTGAGAGATAGCCAACACAAGTGCAAAGAATGTGGCAAGTGTTTTTTCTCATTGTCATGCCTTAGACAACATCAAGCAAGATATACTAGAAAGAAATCGTACAAGTGTGAAGAGTGTGGCAAATGTTTTTACTTCCTTTTATCCCTTCGGCGGCATCAAGCAATTCATTCTGAAGACAATCTCTATAAGTGTGCAGAGTGTGGCAAAACTCTTTCCAGTTTTAAATTACTACAAAAACATCAGACAGTTCATACTGGAAAGAAATTATACAAGTGTGAGAAGTGTGCCAAATGTTTTTACTCCCGTTCATCCCTTCGGCGACATAAAGCAATTCATTCTGGAGATTATCCCTATAAGTGTGCAGAGTGTGGCAAAATGTTCTCCAGTTTTACATACTTTCAAGATCATCAGACAATTCATACTGGAAAGAAATCATACGAGTGTGAAGAGTGTGGCAAATGCTTTTATTTATCCTCATCCCTTTGGCGACATAAAGCAATTCATTCTGAAGACAATCCCTGTAAGTGTGCGGAGTGTGGCAAAACGTTCTCCAGTTTTACATACTTTCAAGATCATCAGACAATTCATACTGGAAAGAAATCATACATATGTGAAGAGTGTGGCAGATGTTTCCACTTATCTTCATCCCTTCGGCGACATAAAGCAATTCATTCTGAAGACAATTCCTATAAGTGTGCAGAGTGTGGCAAAACGTTCTCCAGTTTTACATACTTTCAAGATCATCAGACAATTCATACTGGAAAGAAACCATACATGTGTGAAGAGTGTGGCAGATGTTTCCACTTATCTTCATCCCTTCGGCGACATCAGACAATTCACTGTGAAGACAATCCCTACAAGTGTGAGAACTGTGGCAGAAGGTTTAAGTCTTCTTTATTCCTTAAACAACATCAAACCATCTATTCAGCAGACAATTCTTCTGCCCCTGTACATTGTAGCAAATGGTTTTCCTATTCTGGGGATCTTCAGGATCACCAAACAGTTCATACTGGAGAGAAACCCTTCAAGTGTGAAGAATGTCACAAGGCCTTTCAATGTCCCTTATCCCTTAGTAGACACAAGGGAATTCATACTGGAGAGAATCCCTACAAGTGTGAAGAATGTCACCAAGCCTTTCTTTGTCCCTCATCCCTTAGTAGACACAAGAGAGTTCACACTGGAGAGAAACCCTACAAGTGTGAAGAATGTCACCAAGCCTTTCTTTGTCCCTCATCCCTTAGTAGACACAAGAGAGTTCACACTGGAGAGAAACCCTACAAGTGTGAAGAGTGTGACAAGGCCTTTCGTTATGACTCATCCCTTAAGACACACAGGAGAGTTCATACTGGAGAGAAACCCTTCAAGTGTGAAGAGTGTCACAGAGCCTTTAAATGTCCCTCAGCTTTTAGGACACACAAGAGAGTTCACACTGGAGAGAAACCCTATAAGTGTGAAGACTGTGGCAGGTGCTTTTCCTCATCTTCAAACCTTAGACGACATAAAAGAAAAATTCATTCTGAAGAGACCCCATAAAATTGTGGGGAATGTTGTAATTTAATATCCTTATTCAACGTGATATATTTAACACCAGAGAGAAATCCAACGAATGTCTTTAAAAGTTTTCTTCCTCAAACTTTAAAACACATCATATGATTCATTCTGACTGCACATGTCATGTGGGATTCCCCTCTGTAAGCTGTGAATATGTTTTATTACCATTGGTTAATAAAGAAGCTGCATCAGCCAATAGCTTTGCAGAGTAAAGTCACGCAGGAAATCCAAACAGAGATATAGAGAAAGTAGGAAGAGTCAGAGAGATGCCATGTAGTTGTCAAAGGAGACAGATGCTAGAACCTACTGCTAAGCCACAGCCTCAAGGAGATACTCAGATTAATAGAAATGGGTTAACTTAAGATGTAAGAGTTACTTAATAAGAAGCTTGAGCTAATTGGCAATGGAGTGTTTTAATTAATATGGCTTCTGTGTGTGATTATATGGGTCTGGGTGGCCAGGAATCATAAGAACAGTATCCAGTTACACACGATTGTGTGAAGTATTGTAAAATCATTCCCAAGAAGTCAGCTAACCCAACCTAGGAACTTCTACTTCTATCTCTACCTCACTGTGATGGGGTTCAGAGCTAGCTTGCAGTAAAACCTTGCTTTTTGCAGTCTGTATTTCTCTGATTTCTGGTGGTTTCTCTGGGGGTCATGATCTCTGGGGGGCACAACAGTATGCACACCATTTGCTCAGGAAAATGTTTTTCCAGATGCCTTGGTGATCCTTTCCCACATGTGTGGAGACCCGAAGGAGCCAAAGGTCAGAGAGTTTGGGTCTTGTTTCTAGGTCATTCTACATTATTGTGTTGCTACCTCAAACAAAGGTCCCACCTAGTTGTAAATCATTGAGTTCTGCTCTCTCAAGGCTATTGTCAACAGGTCTGGCTAATTGCCAGACCTTGTGCTCCTGGAACAGTGAAGTAGTTTGTTCCTAAGGTACCACTAAGTTCCATTCTCTTTACAGAAATAACATGCGATTCTACCCAGGTAGTGGTTTGATCTTGTGTGTGAGCCTGATGAATGTAGCCCCTGACTTTCAATTACTATGTTCATTTCCTTATATCATGTTAATGCAGACTTTTGTCTTACTCCTGCCTTTGGGGGCCAGGGGTATATTAAGCAGTTGTAAGTTAAACACAGGCAAATTTTCAGTACTCAGTGAAAAATTCCCTCCCGATACTATACTACGTTTCTGCGTTTTATTATTTTCATTCACATCTTCATATTCTTTACTGTATTTCTAAATTCCCATGCCTCCTACCCTGGACAAAGGTATTTTTCTCAAGGCTGGCCCCCGACACAGATAATATCTTATTGAATTTTTTGCTTCTGTGAGGACCTGACTTACAAACTCAGTTTTAAAGGAGCTTCATCTTAAGCCGTATAACGAACGGCCCCAGAAATGTGCTGCGATAGCAGAATTTGAACAAATACCCGGAAATAGCTAATTACGGAGCTAGGGAGCAGGACTGTTACATTTAAAGAAGTCCGGATGTTCCTAGGAGGCATCCTGTCCGTGAAACCTTGTCAGTTATCAATGGTCCGCAAAACTGACCAATGGTTTCAGAAGCTACCTTACCCTATGCCCTCTTTGCCCAATCCCTAGACGACAGGATATGAACTCTGATTTTGTCATTTCCTCTTTAAACATTTTTTTTTCTTCCTTGGGCTGCAAGCTGCACTTAGTCTCACCCACTCCTTTGATGTGGTGGAAATGAAGTCCAAGCTCGACATTGAATATTAAAAATCTCTTGTTTTTTTGCATCGGAATCCGGTGCCGTGGAGTTACATGTTGGGAAATGATTAATGTGAGGATAGCACTTCTTTTTATTTAGTTTAGTTTCGTGTATAATTTCTTACCTCCTAGGGGTCATTTGTGCTTCGCGCAGACTTCTGGGAAATGTAGTCCCCGCGTCTGTGACGTCACAAAACGCCGTCCAGGAAATCCCTTTCCTGCTTCGGTCTCCACATGTGAGTCTTCCCCAAAGTTGAGGAGAGTTCCGTCTGTTGCACATTCCGGTTGCATCTGTGACATGGAGGTTGGTCAAGGGTGCAGCTCAGCCTGAAGCACTTTGCGGGGTGCGGGGCCGTCTTGGAGGGAGCGGTCCTGGGCTGGGTGGGAGGGCGGGGGAAGCTGCCTTGGAGGTGCTGTGCTCAGGTGCAACCTGAGGTTGCAGGTCAGGGCTGGGGAGAGGAAATAGGGACCGTGCTTTGAGTGATGGTTTTCTTAGGACGCCTGGGCAGCCCGAGAGCGCCTTGGGCTTCTGCTTGGTAGCGCGGAGTAGTGCGAGGTCCAGGAGGTCCAGGATTGCAAGCTAAGGATGTTCAGCTGACTGCCTGCTCCTGAGGGGGAGCTGGGAGCTCACTGAGCCGCTATGGTGGGGAGGCCTGTTTCACTAGCTGACCCGTTCTCCTGTGGATGCTATGAGATTTCTCAGTATCTTTTATATATGGTTTTTCGAGACAGGGTTTCTCTGTAGCTTTGGAGCCTGTCCTGGAACTATCTCTTGTAGACCAGGCTGGCTTCAAACTCACCAAGATCCACCTGCTTCTGCCTTCCGAGTACTGGGATTAAAGAAGTGCGCCACCACCGCCCATCTGAGATTTCTTAGATCTTTAGAGCAGTCGTGGTTTCTGATCTTTCCTTTACTTTGTAACTGGCCTAAATGTATGGTCTTGAAGTTTATGAAAAGTTTTTATTCTCCAATAAGCCTCTCTGCCTATGCTATAATCTGAATCAGACCAAATCAAACCAAATTAGACAAAGCCCAGGTTTAATGTATACCAATGCTCCCTGATGGATTTCCAGCCCCCCAAAGAGAGGAGATAGGGAAGAACCACTGGAAAACCATGTGTTTGTTCTCTAGGGTGCTGTTTAAATACTATGTGGATGTGGTATTGAACATCTCTGGGGAGGGGTCATCGTTTGCTGTGCTTTCTCGGGGGTGGAGTCTGAACTGAGTCAACTCCCACAGGAGGGGGCTTGGGATGGATCTTCCACCCAAACATTCCAGACTCTGGCTATATGAATGCCAGGGGCTGAGGTGAAGCCTTAACTGAAATATTCCAGATATATGGATGCCAGGGGCTGAGATGGAAGTTCCACCCAAGCATCCCAGACTCTTTGGTATAGGGATGCTGATTAAAGTCTGTCTTCTTCCTTTGGGCATTGATGTAGGGGAGAGGAGAGTCAGGAGTTGGTGGACTCACATCACACTCACCTAGAAGTGTGGCTGGAGAGGCACCCGATTCACTGACATCCTGGAGACCTCAGACATCTGTCTGTTAAAGGAGATGGGAAGGCAGGTTGCTAGGAGAAAAAAATAGGTTGTTATTATCAACCCTACAACTGGGGCCTGCCACGGGAAACTGCCAGGAGTGGAATGGAGAAGCACCCTGGCACAGGAGACGGGGGTGAGTGAGGGAGACAGTTTACCTTGTGTTCATTTGCTCTGATGGCTAAAGAACTAAGAAAGGAAAAATATCTGAGGGGCCTCAGGTCTCTGGCAGTAAATTCTGGAATGAAGCGGCAAGGTCTGCCAGGACCAGCTCTATAGAAAGCTGTGACTAGGGGTGAGAGAACACACACAGAGCCCACACACAGAGGACCCTCTGCAGGAAGAAGGAACTGGAGAAGCTGACTCCAGGTCTCACCTTGAGGTCTGGGTTCCCTTAAAGCCTTGACAGGTCCTCATCCCTAACGTAGGCGGACTACTGTGAAAACGACAGGATCTGCTTGGCCCACAGTGGTTGTGTCAACGTCTTGATCAGGCCTTGAGCTTGTTGAGCTGGTCCAGAAGCAGGGTCCCTAGGAACAGGTGAAAAGCTCTCGTGGCCTTGTGTTACACTGCCAGGCTTTTGTGTCAGGTCAGCAGGTGAGGGAACTCCCAGACCTGTGTGTATTCCTGGGATTTTAGTAACCAGACCTGTGACAGAAAAGAAACGTCAGTCTCCTCTGAGGCACATCCCTGTCATCTCTGCGTTTGTGAGAGGGGAGGCAGGGCCCTCTGGTCCTCCCCTGCTTCATAGCAAATTCCAGGCCAGCCTATTCTTCCTGAGTCTGACAGCATTTCAACTTCAATGATGTGATAAATACTTTCTATGGTGCTTTTCATGTTTCTTACAGTGAGCACTTTAACAAATCCATGCAGTCAGCACTTTGTTGATTTGCAAACTATGTGCTGCAGCTGGGATGCCTTCCCTGTCCTCACAGCAGAGGTTCCACTGTGAGCAGATGCTTCTTACAGTGAGCCGGAACAAAACCACTTCCTGCACCGTCCTCCACATGGGGCACTGCATATGCAACCAGTAAAACAAACTGCTAACGGTGGGTCCTGCTCTTCCACAGGTCCAGTTCAGTTCCCTTGTTGACAGCCCTGTGTCTTTCCTCCCAGGCGTCTTTCACCTTATTCTAATGTCAGTGTGTTGCTTTAAGAAGACTCAGAAACAATGTATGGACTATTAATATCCTCAAATACATCTAGACAGCTAATGTACACAGCAAAACATGTGATAGTTATTTTGAAACAAAGTTTCAGTATATAATTCATGTTTCCAAAACAGGTACTATATTTCTTCCATATTTTTCATGGTTTAATTAACTTTCTGAGTCATAAAATTGCGAACTTGGTGCCTTGAAGCAAAAGCTAATGACTTTTTTTCTTGCCACAGTTATGGAACAAAGCCCTGGAACAAAGACCAAGGAGTTACTATTTCATGATGTCTGTGGTACATGTTTTAAGCACTATGTCTTGTTATCCGTAGGTTGCTTACTTTGAAAGGAGGGTCTCTAATTTTTAGATCCTGACCTTCAATCTCGTCATTTCTTTGAACCTCATTTTGAGTTCCCACCAATCACACCTAGTCTTCAGTTTTGTCTCTCTCTCTGAAAGCTGTTTCTGAGGGACACCAAGAGGAAATGCAAGAATTCTTATTGTACATACTCTGTCCATTTTGTTGCTCTAGGCTTCCTTCTAGGACCAGCCTCCACTACTCCTGAACTGTGAATCACGTCTCCTTTGTTTAGCTTTCTTCCTGACCATTATCCATAACAACTTGTAATCAACTCTCTAAACAAAGGCAAGCATCCATAATCCATTTTTTGGGGAATGTGGGCATAGTTTTCTAGGCTACTCCCTGCTGCTTCAGGGTGCTGGTAATCTTATGGGGACCTAAAGAAAATTTAGATTTATGGTCATTTCTTGACTGGAATATTCTGTGAAGCTTGATCTTTTCAGCCAGCAGTCTTGAGGTTATTCAGGATGTAGAACTCAGATTTCTAGGGCTCTTGCTCCTATCGGACATTTCTCAGGGAGTCTTCCTTGATCATACCTGATTTTTCTTAACCTGGAATGAATCCACAGCCTCTCATTTCCTGTGGAAACAAAAACAAAACCTCTTCTCCAAAGTAACATATCTTTTGACTTAAAGTTTTGAAGTCAAAGCATTTTCAAAATATATATGTTGTATTAATCCATCAGCATTTGTAATCAAATGTCTTTTAGCAGCTGTAGCTCCTTTCTCAGCCATCAAACAATTCAAAGACAATACAATAACATACAGTATCCAGACTCTCTGTGTGTTTTTCATCTTTACGTGACTGTATTTTAAATTCTATTTCTTTTATATTTTTATTTATTTATTTTTTTTTGAGACTAGATTTCTCTGTGTATCTTTGGCTGTCCTGGCTCTCACTCTATAGACTAGGCTCTCCTTGACCTCACAGAGATCTGCCTGCCTCTGTTTCCCGAATTTTGTGATTGAAACTGTGTGCCACCATGCCTTGAACTTGCAGAGATTTGCCTGCCTCTGCCTCCCAGGTATTGGGATTAAAGGTGTGTGCCACCACTCCCAACTACTCTCTTTCTTTTTTTTTTCATGATTTTCTCCTTTTTCTTTTCAATCCCAAGTCCTAGTATATATTTAAACAGACTCTACACCATTTAGAGGTTTTTTTAAAAAAATCTGAATCTATCTTTATATCTCTCTTTTTCTGACCACATGAGTCTTTAATTCGCTAAGCGCTATGAGTAGGATTAAAGCCACGACTTTGACTGCTGGATCCAGCCCATTCCTTAGCTTTCCTTAGTTTCCATCCTCATGGCGAAGGTAATAGCTAGAGCCATGTTTATTGCCACAACTCTATGGAGTTTCAAGGGTCATGCCACCACCAAGAAGCATGCTATTCACAAACACCATTTAAGTGTTTGGTGGTGGGTCCTCTTAAAACAGTTGCAAGCTTTTTGCAGCTAAAGCTGAGTCAGGAATCCTCTCTTAATGAGTTGCGCTTACCTCTAGCTAACAGCCCACCCGAGAAAATGCTGCTACCATGAAGCCGTGCTTAACTCTGTCCTTTTGTTTCTAGAATTACTTCCCAAACTCTCTCAGGTTTTAAGTGGATATAGCTGTCCACGTTGGTGGCAAAAAATACAGGCAGAATATGCTAGTCATTAAGATTGGGAAGAAATACTGAAGCAGTGTCAGGAGAAAACTATCTTGATCTGGTTAATAAAGTAAGAACTTTTAAGAAGGTTCATTAAATTACTAGAAGAAATAATGATGTATAATTACAAATTATACCAATATTTTAGGAGGTGTTTGACATTGCAATGCAAATTATACTTTGACAACTTATTATCTCAACAGGCTTATTGTGGAAAAATGAATCTCAACCACACGAATGAACTCTTAGTAATACCAGTTCAGCCTGGAGAAGGAAATAAAGCTTCCTTCAATGACATGCATGCTTTGTCCAGCAGTGAGCGCTCTTTCCCATAGCACTTCCCCAGGTTTTGTTTTTGTTTGCCAGTCTTAAATTGCCTGAAATATTTGCTGTTAATCTTATTGGCTAAAATCCCTCCTCATGATACCCTGTTACAGGCACACTGCCTTCCATTCACAGTGTCTCACAGGATTGGCCGCAAGACAGCAGACACTTGCCCATGTAGAATGATGGTAGCTGGGGTGGCCAATGTGGGCAGTGATCCTCACAGTTACTTCTGCTTTGGGGACTTGTCAGGTTCTCTCAGAGTTTAGTGTTTCCATCTTCATCTTCTCTGGGCTCTTGCCTTCCTCCATGCTAGTAATTTTTGCCTCTTCTTGGTGACCCCCTAGTTCACCTGCCTCACCTTTCCTAATGCTGTGACCCTTCAATACATTTCCTCATATTGTGATGACCCCTAACCATAAAATTATTTTCTTTGCTACATCATATCTGTGATTTTACCAAAGTTATTTGTTGTAAATACTTTTGTAGTTGAAGGTTTCTCCAAGGGGTCATGACCCTCATGTGAGGAACTAGTAACCTGGTTAATAAAAGCATGGGATCTATTTATTTTCACCTCTAAAGGTGGTAACATTCTATACAAGCTACAAAGAAGCTTTCAAAACAGTTCTGTTTGTTTTTTCATGAGAAATTACTGGTGTTCTGTTCACCAAATTGCTTCATTTTGCCTGTTTCTTCAAGACTTGGTGGCTCCCTCATTGATGCTCAACTCTGTACTTTATTTAAAGACACTTTTCTTTCTTTCTTTCTTTTTTTTTTTTTTTTTTGGTTTTTCGAGACAGGGTTTCTCTGTGGTTTTGGAGCCTGTCCTGGAACTAGCTCTTGTAGACCAGGCTGGTCTCGAACTCACAGAGATCCGCCTGCCTCTGCCTCCCAAGTGCTGGGATTAAAGGCGTGTGCCACCACCGCCCAGCAAGACATTTTTCTATGTAATCATTCTGAGTCTTTGTAAAGGTTTATTATTTATTCATTTATTATGTATACAGTGTTCTGCCTGCACGTATGCCTGCAGGCCAGAGAGGGCACTGAAATGCATTACCAATGGTTGTGAGCCACCACATGGTTAGAGGGAATTGAACTCAGTTCTCTGGAAAAGCAGCCAGCACTCTGAATGTCTAAGCCATCTCCCCAGCCCCCATGTAGTCATTCTTTACTGCAGATATATTTCAGTTGTCCTGAAAGTCTTGTGATAATAAAGCTACTACCCCTCCCAGTGCTGAAAACGCCATGCCTTTCAGACACAGACTCAGGGAATTGGAGCTGGGCCTGGCCTGAAGGTCTTCTGTCTAAGGGTGACTTTTCTTACTGCTGGAAGGGGCTTTGTGAGCTCCAAGGCAGAGAAGCAATAAATAGCCCTGCTTAGCTGTTATGCCCGTGAACCACACCCATGAGCAGTATGACATTGAATCCCTAAAGGTGCCCAGTGTCTCCCACATCTCGGCATCAGCAGCAGTTGTCTCTGATGACTTCTTAGTTCTTAAGTTACAGAGGAGAACAGACTGGAGCCACTAAAGCATCACAGTTGCTAACTGCATTCCAGATGCTTTTCCTTAGACCTCCACTGAAGTGTAACTGTCTCTGCTGTTAAAGACACTGCTCGCTGCAGCACAGAGAGCATTATGGAAAACTAAAACGTTCAGATCCAGAGAACTATTGTCTTGTGATGCCCTGATCCTGGACAAATCCGTGGTGCCTGTCTGAGGGTTTCTATTGTGCTAAAGCCCGTGATGAGAGACAGCTTGGAGAAGAAAGGGTTATTTTAGACTCCAGCTCCAGGTGACAGTCCATCACTGAGAGAATTCAAGGCAGGAACCTGAGGCATGAGGTGGAGAACAGGCCACAGAAGAACACTGCTGACTGACTCCCCGAGACTGCTTTCCCGGACCATGTAGAACTGCGTGCCCAGTGCAGGCACCACCATCGTGGGCAGTGCTGTCTCATAGGAATCACTACTTTAGAAAATGCCCCTAGACTTGGCTACAGGGCAGTCTTGGTAGGGATTTTTTCAATTGTTTCTCTCTTTTCAAATTGGCTATCGCTAGTTTTAGTTCTATTCAGCCCAATGCCTCTTGTCATTTAAATTATTTATGGTTTTAATTAAATTCATGTGTGATATCATTCACTGATCTTTATTTCAGGAAATGCTGTCCTTCTCGGATGTGGCCATCGAGTTCTCTCCAGAAGAGAGGGAATGTCTGGACTCTGCTCAGTGGAATCTGTACAGGGATGTGATGCTGGAGAATTACAGCCACCTTGAATTCCTGGGTGAGCATCTCATCTATAGTGACTTCTTATTTCACCATCAACATGTAGCTTCCTCACTTTGTGTGGTTTCTCATGGGAGCATTTCGACAGTGATATTCATATCCTTCGTTTTCAAAAAGATTAAGGATATCGCTATATTAAAAATCATTTCGGGGCTGGAGAGATTGCTCAGTTGTTAAGAGCAATGGCTGCTCTTCTAGAGGACATTAAGTAGAAGGAAACTGCTCTTTCCTTCCCGGCCACCCAGACCTGAATAATCAGATAGAAACTATAATAATTACAGCACTGTTTGGCCTGTTAGCCCAGGCAGGAAATCCCACATCACCAGCACTCCTATGACAGCTCACAATTGTTTGTAAACCTAAGGTCTGACAACCTCATGTTATGTGATGTTTTAATTGTGTTGTATCCTGACAAATAAAGTTTGATTGGAATCAGAGGGTAGAACTAGCCACCAGCAGACCATAGAGATATGGAAGACAGTAGAGAGGGGAACAGGACGTGGAAAGCTGGGCTGAGACAGGAGCTCTGCCCTTGGATGCTGGGATGGAAGAGGTAGGGCATTACTGTGCTTCTCTGATCTTTCATTTCCTTAGCCGGTATCTCACTCGTGATGTTTTATTGATAAAGATTAATTAAACAAGTCAACCTCATACAGACATACATCCAGAGAAAATACCAATGCATATGAAAAATTAAAATAAAAAATGAAAACAGGAAGATTGCTTACACTGTTTGCTTCTTTCTGTGTTTCACCTTTCCGAGATGGGTATGTCTTTCCCTGACTCTAGTGGGACGTTTAGAAATTCAGTGGCATGAGAGGTGGAGCTCACTTTTTAAATGAACTGTTTTACAATTCTAAGTTACTGTTTTTTCCCCTGAAATGAAACTCAGACTCTGGGTGCTGTAGACTCCTTCATGTGTTGTGATCCTGTCTGAAAACACTTAAGGAACTGATTGTCTGCAATCATTTGTCACCTCATCTCTGTCCTTACAAGTCATGTACAGGAAGGGACATGTCAATTCTGAGTAAAAAAACACATAAACAACTTCTTCTCTTTATCTATACACAGGTCTTGCTGTTCCTAAGCCACAACTGGTGACATTTCTGGAGCAAAGACCAGAGCCTTCAGATGGGGAGAGACAAGCAGCAGCCAGCGTGCACCCAGGTGTGTAGGAATGAGGGGATGGGGCAGAGCTGAGATCCTGAGATCCAACAGAAAGTGAAGCTTTCCCATTTACCTTGAAACATGTTACTATGGGAATCATTCTTTAAGTCTCTCCTTGTCTTTGTTGTCAAAGCTGGTGTCTCAGTTTTATGAGGGTTTAAGTCTCTTATACTTTGGATTTCCCCAATTACAAGCTATTCTTCTAATTACAGTGACTGCCAAGGTTTTTCTTTTGTTGATTCTCCATTGTTGCTTAAGGCTCAGGGAAATAGAACTGAGAACTGTAAAGACCGAGAGTCTTTTATTTACAGAGGTTGAGAGCAGACTCATGCAAGAAAGTTCCCTACACAAAAGTAACCATAGTGGGCTAATAAAGGGAAACCCACAGTTCCATCACAGAGAGGCAGGCAGGGACAGAGGCTCAATGGTGTCAGTTCTGTTGGTCAGAACAATTGGGGGTTGGAAGCATTGGATAAAACTCAGACGAACCAGATGCACTTTGGGCAGTGCATTCCCCACTGATCTTAGGGAAGAACCAAAGCATTAGCATATCGTATAAAGGGGATGTGTGGGCCTCTAGGTATGCTAATTTAACAGAGGCGGTTTGGTTTTTTTCAATACTTTTACCCCCAATTGCTTCAGCAGGTCATGACCATTAGACATAGGAAGATATGACAGGACAACCCGCAAGGCCTTACGCTTTTGATTCAGGAAGCCCATCAAACCAGTTATGGGTTCAGTGTTTGTGTGCTCTCTTTCATGACAGTTAGTAGATTTAAGCCTTTTAGTGAATTGTAAGGCTCCATGGGTTTTTCAGGTTTTTTTTTTCTTTTCAGGTTAATCTATTTAACATGTACAGGGACTGGTATTTGGATATATATGTAGTAATAACTTGGTAAAGAAATTATAAACTTTTATGTGTCAATCTGATGTTTCCAGATACATCATTACTAGTAAATGTTTAATTTCAGATACTGTCAGGTCTGCCACTGTCTCTAGACCTATAGGAAGCATTATGGCTAATGTTACCATGACTCCAGCTGGACGATAATATCTTGTGGTCACTTCTTCTCGAGTCTCCTGTTGATTCTCAGACGTCTTCAGTATATGTTTTCATTAGCCCAGGTTTTTAGTGGGATCAGCACTGATGAGTTTAGGCAGTGTTTTTCATCAGCAACTCGATGGATCAGCTCTGTGCTGGCAGCCAATCCCGAATAACCATATAGAGATTTTATGTTAATTATAAACTATCAAATGACAGCTCAGGCTTATTACCAATTAGGTCTTATATTTTAATTAACCCATATGTCTTTTTTACACTCTGCCACATGGCAGTTCCTTTTCTTCATATGGCATGTTTACCTCTTGCTTCTGGGCATCCAGGTCACTGCTCTGACTCTGCCTTGCTAATGGCACGATTTGGTCAACCACAAAAATCCTGCCTAGCCATAGACCAATAGCTCTTTATTAATAATAAAATCAACACATCTTCACAGGGTACGGAAATATTATTCCACAACATTTCCCCGTTTTTGTCTAATTAAAAAGAATGGTTTTAACTTTATTGTAGTAAAAGTATACTCATGTTGTTGGAAAAAATCATAACCTCTCTCACTTCTTTTTTCCTTTTAAAGTCAAGACATGATAAAACTACATCGGTTGCTTTAATCCAGCAGTTTTCACAGTCCAGTCAGTCTCAGCAGCTCTCATTCCTTCATTAGCAGTCAGAAAATCTATAGACAACACAGTAACACGTGGACTCCAGACAGTCAGTGTATTTTACTTCTTTGTGTGTCTTTAACTTTCATATTACTTTATTCCCTTTTTAAGGACTTTTGCTTTATTTTAAAAGTATGTATATATTTTTCAGACCATCTATACTATTTTTCTTTACTCTCACAAGCATTTGTACATTATTAAACACTGTAACACATTTAAAGATTTTTTCTTTTTATGTCTGGATCTATCTTTCTTGAGCATCTGTAACCCTTTCTGTCTACATGAGCAAAATCTCAAACCTCAAGCTGGTGGCTCAAATCTATAGGCAGCTGTCTGGAAATGCACATCTGTACTGCAGCTCACATGAGAGACAGAAGACTTAGAAGATGCATTTGGCTCTGCTTTTGTGTAGTGAGAAGTTCTTTTGAGCTTCCTCATGCCTTATGTAGTCCTGTGTGCCCCAGATTAGAATGCCATTTATAAGCGGAGGTTTCTGTCCCAACAACCCCACCAAAATACCCAAAATGGAGATACTTATTAATTGTAAATGCTCAGCCAATAGCTTGAGCTCATTTTTAGGTAGCTCTTACTTTTATAAATGAACCCATATTTCTTATCTACCCTCTGTCACATGACAGTTCCTTCTTCTAATACAGTATGTTTTCCTTTTTTTTCCTGCATCTTCTTGCGACTCCTCTCACTCTGCCATTCTTCTTCCTAACATTCTCTCTTCTCAGAAAATTCTGCGTAGCCATTGACCCATCAGTTTTAATGATGAGTGTAATACATATTCATATTGTATAAAAAGAGATCTGATGGCAGGTACAGAGGACTGGATAGTGGAAGGTAGAAATGTTTTTCTCCTTCTAATATTGTGTTTGAGTCCAGCCTGGTCTAGATAGTGAGTTACAGGAGAGCAAGGTCTTCATCAAAAAAACCTTGTCTTCTAAAACCAAAACAAACAAAAAAGGAAAGAAGTAATTTTGTCATCTCTTTATTGACAAACATATTGTCTCAGCAAAATTTACATTATGCACAGGTGAATCTGAAGTTTTTTTGTTTTGTTTTAGCATGACTCTATGTTTCAAGTATATATTCTGGTCTTTCAAATAAAATGTAAAATAATGTCCTGAATTTGAACTATAAATTTCATCTTTATATAGACTGTCTACTTGTGTAGCATATCTTTTGTACTCCCAAAGTAAAATTATAAGTGAAGGATAAAAAGTTTGTATTAGACTATGTCTCAAATTCACAAAGTCAAAATTAAGATTCTTTTTCCTGGACTCAGCTACTTTATAGTTTCATGGGTATCCTGCAATATACAATCTCTATTCTTTTGATGGCTTAATTTCTTTTAGTAAAATGCCCTTGCAACTTAGCTGTTTAACTTTGAATTATACGCCAATATGTCTATGTTCTATTTGGATGTTCCATGATTCTACTAAAAGTATAGATCATTTCTACCTACAATATTTTATCATTTATACTTAGTGCCTCTAAGTTGTGAAATGACTCTAGTTTTTCACTGCTTCATTATGTATTAATAAATGTATTCTTTTTAAATGATAGGCATTGTAAGTATGAAGAATATTTTCTACCTTTTGTTCATATCTCAACTTTTGCTCAACAGGAACAACACCCGAAGATAATAGCATTTTCTCCGAGGCCACTGATTATAACTCACTATATATTCAATGCCAGAGAATTCATACAAGGATTAAAACCTACAAGTGTGAAGAATGTGGTAAGGGCCTTAGTTCTTATAAAGCACTTTCCGTACACCAGAGACTTCACACTGGACAAAAACCCTACACGTGTAAAGAATGTCACAAAGCCTTCAATACCCCTGGAGCACTTTTCATACATCAGAAAGATCATACTGATGAGAAAACCTACAAGTGTGGAGACTGTGGCAGATCATTTTACTATCTTTCAATGCTGAAGCAACATCAAAGGATTCATTCTAGAGAGAAACCTTACAAATGTGAAGAATGCGACAGATGTTTTTTCTCTTTTTCATACCTTAGACAACATCAAAGAAAACATTCTGGAGAGAAACCATACAAGTGTGAGAAGTGCGGCAAGTGTTTTTGCTTCACTTCATCCCTTCGGCGACATCAAGCTCTACATTCAGAAGAGCATCCCTATAAGTGTGTTGAGTGTGGCAAAACTTTTTCCTCTTTTACATACCTTCAGGAACATCAATTAATTCATACTGGACAGAAATCTTACAAGTGTGAAGAGTGTGGCAAATGTTTTTACTTGCCTTCATCCCTTCGGCGACATCAAACAATACATTCTGAAGACAAGACCTACAATTGTGAAGACTGTGGCAGAAGCTTTAGCTCTTCTTTATCCCTTAGACGACATCAACCAATCCATTCAGCAGACAGTCCTTATACCTGTGTACACTGTGGCAAATGGTTTTCCTATTCTAGGGATCTTCAGGATCATCAAAGAGTTCACACTGGAGAGAAACCCTACAAGTGTGAGGAGTGTGACAAAGCCTTTCATTATCACTCATCCCTTAAGACACATAGGAGAATTCATATGGAAGAGAAACCCTACAAGTGTGAGGAGTGTGGCAAAGCCTTTCGTTGTAACTCGTCCCTTAGGAGACACAAGAAAGTTCATAATGGAATGATACCCTACAAATGTACAGAGTGTGACAGGTGCTTTTACTCATCTGTATTCCTTAGACGCCATCAAACAATCCATTCTGAAGACTGTCGTTATACCTGTGTACACTGCAGCAAAAGGTTTTTAAATTCTAGGGATCTTCGGATTCACCAAAGAATTCATACTGGAGAGAAACCGTACAAGTGTAAAGATTGTCACAAGGCCTTTCCTTGTAACTCATCCCTTAGGAGACACATGAGAATTCATTCTGGAGAGAAACCCTACAAGTGTGAAGAGTGTGACAAAACCTTTTATCTTAACTCAACCCTTAGGACACACAAGAGAGTTCATACTGGAGAGAAACCCTACAAGTGTGAATACTGTGACAGATGCTTTTCTTCGTCTTCATCCTTTCTACGACATAAAAGAAAACTTCATTCTGAAAAGGATCCCTAAAATTGTGGAGAATGTAGCAAAGACTTTATTAGTCTCAGTATCCTTATTCAACACATGATATAGTTAATACAGGGGAGAAGTCAAACAAATGTCTTAAAAAGTTTACTTCTTCAAACCTTAAAACACATCAAATGTTTCATTCTGACTGCAAACTTCGTGAGTGTGTGAAGTGTTTGTTTGGAAAGTCTTTGTCAACAAATCAGGTATTATCCAACTGAAATAAATACATATGGATAATATTAATTTAATCCTATTAGAATGTCATCAGAGAAGAATAGAGACCTCTTTGCTGTAACTCCCAACAGTTTATTCAAGCAATGTGTTTGAAACTTGCCTTTATTAATAATCTCTATCTTCGATAATTATAAATGCTCGATTAAATCTTTACCATGTCATAGCTTTGTCCCTTGGTTGCCCAGAATCTGAGATCTGAATATTTACTATTGTTTTTCCCAGTGGAATCATCCATGCTCCTGCAATATCTCCCCTTGGTGTAAAATAAAAATATTGGTGAGCTAGCAGTTTTTCATCCCGCGTTTGACTCTGGAATCCTTGTTGCTTATATAAAAGGACAGAGACAGCGTTAAAACAACATGAATGCTCTTGCAATTATAAGGCCTCTGCAGCAAGGCAGCAGCTGTGGCTGCAGAGGTGCAGCCGTCGGCTGAGGTAGTGATAGTTTCAGGTGCAGCTGCTTTGCCTCAGATAAAAACAGCAGTGCCCACAGAGCAATAATAGCAGGAAAAGGTATGGGGGTAAACAATCATTTTCTGACTGCATTTGAAGCTCCTTCTACAAACTGTAACTCATGTGATGTTATTTTGGTGATAAACTGCTTGACTAGGTGATAAGTCCTAGGGAGGATTTAATGCTGTCATTCTAATGAGTGGACAGTAACTAAATGAACCCAAGTTCTCATCTTTATACCCACAGTCAGGCACCTCTCAACCCTCACCAGAATGTATTAATTGTGTAGTAGATGGAGAAGACTACAGAGATGCAAAATGATCAAAGTGTGGAGAATATTCCTCTGTGGAGGACCCTAATCCAAAGGCGACACCTGCATCACACATCGTAAGTGATTTCCCTTGCACACATCTAAAGCCAAAAGTCATGGAGAAGAGTTGGAAAGACTGTCAGAGCCAAGTACAGTAGATGTGTGCCCTGAAGCAGTAGAAATGTTGAGACATTTCTAGAACAGTGAAACATTGATAGAAATTTTATGCATGAGCACCCTATGACTACGTGGATAACACTAATATAAGCTGAACCACAGCATACAACAAGCATGGTTGCATAAGGCCTTCATTGTCTGATCTCAGTGGAGGAGCTGTTGGCAGTTGCTGAGTTCTGAGGGAGACAATCTGGTTACCTTCCAGGTTCCAGTCAACTCACCTATACCCCCAAACATTGAGTAAACAGTAAGTACATTGAAGAAATAGCAAAGAAAAAGCCCACTGAGTTGTGAGTGTAACATGTTTTCAAGGGTGAGAAATAATAGGTGAAGGAATATGGACTTTTAAATAAAAGATGCAGCATCCATGTATTAAATTCTCCCCAAAAATATCATTTTAAAGCTTGTTGGTTTTGTACATGTCCAAACCTGTTTCAGCAGTAATTACGGCACGTGAATTTGGCTGTCATTTCCAGAGGGTCAGCATCCTACTGGGAAGGCCTCACGAGGGAGCAAATGAGAGGACTCCCAGAAGGGCTCAGATTCTGAGGACTAAGGAGCCCTGCATCTGTAACCTCAGGAAAGAGAAGGGGATGGCTTTGCAGAGATGAGATGTGGCCAGACTCACCTTGTTTCCTCTAGGCTTTGCCATGGGTACAACAGAGGAAAGCTGAACAGCGGTTTCTCCACGGCACAGCTTTTCCTGCCACAGCTGAAGACCAAAAAGCATGCATTCATCTTTTCATCAACACCATTTAAATGTTTCGTGGCAGGACCTTTTAAAAGAACTGAAGATTTACAGCTAAAGCTGAGTCAGGAAGTCTCTCTTAAATGAGAGCGCTTGCTTGCCTCTAGCAAGCAGAGCAGACCCAAGAAATTACTGCTAGCCAGAAGCCATGCTTTAGTGGTCACCTAGCTCTTTGATAGTGAGACAAACTGACTCCATCCAAAGTGAGTGGTCAGGATGTGCTGATATTCTGCTCCTTCTTTGTCATTTGGGAGGTCTCCTGGGAAAGAGGTATTAATTCAGTCTATGTGACAGAGTAGACAGAGCAGGAAGATCGATAGGAAGACCTGACAAAATGGGCATAGAAGGATGTGGATGTGACCGCAGTCATTCCCCTGGCTACCTAGGAAACAGAATGCTAATGAATTCCCCCTCAGTTCACGTTTTGGTAAACTATAGGAGGACAAATGTGAGTAAGATTGTTCAGGATGTGAATTCAGGTTTCATGAAGGATCCTCGAAGTCTTCCTTCTGTAAAATTGTTGAGTTGTGTCTCAATTATCCCCACACCTCCTCAGGTTAAGAAATAATTTATGGTCCAGGGTGATACCAGAACCTGGAAAAAAAGAACCCTAGAGTTTGAAATAAAAAATATTTGCATGTGAAAATTAACAAGACCTAAAAACTGCTTTGTTGTGGAATATTATTTTAACTAGCCAAAGGTGTGTTACAAAGGTGTTTATGCTGTGCAAGATTATTTTAACTGTGTAAAACAAATGTGTTACATTTGCGGCTGCTGCCTTTGTTTACAATGCATTTGTTTTGTAAACATTTGTTTCTGCTGCCTGTTTAAGACACGGGATTGGTTTTATAAAAGCTGAATGGCCAATAGCCAGGCAGGAGAGGAATGGGCAGGGCTGACAAGCACAGAGAATAAATAGGAGGAGAAATTTAGGCTAGAGGAGAAGAGAAGAGGATAAGGAAGAAAGAGGGGGGCGTGCAGGAGTCAGAAGCTGAGCAGCATGCAGACAGTCATGGAGACAGCAGGAAAGAAATACAGAAAAAGAGAACAGTAAATAACCCCACATCAAAACGTAGGTGAGCAGAAACAGGTTAAGTTATAACAGCTAACAAGAAACGAGCCTAAGGGAAGACCAATCATTCAGCAATACTAAGTCCTCTGTCATGATTTGGGAGCTGATTGTTGGCCCAAGAGAAAGTCTCTTGCACCACGAAATCCTGACCTCTGTACAGTTAGAACGGACATTCAGAACAGAACCTGAGGCATTCACATTGGATTTGGCACTGTCTGCACTGAATATATTTTATGCCTTTGTACCCCATGAAAACTAACATCCATGACCAAGGTGGAACCTGAAAATCAATTGCCTTAAGTCCTTGTTTACAACCCACGCTCGTTATTTGCTTTAAATCCATCTTCATCCCCAAAAAGTTAATCTACATCCTCTTTTCTACTTTACACACTGAACCCACATATGTATTTCTTCACATGTATGCTTTACTTTCAAGATTCAACATATTAGGTAGAATATGCAGTGTATATCATCATATGATTGCATGACTTCAACTACATTTGATGTCTATCCATTTTTTCTGTTCATTTTGTGACTATACTTTTGTAGAGGTAAAAGCACACCCCCCCGTGTGTGTGTAATGAACACATTTATAATTATGAAAATTTTTCTAATAATATGTTCATGGACACATATGTTTATTCAGGTTATTTACAGTTGAGAATAAAGAAGCAATCAACATGGGACACAAAGATCTCTGTAAGGTGTGCAGTTCCCTGAGCATAACCCAGGATTGAAATAGTGGAGACAGTGCAGAGACAAGAACCCTGGTTCCAGTGGTGTGAGGTCATTACCCGTGTGAGTTGCTGACTTGGGAGGTTCCAGGGGTCACTGCAGCACCACAGTCTATGCTGTTGTGGTCTCAGAGGCTACTTTGGTCTGTGGCTCTAACCACAGCCTCTAGATAGTAGACTTCATTGCATCTGACATTAGTGCTTTGCTCCTGCAGGCTCTCAGGGGTCAAGGGGTAGCCAAGGATTTGACTCCATAGTGAGCATCCAGTCCCAACTGCACTGACATCTGAGGCTACTGGACTCAATTCCTGGTTGGAGGATGTCCTCCTATGGCTGTGAGGGTGGGAACCCTTTAACTATATCTACCCTGTACAACCTTGTTTCCACAGGAAAGGTGAAGCCTCATGCATTTATGCTGGAACTACATACTTCAGGCTGGAAAAAGAAATGGATAGTTATCTGTGTTTTGTCAGACAGCTTTTCACCAGGAGATAAACAATGGTAGTCTCGGTTGCAGTTAGGAAGCCTGTTAGCTGTTCTTAATCACACAAGTCATCAAGCCGACCAAGAGGAAGGAAGGTAAGAATGCGGACTCACTGATAAAAGGTACCAAGCCACGTGGCTAACGGAGATAAAAATTATAGGTTAACTCTTCTGATTACGGCGTTTTCTCTTTAGAAGTTCTACTTTTCCATGGGCTACAGGCTGCACTTTGCCTCACCTACTCCTTTGAAATGTAGTTCAAACTCCATATTGAATATTAAAAACCCTCTTGTGCTTTGCATTGGAATCCTATGCGTAGAGTTACATTTTGGGGGGATAATTAACTTGGGTATACAATTTATTTTTGTTTTATTTAGTTTTGTTTCTAATGTCATACCTCCTAGGGAGGGGTGCTTCGCGCAGATTTCTGGGAAATGTAGTCCCCGCGTTTGTGACGTCACAATTAGCCATCTAAGAAATCACATTTCCTGCTTTGATTTCCACCTGAGCGACTTCCCCAAAGTTGAAGGAGAGACCCGCCTGTCTTGTTTTGCTGTTGCCGGTCTGACACGGAGGTTGGTTCAGGGTGCAGCGCAGCCTGAGGCACTGTGCGGGGTGCGGGGTCCGTCTTGGAGGGATCGGACCTGGGTTGGGTGGGAGGGCAGGAGAAGCTGCCTTGGAGGTGCTGTGCTCAACTGACTGGGACGCCTGAGGTTGCAGGTCAGGGGGCTGAGGGCGACAGGGACTGTGCCCTGAGTGATGGTTTTCTTAGGACACCGCATGCAGCCCGAGTGCTCCTCGGGCTTCTGGGACAGGAGAACTGCGCGGAGTAGATGATAGTGCAAGGTCCTGGGTTGCAAGCTAAGGATGGTCAGCTGACTGCCTGCTCCTGAGGGGGAGCTGGGAGCTCACTGAGCAGCTTTGGTGGAGAAGCCTGTTTCATTTCTGACACATCCTATTATGGACACTGTGAGATTTCTCAGTTTCTTATTTTATTTATTTATTTGTTTGTTTGTTTGTTTGTTTGAGACTGTGTCTCTGTAGCTTTGGATCCTGTCTTGGAACTAGCTCTTGTAGACCAGGCTGGATTCAAACTCACTGAGATCCGCCTGCCTCTGCCTCCTGAGTCCTGGATTAAAAGCGTACTGGGATTAAACGCGTGCGCCACTATTGCCCAGCTGAGATTTCTTAGTATCTTTAGAACAGTCGTTGTTTCTGATCTGTCTTTTAGTTTGTAACTGGCCTTATGTATGGTCTCGAGGTTTATGAAAAGATTTTACTGTCCGATAAGCTTCTCTGCCTATGCAGTAATCCGAATCAGACCAAATTAAACGAAATTTAAAAAAGCCCAGGGTTAATGGAAATCAATGCTCCCAGATGGCTTTCCAGCCCCACAGAGATAGGACATGGGGAAGACTGGAAAACCATGTTTTGTTCTTTAGGGTGTTGTTTAAATAAACTGTGGGAGTGGTATTGAGCATCTCTGGGGAGAGGACATTGTTTGGGAGCCATTCTCTGAGGTGGAGTCTGGACTGAGGCAACTCCCAGAGGAGGGGGATTGGGATAAAACTTCAAACATTCCAGATTCTGGCTATATGGATGCTAGGGGCTGAGGTGAAGCTTCCACCCAAACATCTTTCGTATAGGTGCTCCGGCTCCAGTCTGTCTTCTTCCTTTGGGCATTGGTTGATGTAGGGGAGGAGAAAATCAGGAGTTGGTGGGCTCACACTCAGCTAGAGGTGTGGCTGGAGAGGCATTCGGTTCACTGCCATCCTGGAGACCTCAGACATCTGTCTGTTAAAGGAGATGGGAAGGCAGGTTGCTAGGAGAAAAAAATAGATTGTTATTATCAACCCTACAACTGGGGCCTGCCACGGGAAACTGCCAGGAGTGGAATGGAGAAGCACCCTGGCACAGGAGACGGGAGTGAGTGAGGGAGACAGTTTACCTTGTGTTCATTTGCTCTGACGGCTAAAGAACTAAGAAAGGAAAAATATCTGAGGGGCCTCAGGTCTCTGGCAGTAAATTCTGGAATGAAGCGGCAAGGTCTGCCAGGACCAGCTCTATAGAAAGCTGTGACTAGGGGTGAGAGAACACACACAGAGCCCACACACAGAGGACCCTCTGCAGGAAGAAGGAACTGGAGAAGCTGACTCCAGGCCTCACCTTGAGGTCTGGGTTCCCTTAAAGCCTTGACAGGTCCTCATCCCTAACGTAGGCGGACTACTGTGAAAACAGCAGGGTCTGTTTGGCCCACAGTGGTTGTGTCAACGTCTTGATGTGCCTTGAGCTTGTTGAGCTGGTCCAGAGCAGGGTCCCTAGGAACAGGTGAAAAGCTCTCGTGGCCTTGTGTTACACTGCCAGGCTTTTGTGTCAGGTCAGCAGGTGAGGAGAACTCCCAGACCTGTGTGTGTTCCTGGGATTTTAGTAACCAGACCTGTGACAGAAAAGAAACGTCAGTCTCCTCTGAGGCACATCCCTGTCATCTCTGCGTTTGTGAGGGGGAGGCAGGGCCCTCTGGTCCTCCCCTGCTTCACAGCAAATTCCAGGCCAGCCTATTTTACCCAAGTCTGTGACAGAGAGCATTTCAAGTTTAATAATGTGATAAATACTTTCCATGGTTTCTTTCCCATTTCTTACAGTGAACACCCAGCCCACACTGTTGATGTACAAACTATGTGTGCTTACCTTCTGCTGACTCAGCTCACATGTAATTTAAACTTTATATCAAACATGTTCTTGTTAAAGTGATGATTGCATACCTGTTAGCATTTACTCTGTGAGAAAGAATTCTCTTTGCTTCCTTTGAATAGTTCTGCCTATAGTCAACAAACGTTCATTCTTTTTTCCTTGTTAATCTGTGTTAGTTACTCTCATGATCCGATGGGACTTTCTTCTGATTTTCTCTGGTTTCTTACAGTTTGCTTCTTTCAATTTAATCTGAGACTCAGCTGCTGTGATTTCATTCCTGGGTCTTTGTCTGCAGCTGCAGCTGGGATGCCTTCCCTGTCCTTACAGCAGAGGTTCCTCTGTGAGCAGATGCTTCTTACAGTGAGCCAGAACAAAACCACTTCCTGCACCATCCTCCACAGGGGGCAGTGCCATATCTAACCCATAATGGAAACTGGTAGTGTTGAATTCCTGCTCTTCCAGTTTGAGTCCCATTCCCCTAGTTGACAGTTCTTTTTCTTTCCTCCCAGGCTTTTTTCACTGTATTTCAATGTCAGTGTGAGGGAAGGAGTTACTTGTGTTTACAGCTCATGCATGGACCGTCCTGGGTTAGACGTGTCATCTCTGGGAAACTCTGAATCGGAGGTGCTGGGTGATGACACTCAGTTCCTGCCGATCCATCTACCTAACGATGCCAGAGACCACAGAGAAATATTGCAAATGATCTGAGCAGGGGTCAAACACAAGACTAGAACCTTCATTATAGTAGGGATGCACAGTGTAGATATGCACAGTTATGTGCTGTGTGTAACTATTAATTAGAGAACAATGAACAATATATCTGAGGTAGATTGTTGGGGTACTTGAGAGAAGCTGCAATGAGGAGATAGAGGGGAAAATGACAAATTTCAGTTTAATAAATTTTCACAGAAAAATTACACTCTTGCCAATTGTGACAATATTGGTGAAACTGGTAGTTATTTCAGGAAGACAGAGGTAAATGACACATGATCTCATCAATATGTTAAACATATGAATTGAAACTCATAAGAGGGATTTGTTAAACACAAAACATTATAAGGCACAGAAGTTGGGAAATGTAATGTTTTTTTTTTTTCCATTTACCGGTGATGTCAGGAAGCAAATACTTGGACTTCCTTTTTGTGGATCATCATTTTAACTATGTAAAGAGGTTCCCGTTTGCTTGTGGAGTATTGGTTTCACTATGGAAAGACGTGCTGCATTTGTTTACCTTGCCTGCATAAGGCACCTGACTCATCTCATAGCTAAATGACCGATACCTAGGTGGGAGGAATAAGCGGGACTTCCATGCAGAGAGAGTAAGGAAGAGGAGGACTCATGGAGTCAGACACAGAGGAGGCAGGAAAGCAGGACACACAGAGTGAAATATTAATCAAGCCCCAAGGGAAAGTGTAGATGACTAGGAAGAGGTTGAATTAAGTTAGAAGACGTAGTGGGACAAGCATAAGGTAACAGCCAAGCTTCCATAGTTAAAAAGAAGTCTCTGTGTCATTACTTGGGAGCTGTTGACGGCCCAAATAGAAATGTTAACTGCCTTGCTGAAGACTGAGTGTCCTGGGGCAGCGTGATGGGAGGGAGAAGCCCCATGACAGTTTCCCAAATGCTGGATGTGCCTTATGTAGGGTGCATTCCGGAGTCTGGAAGGAAGTGTTTAGGGGTGAACATACCATACCTGAGAAACCAAAGCTTAACCATGAAATTATTAAAATAACATAAATTGTTGATATTTCTTGTATTGATAAAAAGGGAAAATGATGTGTGGCTATTTTCATAGATCATTCTTGTATGTTACTCAAAATATATGAAAAGCATAAAATCTAAAAGTAGAAAGATTTGAAATGTGAAAATACCATTAGAAATTATATTTTTCAGCTACAGCACACTTATGCACAAGTGTCCTATGTGCAAAACAAGCAGATAGAAAACCTTTTTGCATAGTTAAACTAATGGACCACAAAAAGGAAGTCCAAGTATTTGCTTCCTGATATCACAGGCAAATGGAAAAAAAAAACATTACATTTCCAACTTCTGTGCCTTATAATGCTTTGTGTTAGGAAATGCTTTAGGAATACCACAATCCTCTTCATCAGTAGCAGAGAAAAGGTAGAAAGGGAAAGTGACGTTAAGATCCAGAGATGTCTGCTCTATTTTAAATTCTCAAGCAGTGTTGTTAGTCCTGTACTTGCCTATTTTCTCATATGATCAGATACTTAAATGATATTTAGTCTGTGAGTTCTTCCCCTTGCCTGCTCCTTCTCATGTCCCGGGTCCCTGTCATCTGCATCATTACTGAACTCTGTAGAAATCCTGAGCCCACAGCACAGCCAGAGCTGCTACATCAGACTCTGTATTTTCATTCCACTTCACTGTCATGATTGTGCGCATGAACTGTTGAGAAATCCCTTCCCCCACAATGTGACTTTGTCCTGTGAGGAATGCATATGTGTGTGGTGTGTAGGAGCACATGACATTAAATGCATGTTCTGTGGCTGCATTCATTTTACATGTCTTTCTGAAATGGATCGTGTCTACCTGGGCTTACGGGCTCGTTTACCTTGTCTTCACTACCGATGTTCAGTATGAGATCATGTGGGCACTTCAGGCATGTCTGAGGATATTACTACCTGTGTAAGAACATTTCTAGCTCTCTTTCATCCTGGACAAATCCGTGGTGCCTGTCTAAGGGTTTCTATTGTGCTAAAGCCCCTGATGAGAGACAGCTTGGAGAAGAAAGGGTTATTTTAGACTCCAACTCCAGGTGACAGTCCATCACTGAGAGAATTCAGGGCAGGAACCTGAGGCATGAGGTGGAGAACAGGCCACAGAAGAACACTGCTGACACTCCCCGAGACTGCTTTCCCGGACCATGTAGAACTGCGTGCCCAGTGCAGGCACCACCAAAGTGGGCAGTGCTGTCTCATAGGAATCACTAGTTCAGAAAATGCCCTTAGACTTGGCTACAGGACAGTCTTGGTAGGAATTTTTTCAATTATTTCTCTCTTTTCAAATTGGCCCTAGCTAGTTACAGTTCTATCCAGCCCAATGCCCCTTGTCATTTAAATTATTTATGGTTTTAATTAAAGTGTGGTATCATTTGCTGATCTTTATTTCAGGAAATGCTGTCCTTCTGGGATGTGGCCATCGAGTTCTTTCCAGAAGAGAGGGAATGTCTGGACTCTGCTCAGTGGAATCTGTACAGGGATGTGATGCTGGAGAATTACAGCCACCTTGAATTCCTGCGTGAGCATCTCCTCTATAGTGACTTCTTATTTCACCATCAACATGTAGCTTCCTCACTTTGTGTGGTTTCTCATGGGAGCATTTCAACAGTGATATTCATATCCTTCGTTTTCAAAAAGATTAAGGATATCGCTATATTAAAAATCATTTCGGGGCTGGAGAGATTGCTCAGTTGTTAAGAGCAATGGCTGCTCTTCTAGAGGACCATTAAGTAGAAGGAAACTGGACTTTCCTTCCTGCCGCCCAGATACGAATAATCAGACAGAAACTATATTAATTACAACACTGTTTGGCCTGTTAGCCCAGGCAGGAAATCCCACATCACCGGCACTCATATGGCAGCTCACAGTTGTTTGTAAATCCAAGGTCTGACAACCTCCTGCTGTGTGATATTTTAATTGTGTTGTGTTCTAACAAATAAAGCTTGGTTGGAGTCAGAGGGTAGAACTAGCCACCAGCTGACCATAGAGATATGGAAGACTGTAGAGAGGGGAACAGGAAATGGAAAACTGGGCTGAGACAGGAGCTCTGCACTTTTGGATGGTGGAATGGAAGAGGTAGGTGCTTCTCTGATCTTTCAGTTTCTTAGCTGATATCTGACTTCTGATTTTTTTATTGATAAAAATTAATTAGATTATCAAATCAATCTCATAGAAACATACATCTGTAGAAAACACTAATGCATATGAAAAATTAATATAAATAATGAAAACAGGAAGATTCCTAACAGTATTTGCTTTCATCCGTGTTTAACCTTTCCGAGATGGGTATGTCTTTCCCACACTCTAGTGCAACTTTTAGAAATCCAGGCATGAGAGGTGGAGGTCACTTTTTACTTGAAGTATTTTACAATTCAGTTTTACTGTTTTTTCCCTTGAAATAAAACTCACACTCTGGATATTGTAGATTCCATCTTGTGTTGCAGTGATCCTGTCTGAAAACACTTAAGGAACTGATTGTCTGCAATCATTTGTTTCCTCATCTCTGTCCTTATAAGCTGTGTACAGGAAGGGACATTTCAATTCCGAGTAAAAGAATACATAAAAAACTTCTCTTTATTTACAAACAGGTCTTGGTGTCCCTAAGTCACACCTGGTGACATTTCTGGAGCAAAGACCAGAGCCTTCAGATGGGGAGAGACAAGCGGCAGCCACGGTGCACCCAGGTGTGTGGGACTGAGGGGATGGGGCAGAGCTGAGGTCCTGAGATCCAGCAGAAAGTGAAGCTTTCCCCTTTCCCCTGAAACATAATATTATGGGAATCATTCTTTAGGTCTCTCCTTGTCTTTGTTGTCAAAGCACATGTCTCAGTTTTATGACGATTTAAGTCTCTTAAACTTTGGATTTTCCCAATTACAAGCTATGCTTCTACTTACAGACCTCTAAGGAGTTTCTCTGTAGCCCTAACGGTTATGGAGCTGGCTTTGTAGACCAGGCTAGCACTGAACTCAAAAAGATCTTTCGGCCTCTGCTCCTGAGTGCTGGATTTAAAAGTGTGTCACCACTCCTGGCCCAATAACCACTTACTTTAAGTACATCTGATTTTAATATTATTCCATATTGAAGGAAAAATTGAACTTAAATTTGTTTCAGTTTCTTACTTTAGGATTACCTCTGATGGCAGGTACAGAGGACTGCATAATGGAAGGTAGAAATGTTTTTCTCCCTCTAATATTGTGTTTGAGGTCAGCCTGGTCTAGATAGTGAGTTACAGAGCAAGGTCTTCATAGAAAAACCTTGTCTTCTTTTTTTTTTTTTTTTTTTTTTCGAGACAGGGTTTCTCTGTGGTTTTTTGGAGCCTGTCCTGGAACTAGCTCTTGTAGAGCAGGCTGGTCTCGAACTCACAGAGATCCGCCTGCCTCTGCCTCCCAAGTGCTGGGATTAAAGGCGTGCGCCACCACCGCCCGGCCAAACCTTGTCTTCTAAAACCAAAACAAACAAAAAAGGAAAGAAGTAATTTTTTCATATCTTTATTGTCTTAACCAAATTTGCCCCATGCATAAGTGAATCTGAAGGGTTTTTTGTTTGCTTTTTGTTTGTTTTGTTTTGTTTTTACCATGTTTCAATATGTTTCAGGTATATATTTTCTGGTCTTTCAAATAAAATGTAAAATAATGTCCTGAATTTGAACTATGAATTTTGTCTTTATGTACACTGTCTACATGTGCAGCATATCTTTTGTACCCCCAAAGTAAAACTGTATTGTAAATGTAGTAAATGTTTGCATTAGACTATGTCTCAAATTTACAAAGTCAAAAATAACTTTCTCTTACCAGAACTCAGCTATTTTATAATTTGTGGTATCCTGCAATATAAAAATCTCTATGCATTTAATCAGTTTATTTCTCTTAGTAAAATGCCCTTGCAACTTACTTAGCTATTTAACTTTGAATTATATGCCATTATATCTATGTTCTATTTGGATGTTCCATTATTGGTGCTGGACAATTCTGTATTCTGTCAATTATGTTTTAAATAAACAGTGATTGGCCAGTAGCCAGGCAAGATAGACAGGACAACCAGACAGGAAGTAGAGGCGGGGCAATGAGAACAGGAGAATTACAGGGAAGGAGGAAGCCCATTCCTCCCCAGTCCTGCCCAGACATGGAAGAAGGAAGATGTGACCTCCCCTGCCATAAAAGATACTGAGCCATGTGACTAACATATACTAGAATAATGGGCTAATGTAAGTTAAAAGAGTTAATAAGAAGTCTGTGCTAACGAGCCAATCAGTTTATCATTAATATAGATTCTTTGTGTGATTATCTTTGGGGCCAAACGGCTGTAGTACTTGGTAGGAGGACAGAAACCCCAACAAGCAGGCCCACATGTTACACATTATTCTACTTAATAAAAGTATAGATTATTTCTTTTACAATATTTTATCATTTATATGTAGTGCCTCTAAGTTTGAAATGACTCATTTTTCATTGCTTTAATGTGTATTAATAAATATTTTCTTCTAAAAGATAAGCATTGTAAGTATGAAGAATATTTTCTAACCTTTATTAATATCTCAACTTTTGCTCTACAGGAACAATACCCGAAGATTTTAGTATTTTCTCCGAGACCATTGATTATAACTCACTACATATTCAATGCCAGAGAATTCATACAAGGGAGAAACCCTACAAGTGTGAAGAATGTGGTAAGGGCCTTAGTTCTTATAAAGCACTTTCTATACACCAGAGACTTCACACTGGTCAAAAACCCTACACGTGTAAAGAATGTTACAAGGCCTTCAATACTCGCTCATCTCTTTTTATACACCAGAAAAATCATACTGATGAAAAAACCTACAAGTGTGGAGAATGTGGCAGATCATTTTACTATCCTTCAATGTTGAAGCAACATCAAAGGATTCATTCTAGAGAGAAACCCTACAAATGCAAAGCATGCGGCAGTTGTTTCTTCTCGTTTTCATGCCTTAGACAACATCGAAGAAATCATACTAGAAAGAAATCATACAAGTGTAAGAGGTGTGGCAAATGTTTTTGCTTCATTTCATCCCTTTGGCAACATCAGACAATTCACTGTAAAGACAATCCCTACAAGTGTGAGGACTGTGGCAGAAGCTTTAAGTCTTCTTTATCCCTCAGACGACATCAAACAATCCATTCAGCACACAGTCCTTATACCTGCGTACACTGCGGCAAATGGTTCCCTGTTCTAGGGCTCTTCGGGATCATCAAACAATTCACACTGGAGAGAAACCCTACAAGTGTGACGAATGTCACAAAGCCTTTCATTACCACTCATCCCTTAAGACACACAGGAGAGTTCATATGGAAGAGAAACCCTACAAGTGTGAGGAGTGTGACAAAGCCTTCCATTATCACTCATCCCTTTGACGACACAAGAAAGTTCATAATGGAAAGAAATCCTATAAGTGTAAGAAGTGTGACAGATGTTTTAACTCATCTGTATCCCTTAGACAACATCAAAAAATCCATTCTGAAGACAATTGTCATACCTGTGTACACTGCAGCAAAAGGTTTTCAAAGTCTAGGGATCTTCGGGTTCACCAAAGAATTCATACTGGAGAGAAACCATACAATTGTGAAGAATGTCACAAAGCCTTTCCTTATCTCAATTCCCTTAGGAGACACAGGAAACTTCATACTGGAGAGAAACCCTATACATGTGAAGAATGTAACAAAACCTTTCATTGTAATTCATCCCTTAGAAATCATAAGAGAGTTCATACTGGAGAGAAACCCTACACGTGTGAAGAATGTCACAAATCCTTTCATCTTAACTCATCTCTTAGTAGACACAAGAGACTTCATACTGGAGAGAATCCCTACAAAGGTGAAGACTGTGACAAGTGCTTTTCCTCAACTTCATCCTTCTTATGACATAAAATACTCATTATGTGGAGAATCCCTAAAATTTTGGGGAATGTAGCAAAGACTTTATTAATCTTAATATCCTTGTTCAACACATGATATAGTTAATGCAGGAGAGAAATTCAACACATATCTTAAAAAAGTTTACTTCTTAAAGCACATCAAATGATTCATTCTGACTGCAAACTTCATGAGTGTGTCAAATGTGTTAAAATCTTTGCTAACAAATCAGAAATTATTCTCCTGGAATAGTTCATCACTTTGGGATGTCAACATCAACATGTAACTTACTAGGGCGCGAATACTAAGAATGTCCTCAGAGAACAGCAGAGACCTCTCTTTGCTGTAACTCCCCACAGTTTGTTCAGTCAATGTGTTTAAAACTTGCCTGCATTAATAAGTCTCCATCTTCTGTAACCATAAATGCTCCATGAATCCTTTACCGTGCCACAGCTTTGTCCATTGGTTGCCCAGAATCTGAGATCTGGACTGTGGCATAGTTACTGTTGTTTTTCTCAATGAAGTCATCCAAACTGCTCTAGTATCTCCCCCTTGGTGTGTAAGAAGCTCTGCTTCTCTGAGCTAGCAGATTTTCACCCAGCATTTGAATCTATATTGATAATCCTTATTGGTAAAATAAAAGGACAGAGACAGAGTTAAAACTGTATAAATACTCTTGCCATCTAAGACACCCACAGCGAGGCAGCAGCTGTGGCTGCAGAGGTGTAGCAGAATTTGAACAGATACCCTGAAAACAGCCAGTGATGGAGCTAGGGAGCAGGGCCATTAAATTTAAGGAGGTCCAGATGTTCCTAGGAGGCATCCTGCCCCTAAAACCTTGTCAGTTATTATTGGCCCTTTGTTAGGGTTTTCACGCCCCTAAGCTGACCAATGGTTTCAAAACCTACCTTACCCTAGCCCTCCTTACCCAATCCCAAGACAACAGGACATGAACTCCCCTGATTATGGCGTTTCCTCTTTACAAGTTCTCCGCTTCCCTGAGTTCCAGGCTGACTTTGGCTCACCCACTAATTAGCGTAGTCGAAACTCGATATTAAATATTAAAAACTCTCTTGTGCTTTCGGAATCCAGTGCTGTGGAGTTTCATTTTCGGGGATATTCAACTTGGATATAGCACTTATTTTCTTTAGGTTTAGTTGTTTTTAATTGCGTCCCTCCTAAAAAGCCATTTATACTTCGCGCAGATTTCTGGGAAATGTAGTGCTTGCGTCTGTGACGTCACAAGAAGCCGTCCAGGAAATCTCATTCCGGCTTAGGTCTCCACGTGTATCTCTTCCTGAAAGTTGGGTGAGAGTCCTGCCTGTTGTGTGTGCATTCCCGTTGAGTCTTTGACACGGAGGTTGGTCCAGGGTGGAGCGCAGCCTGAGGCACTGTGTGGGTTACGGGGTCCATCTTGGAGGGAGCGGACCTGGCCTGGGTGGGAGGGCAGGAGAAGCTGCCTTGGAGGTGCGGTGCTCAACTGACTGGGACGCCTGAGGTTGCAGGTCAGGGCTGGGAAGAAGAGGGCGACAGGGACTGTGCCCTGAGTGATGGTTTACTTAGGACGCCGCGTGCAGCCCGAGTGCCGCTTGGGCTTCTGGGACAGGAAAGCTGCGCGGAGTAGATGACAGAGCAAGGTCCAGGGTTGGGTTGCAAGCTAAGGATGGTCAGCTGACTACCTGCTCCTGACGGGGAGTTGGGAGCTCACTGAGCAGCTTTGGTGGGGAAACACACTTTTCTAGCTGACCCATACGCGTATGAATGCTGTGAGATATCTCAGTATCTTCAGAGCAAACAGTTTCTGACCCTTCCTTTGCTTTGTAGCCGGCCTAATGTAACGTACTTGATATTCACGAAAATTTCTGTTTCCGCCGGGCGATGGTGGTGCACGCCTTTAATCCCAGCACTCGGGAGGCAGAGGCAGGCATATCTCTGTGAGTTCAAGACCAGCCTGGTCTACAAGAGCTAGTTCCAGGACAGGCTCAAAAGCCACAGAGAAACCCTGTCTCGAAAAACCAAAAAAAGAAAAAAGAAAAAAGAAAATTTCTGTTCCCCGATAAGCCTCTCTGCTGATGAAATCATCCGAATAAGACCAAATCAAACCGAATTTGAAAAAGTCCAGGGTTGATGGATATCAACGTTCCATAATGGCTTTCCAGCCCTCCAAGAGGAGATAGGAAAGGATGACCAGAAAACCATGTGTTTTCTGGGTGCTGTTTAAATACTTTGTGGGAGTGGTATTCAGCATCTCTGGGGAGGGGGTCTTTCTCTGAGGTGGAGTCTGGACTGAGGCAACTCCCAGGGGAGTGGACTTGGGATGGATCTTTTGCCCAAACATTTCATACTCTGGTTATATGGATGCCAGGTGCTGGGGTGAAGCCTTTACCCAAACATTTCAGGTTCTTTGGATGTATGGATACCAGGGGCTGATGTGACGCTTCCACCCAAACATCCCAGACTTTTTGGGTTTAGGGGCACCTACTCAAGTCTGTTTACTTCCTGTGGTCATGGCACTACACAGGGGAAAGAGAGTCGGGAATTGGTGGGCTCACACTCAGCGGGAGGTGTGCCTGTAGGGGCATCCAGTTAACTGCCATCCTGGAGACCTCAGGCATCTGTTCCTTAAGGGAGATGGGAAGGCAGGTTGCTGGGAGAACAAATAGATTGTTATTATCGGCCCTATGAATGGGGCCAGCCACAGCCACGGAAACTGCCAGAACAAGTGGGATGTAGAAGCGGCCGGGACAGGAGAGGCAGGGTGAGTGAGGGAGACAGTTTACATTGTTTTCGTTTTCTCTGCCAGTTAAAGAACACAGGAAGGAAAAAAATCTGAGGTGCCACAGATCTCAGGTGGTAAGTTCTGGAAGAAAGCAGAAAGGTCTGCCAGGATGAGCTGCTATCGATAACTTTGACTAGGGGTGAGAAAACAGCTCACACACAGAGGGACTATCTGTAGAAGCTGACTACAGGCCTCAAATTGAGGTCTGGGTTTCCTTAAGGCCTGGAAAGGTCCCCCATCTGTAATGTAGGGTGGATGGACCAATAAATTACAGGGTTTCCGCTTGGCCCACAATGGTTGTGTCAATGTCTTGATCTGGCCTTAAGCTTGTTGAGCTGGTCCAGAGCAGGGTCCCTAGGAACAGGTGAAAAGCTCTCATGGCCTTGTGTTACAGTGCCAGGCTTTTGTGTCAGGTCAGCAGGTGAGGAGAACTCCCAGACCTGTGTGTATTCCTGGGATTTTAGTAACCAGACCTGTGACAGAAAAGAAACATCAGTCTCCTCTGAGGCACATCCCTGTCATCTCTGCGTTTGTGAGGGTGTAATTCCAAGCCAGCATATGCTACCCACGGCTATGACAGGCAAGATTTCAACTTTAATGATGTGATAAATACTTTATGGCGCTTTTCCTGTTTGTTACAGTGAGCACCTTGACAAATGTATGCAGTCAACACCTTTTTATTTACAAACTGTGTGTGCTTAACCTCTGCTGACTGAGCCAACATGTAACATAAACAAAACCACTTCTTCTCCTGTCCTTCACATAGGACACTGCATATCCATCCAGTAAATCAAACTGCTAATGGTGGGTTCTGCTCTCCCACAGGTCCAGTCCAGTTCCCCTTGCTGACAGTCCTGTGTCTTTCCTCCCAGGCTTCTTTCACTGTATTCTAATGTTAGCATGAGGGAAGGAGTCACTTGTGTTTACAGCTCATGTATGACCGTGCTGTGTTAGACATGTCGTCTCTGGGAAACCCTGGAGCGGAGGTGCTGGGTGATGACATTCAGTTTCTGTTGATCATTCTATATGATTATGTCAGAGGCCATGGAGAGATATTGCAAATGAATTAAACAGGATCAAACACATGCAAGGAATAACCCCAAGCAGCACCAATTTTCATTATGTTGTCAATTCAGTTTATAAAAGTGTCCTCCATGGTCGTTATCAAATGCAGCGACATATTTTGAGTTGAAAGGTGTGTGTGGTTCCATGGCCACCTCTTTCAATATTGGCATTCTGTTGTTCTTTCCATTGCAGTCTCTATGTGAAATTAAGTCAGGTCTATGAGAGTGCATGGCCCCAATCTGTATTGGATATACTCCACACAGTATTGCTTTAAGAAGACTCAGAAACAATGTATGGTCCATTAAAATCTAAAAATACACCATGACAGATAATGTACACAGCATATTTGAAATATATTTTTAAAATATTTATTTATTATGTATACAATATTCTTCCTGCATGTGTGCCTGAAGGCCAGTAGAGGGCACCAGACCTCATTACAGATGGTTGTGAGCCACCATGTGGTTGCTGGGAATTGAACTCAGGACCTTTGGAAGAGCAGGCAATGTTCTTAACTGCTGAACCATCTCTCCAGCCCTGAAATGTATTTTGAAACAAAAATTATAGTTAAATAATTCATGTTTCCAAAGCAGGTACTATATTTCTCCCTTTTTTTTTTATGATTTAATCCACTTTCTAAGTAATAAAATTGCAAACCTTGGTATCTTGAAGCAAAAACTAGGGATTGTTTCATGCCACAGTTATGTGATTAAAGATCTAGGAGTTGCTACTTCATGATGTCTGTGGTGTGTATTTTAAGCATTGTGATATGTAATCAATGGATCCGCCATTTTGAATGGAGGGTTACTACTGTTTATATCCTGACCAGGAATCCCATCCGCTCTTTGCAAATCATTTTGACTTCCATCAATGCCCTTGTGGTCTTTAGTTTTTTGTCTGACTCTCTGGGAAACCAACAGGAGATGCAAGAGTTCTTGTCATATCACTGTGTCCTTTCAGTTGTTCTAAGCCTCCCTCCAAAACTGACCTCTATTCAAGTGCAGTTCCATCTCCACCTCCCAGTCATAGTAAAAATGTGTAACAATTTTTTTTAATATTTATTTATTTATTATGTATACAATATTCTGTCTGTGTGTATGCCTGCAGGCCAGAAGAGGGCACCGGACCTCATTACAGATGGTTGTGAGCCACCATGTGGTTGCTGGGAATTGAACTCAGGACCTTTGGAAGAGCAGGCAATGCTCTTAACCACTGAGCCATCTCTCCAGCCCCCATGTGTAACAATTTTTAATGAGTGACAATGTACCTACCTTAGGCAGACATTATTTGAATTTCTTCTCTAAAGAAAATAAATTTTTCCAGTCTCAAATTTACCTGATATGTTTGCAGTTAATTTTATTAACTAAATCCCTTCTCATGATACCCTGTTATAGTCCCACTGCCTTCCACCCACAGCGTCTCACTGGAGATTGGCCTCAGGACAGCAGACACTTGCCCTGTGTAGAATGGTGGTAGTTGTGCTGTTCAGTATGGGGAGTGATTCTTTTAGTTTCTTCTGCTTTGTGCACCTTCTCAGGTTCTCTCAGATGTTAATGTTTTCATCTTCATCTTCTCTGGGCTTTTGCCTTTCTCAACACTGGTAATTTTCCTCTCCTCTTGGTGACACCCTATTGTCACGTGTCCTAATGCTGTGACCCTTTAATACAGTTCCTCATATTGTGGTGACCCCTAACCATAAAATTATTTTCCTTGCAACATCAGAACTGTGATTTTGCTAAGGTTATTTATTGTGGTTAAATACTCTTGTAGTTGAAGGTTTCCCAAGAGGTCATGACCCACATGTTGAGAGCCACTGTCCTGGTTAAAAAAGAATGGGATCTATTTTGGTTTGGTTTTTAGTCTACTTACTTTTATCGCAACAATGAAAACCTATAATTATAAATATCTAGTTTTCAACTCTATTAAAGACCCTAGAAGGATTTAATATTACCTGGAGAAACAGGAATGGCATTGTAAGCAACTTCCAAAACTCTAGAAATGACAGAGACATCTGGCTACTTGAACATTCACCTAAAGTTCTTCTGTAACATTGGGGCATCTATCTTCAGCCTGCAGGATAGAGAGTATCAGGCAGATTTTTCATTGAAGCATGAATTTGAAGGTCAGTCCCACTTATTTTGGCAAAATTTATCAGTTGCTTTCTTCTGTGGCCTGTAGAATGCCAACAGACTCTCATGAGGCAGGAACCCTGAAGGACTGTCCCATCTTGTTTGGCAAGTTCGGCAGTCAACAGTCAAGCAGGCAGACAAGAGCAGTTTCGTGCCCAAATGGTAGCCTGCCACACTGAAAGCAAACATAAGGAGCTTCTTTGATGCCCATCCTTTTGTTGAAGTAATTTGTGCTGCCAGGAAGACATGTCTCACTGTCGAAGAAAGTTTTAAGTTCTAAAAACATTTTAATGCCATTTTCTATTGGTTTTTGGAGTATTTGAGAATTACCTATCTATCGGAAATAGATCTCTGCATATCTAGAAAACCTAACTAACATAACTATAAGCTTGACTAATATAGATAACTATTAATTTGTATATCTTAACCATACATTACATTTTTTAATTAGCTGCATGAACATAGCACTTTAAACAAGAGTAAAAATATATATGTAGTTTAACAAAATGGACCTTAAATTAGTATCAATATATAAAAATGCTTTAAACATAAAAACAGAAACATATATATAGTGTGATAACTTTAAATGTATATCACTATACCTAAATTCATACCAATGCAAAATATAGTTGTCTTTTATTCTATATTTCTATATTTTTCTCTATAACAAGCATTCATAGCCTACCTAGTAACCAAAGACCATCCTTCCCCCCTGAACTCTTGGGAACATGGATGTCATTTTCTCCAAGCTTTGCCTCCTATCTGTGGATGAAGTATCCTTTGGGTCCCTGATAAAATTTTGAGATAATAACCAATCTTAAGAGTACCAAGGTTTAAAAAAAGGTAACCTTTTGTTTATCGGTAACACCTGCTAAGTTTTGGGAGGTCTCCCATGATCAACTTTGGGCCATCTTAACCTGGAACGAATTCATAGCTTCTTGTTTCCTATGGAAACAAAAACAACACTGCTTCTCCAAAGCAGTGCATCTTTTAAGTTCCATTTTTGAAATATATTATTTGACTTTTGTTTTAAAGCTAAGGGATTTTGAAAATATTTAGGTTGGTGTATCTTATCAGTCTCTCTTTTAATTCCATGTTTCCCAGGAGTTGCAACTTGTTTGCCATCCATGAAAAAATACAAAATCAATACAATAATAGACGGGATCCAAATTCCCTCTGTATTTTCCGTAGCTTTTGTTCTTTTATATTATTTTTATTCTTTCTTTAAAGATGTTATTTTATATTTTAAAACTATTTCTTTCTTTATGTAACTGTCTATACCCATTTTTTCCCCTTTCTCATGCCTACACACATTAAAAAAGCACTCGAACCTGTTTAGAAGTTTTTCCATCTGGACCACTTTTTACTCTGTGTGTTTTAAGCTGTTTTGTTTGGATGAGCTTGATCTAAGTCTACCATACAGCATGTGACTGATTAGGCCCTCTGTACGGAGGCCTGTGTGAGACTACAGAAACCCCATATGCTGTGTAGCTCAAAGCAGCTGGCAACCAGCTCCACCCTGCAGGCCACCAACTTGGGACACACATCTCTGGGCTGCTGTTTGCATGAGACTATGAGACTAGGAAGCTCATTGTAGTTCTGTTTCTGTATATCAGAAGCTTTCTTTGTAAGCTTTTTCAGACCTTATGAGAATTTGAAAGCCCACGTTGGGTGCCATTTGTAAGTGGATGTTTCTCTCTTGCCTGCCAGTTCCTGAAAAACCATTCAGAGGCTTAATATTTATTAGAAACTGTTTGTCCAATGGCACAGGCTTATTACTGGCTACCTTTTGCATTTAAATTAACCCATTAGTCCTTATTTTACCAGAGGCTTATGACTTTTTACCTTGCATCTTGCTTCCCTGGCAGCTACTGGTGTCTCCCTAACTCCAAGCTTCTGCTCCCTGTACCTTGGCTTGGATTTCCCACCTGGCTCTACTCTGCCTGGCTATTGGCCAAATCTGCTTCTTTATTAACCAATGGAAATAAGACATAAACAACACATAGAAAGTTTAACTATGGACAAAGATTTTCGATTTGTTTATGGAATATTTGTCTATCTATGGAAAGATGTTTTGCATTTGTTGCCTAAGGGACCTTATTCTTCTAATATGAAGCTAAATAGCCAATATCTAGACAGGAGGTATATGCAGGATTCCAGGCAGAGAGAGTAAGTTAGAGGAGGAATCATGGAGACAGAGACAGAGAGAATTGCCAGTGGACAGACAGACTGACAGAAGAAGCAAGAAAGTACGACATACAGAATGAAAGAAAAGCAAAAGCCCCAAGGCAGAACATAGATGAATAGAAACAGGTTAAATTAAGCTCTAAGAATTAGTGGAAGCTAGGCAGTGGTGGTGCACGACTTTAGTTCCAGCACTTGGGTGGCAGAGACAGGAGGATCTCTATGAGTTCGACAGGCTTCAAAGCTACAGAGAAACCCTGTCTTGAAAAACCTAAATAAATAAAGGGGTTATTTTGGGACAAAAATAAGCTAAAGGCCAAACGTTTTTAATTATTAAGAAGTCTTGGTGTCATTACCTGGGAGCTGTTGGTGATGCAAAGAAAAATGCCAACTGAACTTCCTTAAGAGAGCATGCTCTGGAGCAGTGTGGTAGGAGAGAGAAGCCCCAGTAACGTTGTCCTGAGTGTTGGATGTGCATTGTGTAGGGGACACTCCAGAAGCCTGGAAGATAGTGTTTGAGGAGGTAACCATACCATAACTGAGGAAGAGAATCCAAAGCTTAACCATGAAATTATTACAAAATACCTTATTATTACATAAACTGCTCATATTCCCTCTATTGATAAAAAGGAAAAATGATGTGTGACTGTTCTCATAGATCATCCTGGGACATTACTCAAAATATATGAAAAACATAAAATCTAAAATTAGAAAATTTTTAAATAAGAAAATAGCATCAGCAATTATATTTCTCACCTATCTTATAGTTCTCATCAGAACACTGTTGCTCAGTTGTCTTATGTACAAAACATGCTTTAGGAATACTGCAACCCGCTCCATCAGTACTTTTCAGAGAAAAGGTAGAAAGGGAAAGTGATGAAAACATCAAGTGATGTGTGTTCTATTTTAAATTCTCAAGCAGTATTGTTAGTCCTGTACTTGCCCATTTTCCCATATGATCGGATACTTAAATGATGTTTACTCTGTGAGTTCTTCCTCTGGCCTGCTCCTTCTCATGTCCCGGGTCCCTGTCATCTGCATCATTACTGAACTCTGTAGAAATCCTGAGCCCACAGCACAGCCAGAGCTGTTGCATCAGACTCTGTATTTTCATTCCACTTCACTGTCATGATTGTGTGCATGAACTGTTGAGAAATTCCTTCTCCCTCACTGTGACTTCCTGTGAGGAATGCATAGGTGTGTGGTGTGCAGGAGCACATGGCACTACATGCACGTGCTCTGGGTGCATTCATTTTACATTTCATCTGTCTTAAATCATCATGTCCAGCTGAGCTTATAGGATCTTTTTTCTTTTGATGGGTCAGTGTGAGATCATGCGACCACTTCAGGCATGTCTGAGGATATTACTACCTATGTAAGAACATTTCTATCTCTCTTTCATCTTGGACCAGATCTAGATTTGTGTGCACAGACACATGATACCTGTGTTACGGTTTCTACTGCTGTGAAAAAGATCATAATGAAAGACACTTTGGAGAAGAAAGGGTTTATTTCATATGCCTACTTCAGAAAACAGTCCATCACTGAGGGAAGAAAAGACCAGAGGCAAGAACTGGAGAACAGGCCTCAGAAGAACACTGCTTACTGACTCCCCCAGACTGCTTTCCTGTACCATAGAGAACTGTAATCCTGCCAGGTAGTGGTGTCTCACATCTTTAAATCCAGCACTTGGGAAAAAGAGGCAGGAGGATCTCTGTGAGTTTGAGGCCATTCTGTTCTACAAGAACTAGTTTCAGGACAGGCATCCAAGATACACAGAGAAACCCTGTCTCAAAAAACAAAAAACAAAACAAACAAAAAAAATTGTGTGCCCAGTGCAGGCAGTACAAATAACAGGCTGTGATGTCTCATATCAATCACTAGTTAAGAAAATGTCACCGTAGACATGGTCTCTTCTCAAAGTGGCTATAGCTAGTTTCAAGTTGATAGGGTAAATATGAAGCACAATGCATCTTGGTATTTGTGGGCCCATATTTCGATTTGGCACAGTAGCCATTAGCCCGGTCTGAGCTAGTCACATAGCTCTGCAGACAAGCTGTCTCTTACTTAACAAAAGCCAGGATGTGGTGCTCCTAGTTTCTTTTGTTAAAATGTAGAGTACCTAAAAAGAGATGTTGACCAAAGCTGATGACTTAATGGTTTAAAGGTTTGGTGCTTCCCTTCCTTTGTAATTTGGAGGATGTCTTATAGAGATGCTAATTCATGGCCTACCTAACTGCTAGATGCGTACATGACCTAAGCCCAGGCACCTGGTTGCCTAGGAGACAGCCTAATGTGTTTTCCCCACTCAGTTGAGGGATATATAAGATGTTCCAAAAATAAAGAGTGATTCTGGCCTTTTCCAGGATGACCTTGTAAGCTGTGTCAGTTTTATTCCTCGCGACTCCGTTTCAGCCGGGTTAGGGAATCTATGTTGGACCCACATGGGCTCCCACATAATGGCGCCCAATGTGGGGCAGACGACTGAACCCCGAGATTAAAGACAACGTGCTGCTGACTACTGAACCCAGAGATTAAAGACAACGTGCTGCTGACTACTGAACCCAGAGATTAAAGACGACAACGTGGTGCTGTCTACTGAACCCCGGAGCAAGAAGTACGAAAAGGAACGTGGTGCTGACCGCCGAACTCCATGATCCCGGAGAAGGGACAACACGAGAGAGACGGTGAATGCTGATCGCTGGATCCCAGAGGGAAAGCAGACAAATGACGGAGGAGAACGCGAGGCTGATCAGCGCTCCCCCAAAATCAAGGAAGAGGTGACCAGAACCCGCTAGAAAAAAAATCAGTGGATATGTGAGTAAAGTGCGCTTAGACAAAACGGGATTGTAATATCGGGAGTAAAGCTGGTAAATATAGAAATATGGGACAAGGAGAAAGCAATCAAATGGCCATGCAGTTAATTGAAGATATTTTAAAAGACAGAGGAGAGTACAGCAGCATCAGATACAGGAATTTTTAAATTGCTGCGATTGACAGTTGGCTAAAAGAGAGGTTGTGACGATAAATGTTAAGAGTTGATACGTATGCTAAAAAAGTAAACTCTAAATGATGTTCTGTACCAGCGGAAAAAAACATCTTCAACTCAGGTGATTCTACTCTCCTTTAAGATAGGAAAATATAGTCTTTGGGAACATAATTATTCATAAAACATTATGATACATCCGGACAAAAAATATGGCTAATACACAGGGTCTAAAAAGTATATTCCTCTCCACTAATCTCTTCTCTTTACAGAGGTCGGCAGTCAATGACGGGTTTAAAGCTTCTTCTCCCCAGATGCCTAAGACAGGGGCTTGCATAATTGATGCCTGGTCCAATAACGAAAAAATTTGGGTAAATAAAGAGGGCTTTACCCAAACCAGGCACGACTTATCTGTCCTGTTGCAGTAGCACAGGAATTATTAAAATTAATAAGAGAAAATGGATTGTGGGCCCATATTTCGATTTGGCACAGTAGCCATTAGCCCAGTCTGAGCTAGTCACATAGCTCTGCAGACAAGCTGTCTCTTCCTTAACAAAAGCCAGGATGTGGGCTGGAGAGATGGCTCAGTGGTTAAGAGCATTGCCTGCTCTTCCAAAGGTCCTGAGTTCAATTCCCAGCAACCACATGGTGGCTCACAGCCATCTGTAATGAGGTCTGGTGCCCTCTTCTGACCTGCAGACATACACAGAGACAGAATATTGTATACATAATAAATAAATAAATATTTAAAAAAAAAAAAGCCAGGATGTGGTGCTCCTAGTTTCTTTTGTTAAAATGTAGAGTACCTAAAAAGAGATGTTGACCAAAGCTGATGACTTAATGGTTTAAAGGTTTGGTGCTTCCCTTCCTTTGTAATTTGGAGGATGTCTTATAGAGATGCTAATTCATGGCCTACCTAACTGCTAGATGGGACATGACCTAAGCCTAGGCACCTGGTTGCCTAGGAGACAGCCTAATGTGTTTTCCCCACTCAGTTGAGGGATATATAAGATGTTCCAAAAATAAAAAATGATTCTGGCCTTTTCCAGTATGACCTTGTAAGCTGTGTCAGTTTTATTCCTCGCGACTCCGTTTCAGCCGGGTTAGGGAATCTATGTTGGACCCACATGGGCTCCGACAGGTATTTATAAATTAATGTGCACGATCATTTAATTAAATTAATGTGCACGATCATTCACTGAACTTTATTTCAGGAAATGTTGTCCTTCTTGGATGTGGCCATTGAGTTCTCTCCAGAAGAGAGGGAATGTCTGGAGCCTGCTCAGTGGAATCTGTACAGGGATGTGATGTTGGAGAATTACAGCAACCTTGAATTCCTGGGTGAGCATCTCATCTATAGTGACTTCTTATTTCACTTCAACATATAGCTTCCTCACTTTGTATGGTTTCTCATGGGAGCATTTCAACAGTTTCATATCCATTGTTTTTAAAATAATTATTAAGATCGCTACATTAAAAATCATTTTGGGGCTGGAGAGATTGCTCAGTTGTTAAGAGCACTGACTGTTCTTCTAGAGGACCATTAAGTAGAAGGAAACTGCTCTTTCCTTCCCGGCCACCCAGACCTGAATAAACAGAAACTATAATAATTACAGCACTGTTTGGCCTGTTAGCCCAGGCAAGAAATCCCACATCACCGGCACTCCTATGACAGCTCACAATTGTTTGTAAACCTAAGGTCTGACAACCTCATGTTATGTGATGTTTTAATTGTGTTGTGTCCTGACAAATAAAGCTTGATTAGAGTCAGGGGGTAGAACTAGCCACCAGCTGACCATAGAGATATGGAAGACAGTAGAGAGGGGAACAGGACATGGAAAGCTGGGCTGAGACAGGAGCTCTGCCCTTTGGATGCTGGAATGGAAGAGGTAGGGCGTCACTGTGCTTCTCTGATCTTTCAGTTCCTTAGCCGGTATCTGACTCTGTATTTCTCATTGATAAAGTTTACTAAGATAAACATATCACCCTCACATAGACATACATGAAGGCGAAACACCAGTGTATATGAAAAATTAAAATAAATTATGATTTAAAAAATAATCATTTTACTGTTTGCTTCATTCTTGTTTGATCTTTCTCTGTTAAATGTGCGTTTCCTTCACTCTAGTGGGACTTTTAGAAATTCAGTGGCCTGAGACATGGAGCTCACTCTGTAACTGAAGTGTTTACCATTCAGCTTTACTGTTTTCCCCCTTGAAGTAAAATTCATATTTTTTATCTTTTTTCTTTTCTGTTTTTTCCCCCCTTTGGTTTTTTGAGGCAGGGTTTCTCTCTGGTTTTAGAGCCTGTCCTGGATCTAAATCTTGTAGACCAGGCTGGCCTCAAACTCACAGAGATCCACCTGCCTCTGCCTCCCCAGTGCTGGCATTAAAGTCGTGAGCCTCCACCATCCGGCTCCATCATATGTTGTAGTGATCCTGTCTGAAAACACTTAAGGAACTGATTGTCTGCAATCATTTGTCACCTCATCTCTGTCCTTACAAGCCATGTACAGACAGGGACATGTCAATTCCGTGTGCAAGAACACATAAACAAACTTCTCTTTTTCTATGAACAGGTCTTGCTGTCCGTAAGCCACACTTGGTGACATTTCTGGAGCAAAGACCAGAGCCTTCAGATGGGGAGAGACAAGCAGCAGCCACCGTGCACCCAGGTGTGTAGGAATGAGGGGATGGGGCAGAGCTGAAGTCCAACTGTCTAACAGAAAGTGAGACTTTCCCGTGTGCCTTGAAACATGATACCATGGGAATCACTCTTTAGGTCTCTCCTTCAGGTCTTTGTTGTCAGAATACATGTCTCAGAGGTTTATGAGGGTTTAAGTCTCTTTGGATTTCCCCAATAACAAGCTGTGCTTCTGTTTACAGTGATCTCCAAGGTTTTCCTTTTTGTTGAGTCTCCATTGTAATGTAAGACTCATGGAAATAGAACTCAGTCCTGCTCCGACCGAGAGTCTTTTATTTACAGATGTTGAGAGCAGACTCATGACAGAAAGATCTCTACACCAAAGTGAACATACTGGGTTAATAAAGGCAACCCACAATTCCATCACAGAGAGGCAGGCAGGGACAGAGGCTCAATGGTGTCAGTTCTGTTGGTCAGAACAATTGGGAGTTGCAAGCATTGGATAAAACTCAGAGCAACCAAATGTAATTTGGATAGTCCACTTCCAACCGGTCTTAGGGAAGAGTCAAAGCATTCACACATTGTGTAAAGGGGATTTATTTGGCCATTAGGGCCACTAATTTAACATTGCCTATTTGCCTTTTTTTTAAAAACAACTTTACCACCAGTTGATTCAGCAGGTCCTGACCATTAGATGTAGAAAGAGTAGGACAGGTTGACGTGCAAGGCCTTGGACTGCTCATTCAGAGATGCCCATCGAATCAGTTATGGGGACAGTGTATGCTTCTTGTTCATGACAGTTAGTAGATTTAGGCCTATTAGTAAGTTGTAAGGCTGCATTTGTTTTTCTCTTTTAAGTTAATCTCTTTATCATGTACAAAGATGGTATTTGGATATATACCCAGTCACAACTTGTTAAAGAAGTCATAAACTTTTATATGTGAATCTGGTTTTTTCAGATACATCAGTACTAGTAATATATTTTATTTGAGATACATTCAGGGTATGCACTGTGGCTAGACCTAGAGGAAACATTGTGGCTAATATTACCATGAGTCCAATTGAACAAAAAGATCTTGTGGTCACTTCTTCTTTAGGTCTCCTGTTGATTCTCAGATGTCCTTAGTGTATATTTTCATTAGCTTCTGTGTTTTTAATGGGATCATGACTGATGAATTTAGGCAAAGTTTTTCATCAGCAACTCGATGGATCAGGTCTTTGCGGCCAGCTGCTCCCCAATAACCACAGAGAGACTTTATAGTAATTGTAAATGCTCAACTGACAGCTCATGCTTATGAGAAAGTAGGTCTTACATTTTAAATTAACCCGTGTATCTTATTTACACTCTGCCACGTGGCAGGACCTTTTCTTCATATAGCATGTTTATTGCTGGCTTCTCAGAATCCTGGTCCCTGCTCTGACTCTTGCTTTCTAATGCCAGGATTTGGTCAGCCCCCAAAATCCTGCCTAGCTATAGACCAATCAGCTTTTTATTAACAATAAAGCAACACATCTTCACAGTGTACCGAAAGATTATTCCACAGCATTTTCCACATTTGTCTAATATATAACAAAAGTATACATATAAAAATAGCCTCTCATGTTCTTGGAAATAAAAACATAACCTCTCTCCCAAAAGAACAAACTTCTGTTTTCATATTAAAGTCAAGACATGTTAAAGTCTATAGGTTGCTTTAATCCAGCAGTTTTCTCAATCCAGTGCGTCTCAGCAGCTCTTATTCCTTCATTAGCAGTCAGAAAATCTACAGGCAACACAGTAAAACATGGATTCCAGACACTCTGTGTATTTTACTTCTTTGTGTGTCTTTTTTCTTTTATATTTATTCCCTTTTTAAGGACTTTTGCTTTATTTTAAAAGTATGCATATATTTATTGTAACTGTCTCTACCATTTTTTTCTTTCATGAAACTTTGTACATTTTCAAACACAGTGTACCCATTTACAGATTTTTTTTCTATCTAAATCTATCTTTCCTGAGCATCTGTAACCTTTTCTGTCCACATGAGCAAAATCCTAAACCTGCCACCCACTGAAGTGGTGGAGCTCAAGTCGGTGGTTCAAATCTGTAGGCAGCCACCAGGGGATGCATCTCTGTACTGCAGGCCGCATGAGAGACACAATACCAGGAAGATGCATTTGTCTTCACCTGTGGTTTTGAGTGGTGAAGGACATTTAAAAGAAATCCCACACTACCTCAAAATTGAGAATAATAGAGGATTGTTTATTTAGGGGTAGACTCACACGTCACTATCCTCTACTGGAACGGAGAACAGTAACCAAATCCCGCAGCCAGAAAAGAGGCCAGACACATGCTTTACATTGTCATAAATAGTATAAGAGGCCACGCCCAAGTGGGCGGATAACTTAAAAGCTACTAGCTTTAAAAATTCTTATAGCACCTCCCCTTTTTGTTTAAATGTTCTAAACCTAATACAAAACTATATACAATAAGAACAAATTTATCAAGCAAGAAACATGTGATGAATGTTTCAATAATTATCCTATCCTAATGAGTTTAAGTCTTGTACAATAAATAACTTGGCTAAGTCATGAGAGAAAAGTAACTACACCTATGTAGTCTTCAACCCCATCAAAGACCCAAGAAGGGAAATAATATTACTTGAGTAGGCAGGAAGTGCAATCAAGCAACTTCCAAAATGTGCAACAAATGACAGAGAGAACTGGCTACCTGGGCAATCACCCAAAATCTTATTTTTGATGTTGGAGCAACCAACTTTGGCTAAGGTCTAAATTAACTGAAAATACCATTTTCAGAGTTTAAAATTTTTTCAAAACCGTCTTACCCTGTCTTGGCAAGATTTGACAGTCTTTTTTCTTGTATCCTGCTTGTTCTGTCAGGACATCATGCATTTTGTCAGTGCTCAATGCATGGGCAGTTCCTTGCCAAAAGGCCAGTTTTGCCAAGAAGAAAACAATCTCCAAGTGGAGTGTCTTCAATGCTCAACATTCTCTCTGGAATAGATCAGTGCTGCCAGGAGCAATCCTGTCTCACTTCAACAGAACCCTAAGTTATTTAAATGCCATATTCTATAGCTCTTTGAAGTAGTTGAAGATTACCTATCTATGCAGAATACAATCTCTATGTATCTAAAGAATCTGATTAGTCTAATTATAAGTATGACAAACATAGATGACGTTGATCTATAATTCTTAATACCTATGTAGCTTAAAGACTAAGACTTCATATTAGGATATTATACAATAAACAACTGTGCAACAAATGAGTGACCTCAAAATGCAAACAATGTTTAAGTATCTTGATCAGAGGTAGAAATGTACATTGCAATATGATAAATATATCCTAAAATTATACCAATATACAAAAATGTTTTAAGCAGAGGTAAAGCATGCATGCATACAGTATGACAAAATAACTGCCTAGATATACAAATATAGATGAAAATAGGAACATATTCAATATAACTTGTTTGTATCAATAGACAAGGATCTATACCAATGTAAATTGCCTATAAATAATAGTTCACAAGTATTTGAGCTATTTCACTCTATTACTCATTATTAGTGCAAGTAAGCTCACACTGATCTATTATCCCTTCCAATTTATCCCTCCTTTATTTTCAAAGAGATCCCTTAGCCTATAAACTTTCCCCCTCAACCCCCAACCCTATACCAATTATAATCAACTCCTAAGTCATGTCCCTAACCCTGAGAGCAAACTTTGTTGGGGGAGGGGAAGTCGTCTTCTAGAATTACTTCCAGCTGTCATGGGGTCCATGTTCTTCCTATGGGATCCTGTGAAGGTAAAATGGTGGTTAAGTTCCAAGATTACTGTCTGGTATAATTGCATATAGTCTCTGAGTATTTGGTAGGGTTTTTCTGGGGTTCCTATTTGGAGTTCTGGCCAGAACATTTTTTTAAAAAGTACACCATTTCACTAACCAAGTTGGAACCATCTTGAGCAGCTGGTACCCCAAACAGATCTTATAGTAGCACTATCAGCATCATGATGTCATATCAACCAGGTGGAGTTGTTGTGGGGCCCCATGTTCTTCCTGGAAACTTCAAAGATTACTGTAGGAAAATTCATTGTTCATTGTGGAAAACTTAAATATTACTTATATAGACATATGCAGACATATATATTCAATGAAAAGTACGATAGAGACAAAAATAGGTTTGAAGAAAACTAAATTTTTTTCTAATTTTTTTTTCTTTCTGTCCCATATCATGGCTCCTGTCATAAGACAGAAACTCTGAATTTTTATTTTAACAACATGTTAAGATTTAGAGAAGGACAGCACCAGTGTCCAACTCCAAAGCCAGCTTTGAATTTTTAAGTGAATCATGATTATTATCTTAGTTTATGTTTTGAGATTCTTACCCTCAGATGACATGACCTCATAAGTCATAATTCTCTCTGCTTGATGAGCCTATCTGGAGAATTATTTTTTCCTCTTTAGGCATCTAGATGTTCAGGGTCTCTTTACCTTTTAAAGGTGAGTATTTTTCTGCAAAGACAAGAACAGAACCCTGCCCCAAACCTCATGAGGTTTCCTTACCACCTGTATGGCTGTCACCATTGTGGATGAGCTGTCTTTTCTCTTTTTTAAGAGGTTGTTCCTTTTCAAAGTGAATCTTTATTAATTTCGATGGTATCCATAGTTTTTCTTCTCCTGTGGAAACAAGAGCGAAACCCCTTCCCCAACGTAGCACATCCCCTGGTTTCCCACATCCCCTGGTTTCCATTGTGAAGTCAACACATCCTTAATATACACCATCTGATTTAATTCAGAAGACTTTTCTATTATCCAATGTCTCTCTGCTACTGTTGTCCCTTTCTCATTAGCGTTAAGAAAATTTAAGTTTAGTAAAGCATTATACAATCTATTTCTGGGGCTATTTATTATCCCTTTCTGTTTGTTTAACATATCCTTTATATTTCGATTTGATCTTTCTATAACTGCCTGACCTGTAGGATTGTGTGATATACATATAATATACTTAATATTATGATGAGCAAAAAACTGTTTCGTTTTCTTAGAGACATATGCTGGACCATCATCTGTCTTTATTTGTGTAGGTATACCCATGATGGCCATAACTTCTAATAAATATGTAATTACTGAATTAGCCTTTTCTGAGCTTAAAGCAGTTGCCCATTGAAAACCTGAATATGTCACGTCCAAGAGGGTGGGTAACTTGAAGGCTACTGGTGGTAGGAACACGGCAGGGTGGGCCAAGTTTGATTGCCATTTGTAGGTGGAGATTTCTGTTCCAAGAGATACTCCAGAATAACCAAACCAGGGGCTTTTTATTGGTTGTAAATAGTCAGTAGCTTGGGTTCATTTTTAAGTAGCTCTTACTCTTTAAATAAAACCATTGTTCTTATCTACCTTCTGTCACCTGGCAGTTCCTTCTTTTAACACAGTATGTTCATCTTTTTTCTGTGTCTGCTGACTGTGGAGGCCCATATTGCGCGCTTTTATCCACCTTGCCTGAAGGTCATAGAGTTTTGACTTGTTGAGCGTTATTGAGAACAGGTGTGGCTACACATCCTGACCTAGGGTGTGGTCACTTGGTGTTTTTGATATTAAGGTTGTCCATACAGGTAGACATACTCCAACCTGACCAATGTTCAGGATATTGAAGCATACGTCTGTTCCTTCTTTTGAAATAAGAGGTCTGTCCTTGTGAGTAACTGTCTTCTGGATACTTGATCTTGGGTGGGTTTACTGCCTAAAGAACAGAATGCTTAAGTCTTGATGTCTCAAAGTAATGAAATAAAAACTATTCTATTTGCTCTGTGTATCATATTAAAACAGTCTCTTTTCCTCTCTCCCTGTGGTGTTGGGGAATAAAAGTGTATGGAAAATAAACACAGGCTGATTTCAGAATTTACTGGAACTCTCCCCCTGGCTACTAGCCTATTTTTTCTGTTTTATTATTTTCATTCATGTCTTCATTCTCTTCACTTGTTTTCCAGTTCCTGTGCCCATACCCTGGTAGGTGGCATACTACTTGAAGCTGGTTTCTGACAGCTGGCCACTCCCCTCACTATTCCCTTCTTCCCAGTATTTTCTCTGCCCAAAAAATCTTGCCTAACCATCAGTCAACCTGCTTTTATTAACAATGGGAGTACTACATATTCATATTGTACAAAACAGTGTTTCACAGCTGATGAGCTGGTTCAGATGTCTCTGGCGGGTAACTCGATGGCTGCTCTGGGTGAGCTTTCACAGTCCACTTCACCTCCTCCTCAGGCTGTGTTGCTTTTGTTACCTGATGTGGTGGGTCCTCATGAAACTTAGTTAAACTTAGCTTAACTTTGAAGATATGGACAGAGGACTGGATAATGGAATTTAGGAATTTTTCTCTCTCTCCATGACAGTGTTTGAGGCCAGCCTGGTCTCGATAATTCGTTCAAGTTCATCAAGGTCTACACCGAAAAAACCTTGGCTTCAGGGAAAAAACAAAAAAACAAAACAAAACAAAAATGAAAGAAGTAATTTTGCCATCTCTTTGATAAATATATTGGCTATGCGAAATTTGTATGATATGCCGAAGAACCTAAAATATTTTTTTTGTTTTTTGTTTTTTCATGGTTCGACATGTTTCAAGCACGTATTTTTCTGTCATTCAAATAAAACGTAAAATAGTGTCCTGAATTTGAACTATAAATTTCATCTTTATGTAGGCTGTCTACTTGTGTAGCATATCTTTTGTACCCCCAAAATAAAGCTTTATGTGTAGGATAAAACATTCGTATTAGACGATGTCTCTAATTACAAAGTCAAAATGACCTTTGTTTTTCCCAGACTCACCTGCTTTCTAATTTCCTGGGTGTCCTGTGATATAAAATCTCTATTCATTTAATGGGTTTATTTCTCCTAGTAAAATGCCCTTGCAGCTTACTTAGCTACTTAACTTTGAATTATATGCCATTATGTCTATGTTCTATTTGGATGTTCTCTTATTTTACTAGTAGTATAGGTTATTTCTACCTACAATATTTTATCATTTATTCTTATTTATATTGTATATGTTTTAAAATGACTGTAGTTTTTCACTGATGCTTCAATATGTACAAAAAAGTTGTTTTTTTTTAAAAAAAGATAAGCATTGTAAGTATGAAGAATATTTCCTAACTTTTGTTCATATCTCAACTTTTGATGAATAGGAACAAAGCCCAATGATCACAGCAGTTACAACAAGGCCATTGATTGTAACTCACTACAGATTCAATGTCAAAGAATTCATACAAAGGAGAAACCCTACAAGTGTGAAGAATGTGGTAAGGGCCTTAGTTCTTATAAAGCACTTTCCATACACCAGAGACTTCACACTGAACAAAAACCCTACATGTGTAAAGAATGTCACAAGGCCTTCAATACTCGCTCATCCCTTTTTATACACCAGAAAAGTCATACTAATGAGAAATCCTACAAGTGTGAAGACTGTGGCAGATCATTTTATTATTCTTCAATACTGAAGCAACATCAAAGGATTCACTTGAGAGATAGCCAACACAAGTGCAAAGAATGTGGCAAGTGTTTTTTCTCATTGTCATGCCTTAGACAACATCAAGCAAGATATACTAGAAAGAAATCGTACAAGTGTGAAGAGTGTGGCAAATGTTTTTACTTCCTTTTATCCCTTCGGCGGCATCAAGCAATTCATTCTGAAGACAATCTCTATAAGTGTGCAGAGTGTGGCAAAACTCTTTCCAGTTTTAAATTACTACAAAAACATCAGACAGTTCATACTGGAAAGAAATTATACAAGTGTGAGAAGTGTGCCAAATGTTTTTACTCCCGTTCATCCCTTCGGCGACATAAAGCAATTCATTCTGGAGATTATCCCTATAAGTGTGCAGAGTGTGGCAAAATGTTCTCCAGTTTTACATACTTTCAAGATCATCAGACAATTCATACTGGAAAGAAATCATACGAGTGTGAAGAGTGTGGCAAATGCTTTTATTTATCCTCATCCCTTTGGCGACATAAAGCAATTCATTCTGAAGACAATCCCTGTAAGTGTGCGGAGTGTGGCAAAACGTTCTCCAGTTTTACATACTTTCAAGATCATCAGACAATTCATACTGGAAAGAAATCATACATATGTGAAGAGTGTGGCAGATGTTTCCACTTATCTTCATCCCTTCGGCGACATAAAGCAATTCATTCTGAAGACAATTCCTATAAGTGTGCAGAGTGTGGCAAAACGTTCTCCAGTTTTACATACTTTCAAGATCATCAGACAATTCATACTGGAAAGAAACCATACATGTGTGAAGAGTGTGGCAGATGTTTCCACTTATCTTCATCCCTTCGGCGACATCAGACAATTCACTGTGAAGACAATCCCTACAAGTGTGAGAACTGTGGCAGAAGGTTTAAGTCTTCTTTATTCCTTAAACAACATCAAACCATCTATTCAGCAGACAATTCTTCTGCCCCTGTACATTGTAGCAAATGGTTTTCCTATTCTGGGGATCTTCAGGATCACCAAACAGTTCATACTGGAGAGAAACCCTTCAAGTGTGAAGAATGTCACAAGGCCTTTCAATGTCCCTTATCCCTTAGTAGACACAAGGGAATTCATACTGGAGAGAATCCCTACAAGTGTGAAGAATGTCACCAAGCCTTTCTTTGTCCCTCATCCCTTAGTAGACACAAGAGAGTTCACACTGGAGAGAAACCCTACAAGTGTGAAGAATGTCACCAAGCCTTTCTTTGTCCCTCATCCCTTAGTAGACACAAGAGAGTTCACACTGGAGAGAAACCCTACAAGTGTGAAGAGTGTGACAAGGCCTTTCGTTATGACTCATCCCTTAAGACACACAGGAGAGTTCATACTGGAGAGAAACCCTTCAAGTGTGAAGAGTGTCACAGAGCCTTTAAATGTCCCTCAGCTTTTAGGACACACAAGAGAGTTCACACTGGAGAGAAACCCTATAAGTGTGAAGACTGTGGCAGGTGCTTTTCCTCATCTTCAAACCTTAGACGACATAAAAGAAAAATTCATTCTGAAGAGACCCCATAAAATTGTGGGGAATGTTGTAATTTAATATCCTTATTCAACGTGATATATTTAACACCAGAGAGAAATCCAACGAATGTCTTTAAAAGTTTTCTTCCTCAAACTTTAAAACACATCATATGATTCATTCTGACTGCACATGTCATGTGGGATTCCCCTCTGTAAGCTGTGAATATGTTTTATTACCATTGGTTAATAAAGAAGCTGCATCAGCCAATAGCTTTGCAGAGTAAAGTCACGCAGGAAATCCAAACAGAGATATAGAGAAAGTAGGAAGAGTCAGAGAGATGCCATGTAGTTGTCAAAGGAGACAGATGCTAGAACCTACTGCTAAGCCACAGCCTCAAGGAGATACTCAGATTAATAGAAATGGGTTAACTTAAGATGTAAGAGTTACTTAATAAGAAGCTTGAGCTAATTGGCAATGGAGTGTTTTAATTAATATGGCTTCTGTGTGTGATTATATGGGTCTGGGTGGCCAGGAATCATAAGAACAGTATCCAGTTACACACGATTGTGTGAAGTATTGTAAAATCATTCCCAAGAAGTCAGCTAACCCAACCTAGGAACTTCTACTTCTATCTCTACCTCACTGTGATGGGGTTCAGAGCTAGCTTGCAGTAAAACCTTGCTTTTTGCAGTCTGTATTTCTCTGATTTCTGGTGGTTTCTCTGGGGGTCATGATCTCTGGGGGGCACAACAGTATGCACACCATTTGCTCAGGAAAATGTTTTTCCAGATGCCTTGGTGATCCTTTCCCACATGTGTGGAGACCCGAAGGAGCCAAAGGTCAGAGAGTTTGGGTCTTGTTTCTAGGTCATTCTACATTATTGTGTTGCTACCTCAAACAAAGGTCCCACCTAGTTGTAAATCATTGAGTTCTGCTCTCTCAAGGCTATTGTCAACAGGTCTGGCTAATTGCCAGACCTTGTGCTCCTGGAACAGTGAAGTAGTTTGTTCCTAAGGTACCACTAAGTTCCATTCTCTTTACAGAAATAACATGCGATTCTACCCAGGTAGTGGTTTGATCTTGTGTGTGAGCCTGATGAATGTAGCCCCTGACTTTCAATTACTATGTTCATTTCCTTATATCATGTTAATGCAGACTTTTGTCTTACTCCTGCCTTTGGGGGCCAGGGGTATATTAAGCAGTTGTAAGTTAAACACAGGCAAATTTTCAGTACTCAGTGAAAAATTCCCTCCCGATACTATACTACGTTTCTGCGTTTTATTATTTTCATTCACATCTTCATATTCTTTACTGTATTTCTAAATTCCCATGCCTCCTACCCTGGACAAAGGTATTTTTCTCAAGGCTGGCCCCCGACACAGATAATATCTTATTGAATTTTTTGCTTCTGTGAGGACCTGACTTACAAACTCAGTTTTAAAGGAGCTTCATCTTAAGCCGTATAACGAACGGCCCCAGAAATGTGCTGCGATAGCAGAATTTGAACAAATACCCGGAAATAGCTAATTACGGAGCTAGGGAGCAGGACTGTTACATTTAAAGAAGTCCGGATGTTCCTAGGAGGCATCCTGTCCGTGAAACCTTGTCAGTTATCAATGGTCCGCAAAACTGACCAATGGTTTCAGAAGCTACCTTACCCTATGCCCTCTTTGCCCAATCCCTAGACGACAGGATATGAACTCTGATTTTGTCATTTCCTCTTTAAACATTTTTTTTTCTTCCTTGGGCTGCAAGCTGCACTTAGTCTCACCCACTCCTTTGATGTGGTGGAAATGAAGTCCAAGCTCGACATTGAATATTAAAAATCTCTTGTTTTTTTGCATCGGAATCCGGTGCCGTGGAGTTACATGTTGGGAAATGATTAATGTGAGGATAGCACTTCTTTTTATTTAGTTTAGTTTCGTGTATAATTTCTTACCTCCTAGGGGTCATTTGTGCTTCGCGCAGACTTCTGGGAAATGTAGTCCCCGCGTCTGTGACGTCACAAAACGCCGTCCAGGAAATCCCTTTCCTGCTTCGGTCTCCACATGTGAGTCTTCCCCAAAGTTGAGGAGAGTTCCGTCTGTTGCACATTCCGGTTGCATCTGTGACATGGAGGTTGGTCAAGGGTGCAGCTCAGCCTGAAGCACTTTGCGGGGTGCGGGGCCGTCTTGGAGGGAGCGGTCCTGGGCTGGGTGGGAGGGCGGGGGAAGCTGCCTTGGAGGTGCTGTGCTCAGGTGCAACCTGAGGTTGCAGGTCAGGGCTGGGGAGAGGAAATAGGGACCGTGCTTTGAGTGATGGTTTTCTTAGGACGCCTGGGCAGCCCGAGAGCGCCTTGGGCTTCTGCTTGGTAGCGCGGAGTAGTGCGAGGTCCAGGAGGTCCAGGATTGCAAGCTAAGGATGTTCAGCTGACTGCCTGCTCCTGAGGGGGAGCTGGGAGCTCACTGAGCCGCTATGGTGGGGAGGCCTGTTTCACTAGCTGACCCGTTCTCCTGTGGATGCTATGAGATTTCTCAGTATCTTTTATATATGGTTTTTCGAGACAGGGTTTCTCTGTAGCTTTGGAGCCTGTCCTGGAACTATCTCTTGTAGACCAGGCTGGCTTCAAACTCACCAAGATCCACCTGCTTCTGCCTTCCGAGTACTGGGATTAAAGAAGTGCGCCACCACCGCCCATCTGAGATTTCTTAGATCTTTAGAGCAGTCGTGGTTTCTGATCTTTCCTTTACTTTGTAACTGGCCTAAATGTATGGTCTTGAAGTTTATGAAAAGTTTTTATTCTCCAATAAGCCTCTCTGCCTATGCTATAATCTGAATCAGACCAAATCAAACCAAATTAGACAAAGCCCAGGTTTAATGTATACCAATGCTCCCTGATGGATTTCCAGCCCCCCAAAGAGAGGAGATAGGGAAGAACCACTGGAAAACCATGTGTTTGTTCTCTAGGGTGCTGTTTAAATACTATGTGGATGTGGTATTGAACATCTCTGGGGAGGGGTCATCGTTTGCTGTGCTTTCTCGGGGGTGGAGTCTGAACTGAGTCAACTCCCACAGGAGGGGGCTTGGGATGGATCTTCCACCCAAACATTCCAGACTCTGGCTATATGAATGCCAGGGGCTGAGGTGAAGCCTTAACTGAAATATTCCAGATATATGGATGCCAGGGGCTGAGATGGAAGTTCCACCCAAGCATCCCAGACTCTTTGGTATAGGGATGCTGATTAAAGTCTGTCTTCTTCCTTTGGGCATTGATGTAGGGGAGAGGAGAGTCAGGAGTTGGTGGACTCACATCACACTCACCTAGAAGTGTGGCTGGAGAGGCACCCGATTCACTGACATCCTGGAGACCTCAGACATCTGTCTGTTAAAGGAGATGGGAAGGCAGGTTGCTAGGAGAAAAAAATAGGTTGTTATTATCAACCCTACAACTGGGGCCTGCCACGGGAAACTGCCAGGAGTGGAATGGAGAAGCACCCTGGCACAGGAGACGGGGGTGAGTGAGGGAGACAGTTTACCTTGTGTTCATTTGCTCTGATGGCTAAAGAACTAAGAAAGGAAAAATATCTGAGGGGCCTCAGGTCTCTGGCAGTAAATTCTGGAATGAAGCGGCAAGGTCTGCCAGGACCAGCTCTATAGAAAGCTGTGACTAGGGGTGAGAGAACACACACAGAGCCCACACACAGAGGACCCTCTGCAGGAAGAAGGAACTGGAGAAGCTGACTCCAGGTCTCACCTTGAGGTCTGGGTTCCCTTAAAGCCTTGACAGGTCCTCATCCCTAACGTAGGCGGACTACTGTGAAAACGACAGGATCTGCTTGGCCCACAGTGGTTGTGTCAACGTCTTGATCAGGCCTTGAGCTTGTTGAGCTGGTCCAGAAGCAGGGTCCCTAGGAACAGGTGAAAAGCTCTCGTGGCCTTGTGTTACACTGCCAGGCTTTTGTGTCAGGTCAGCAGGTGAGGGAACTCCCAGACCTGTGTGTATTCCTGGGATTTTAGTAACCAGACCTGTGACAGAAAAGAAACGTCAGTCTCCTCTGAGGCACATCCCTGTCATCTCTGCGTTTGTGAGAGGGGAGGCAGGGCCCTCTGGTCCTCCCCTGCTTCATAGCAAATTCCAGGCCAGCCTATTCTTCCTGAGTCTGACAGCATTTCAACTTCAATGATGTGATAAATACTTTCTATGGTGCTTTTCATGTTTCTTACAGTGAGCACTTTAACAAATCCATGCAGTCAGCACTTTGTTGATTTGCAAACTATGTGCTGCAGCTGGGATGCCTTCCCTGTCCTCACAGCAGAGGTTCCACTGTGAGCAGATGCTTCTTACAGTGAGCCGGAACAAAACCACTTCCTGCACCGTCCTCCACATGGGGCACTGCATATGCAACCAGTAAAACAAACTGCTAACGGTGGGTCCTGCTCTTCCACAGGTCCAGTTCAGTTCCCTTGTTGACAGCCCTGTGTCTTTCCTCCCAGGCGTCTTTCACCTTATTCTAATGTCAGTGTGTTGCTTTAAGAAGACTCAGAAACAATGTATGGACTATTAATATCCTCAAATACATCTAGACAGCTAATGTACACAGCAAAACATGTGATAGTTATTTTGAAACAAAGTTTCAGTATATAATTCATGTTTCCAAAACAGGTACTATATTTCTTCCATATTTTTCATGGTTTAATTAACTTTCTGAGTCATAAAATTGCGAACTTGGTGCCTTGAAGCAAAAGCTAATGACTTTTTTTCTTGCCACAGTTATGGAACAAAGCCCTGGAACAAAGACCAAGGAGTTACTATTTCATGATGTCTGTGGTACATGTTTTAAGCACTATGTCTTGTTATCCGTAGGTTGCTTACTTTGAAAGGAGGGTCTCTAATTTTTAGATCCTGACCTTCAATCTCGTCATTTCTTTGAACCTCATTTTGAGTTCCCACCAATCACACCTAGTCTTCAGTTTTGTCTCTCTCTCTGAAAGCTGTTTCTGAGGGACACCAAGAGGAAATGCAAGAATTCTTATTGTACATACTCTGTCCATTTTGTTGCTCTAGGCTTCCTTCTAGGACCAGCCTCCACTACTCCTGAACTGTGAATCACGTCTCCTTTGTTTAGCTTTCTTCCTGACCATTATCCATAACAACTTGTAATCAACTCTCTAAACAAAGGCAAGCATCCATAATCCATTTTTTGGGGAATGTGGGCATAGTTTTCTAGGCTACTCCCTGCTGCTTCAGGGTGCTGGTAATCTTATGGGGACCTAAAGAAAATTTAGATTTATGGTCATTTCTTGACTGGAATATTCTGTGAAGCTTGATCTTTTCAGCCAGCAGTCTTGAGGTTATTCAGGATGTAGAACTCAGATTTCTAGGGCTCTTGCTCCTATCGGACATTTCTCAGGGAGTCTTCCTTGATCATACCTGATTTTTCTTAACCTGGAATGAATCCACAGCCTCTCATTTCCTGTGGAAACAAAAACAAAACCTCTTCTCCAAAGTAACATATCTTTTGACTTAAAGTTTTGAAGTCAAAGCATTTTCAAAATATATATGTTGTATTAATCCATCAGCATTTGTAATCAAATGTCTTTTAGCAGCTGTAGCTCCTTTCTCAGCCATCAAACAATTCAAAGACAATACAATAACATACAGTATCCAGACTCTCTGTGTGTTTTTCATCTTTACGTGACTGTATTTTAAATTCTATTTCTTTTATATTTTTATTTATTTATTTTTTTTTGAGACTAGATTTCTCTGTGTATCTTTGGCTGTCCTGGCTCTCACTCTATAGACTAGGCTCTCCTTGACCTCACAGAGATCTGCCTGCCTCTGTTTCCCGAATTTTGTGATTGAAACTGTGTGCCACCATGCCTTGAACTTGCAGAGATTTGCCTGCCTCTGCCTCCCAGGTATTGGGATTAAAGGTGTGTGCCACCACTCCCAACTACTCTCTTTCTTTTTTTTTTCATGATTTTCTCCTTTTTCTTTTCAATCCCAAGTCCTAGTATATATTTAAACAGACTCTACACCATTTAGAGGTTTTTTTAAAAAAATCTGAATCTATCTTTATATCTCTCTTTTTCTGACCACATGAGTCTTTAATTCGCTAAGCGCTATGAGTAGGATTAAAGCCACGACTTTGACTGCTGGATCCAGCCCATTCCTTAGCTTTCCTTAGTTTCCATCCTCATGGCGAAGGTAATAGCTAGAGCCATGTTTATTGCCACAACTCTATGGAGTTTCAAGGGTCATGCCACCACCAAGAAGCATGCTATTCACAAACACCATTTAAGTGTTTGGTGGTGGGTCCTCTTAAAACAGTTGCAAGCTTTTTGCAGCTAAAGCTGAGTCAGGAATCCTCTCTTAATGAGTTGCGCTTACCTCTAGCTAACAGCCCACCCGAGAAAATGCTGCTACCATGAAGCCGTGCTTAACTCTGTCCTTTTGTTTCTAGAATTACTTCCCAAACTCTCTCAGGTTTTAAGTGGATATAGCTGTCCACGTTGGTGGCAAAAAATACAGGCAGAATATGCTAGTCATTAAGATTGGGAAGAAATACTGAAGCAGTGTCAGGAGAAAACTATCTTGATCTGGTTAATAAAGTAAGAACTTTTAAGAAGGTTCATTAAATTACTAGAAGAAATAATGATGTATAATTACAAATTATACCAATATTTTAGGAGGTGTTTGACATTGCAATGCAAATTATACTTTGACAACTTATTATCTCAACAGGCTTATTGTGGAAAAATGAATCTCAACCACACGAATGAACTCTTAGTAATACCAGTTCAGCCTGGAGAAGGAAATAAAGCTTCCTTCAATGACATGCATGCTTTGTCCAGCAGTGAGCGCTCTTTCCCATAGCACTTCCCCAGGTTTTGTTTTTGTTTGCCAGTCTTAAATTGCCTGAAATATTTGCTGTTAATCTTATTGGCTAAAATCCCTCCTCATGATACCCTGTTACAGGCACACTGCCTTCCATTCACAGTGTCTCACAGGATTGGCCGCAAGACAGCAGACACTTGCCCATGTAGAATGATGGTAGCTGGGGTGGCCAATGTGGGCAGTGATCCTCACAGTTACTTCTGCTTTGGGGACTTGTCAGGTTCTCTCAGAGTTTAGTGTTTCCATCTTCATCTTCTCTGGGCTCTTGCCTTCCTCCATGCTAGTAATTTTTGCCTCTTCTTGGTGACCCCCTAGTTCACCTGCCTCACCTTTCCTAATGCTGTGACCCTTCAATACATTTCCTCATATTGTGATGACCCCTAACCATAAAATTATTTTCTTTGCTACATCATATCTGTGATTTTACCAAAGTTATTTGTTGTAAATACTTTTGTAGTTGAAGGTTTCTCCAAGGGGTCATGACCCTCATGTGAGGAACTAGTAACCTGGTTAATAAAAGCATGGGATCTATTTATTTTCACCTCTAAAGGTGGTAACATTCTATACAAGCTACAAAGAAGCTTTCAAAACAGTTCTGTTTGTTTTTTCATGAGAAATTACTGGTGTTCTGTTCACCAAATTGCTTCATTTTGCCTGTTTCTTCAAGACTTGGTGGCTCCCTCATTGATGCTCAACTCTGTACTTTATTTAAAGACACTTTTCTTTCTTTCTTTCTTTTTTTTTTTTTTTTTTGGTTTTTCGAGACAGGGTTTCTCTGTGGTTTTGGAGCCTGTCCTGGAACTAGCTCTTGTAGACCAGGCTGGTCTCGAACTCACAGAGATCCGCCTGCCTCTGCCTCCCAAGTGCTGGGATTAAAGGCGTGTGCCACCACCGCCCAGCAAGACATTTTTCTATGTAATCATTCTGAGTCTTTGTAAAGGTTTATTATTTATTCATTTATTATGTATACAGTGTTCTGCCTGCACGTATGCCTGCAGGCCAGAGAGGGCACTGAAATGCATTACCAATGGTTGTGAGCCACCACATGGTTAGAGGGAATTGAACTCAGTTCTCTGGAAAAGCAGCCAGCACTCTGAATGTCTAAGCCATCTCCCCAGCCCCCATGTAGTCATTCTTTACTGCAGATATATTTCAGTTGTCCTGAAAGTCTTGTGATAATAAAGCTACTACCCCTCCCAGTGCTGAAAACGCCATGCCTTTCAGACACAGACTCAGGGAATTGGAGCTGGGCCTGGCCTGAAGGTCTTCTGTCTAAGGGTGACTTTTCTTACTGCTGGAAGGGGCTTTGTGAGCTCCAAGGCAGAGAAGCAATAAATAGCCCTGCTTAGCTGTTATGCCCGTGAACCACACCCATGAGCAGTATGACATTGAATCCCTAAAGGTGCCCAGTGTCTCCCACATCTCGGCATCAGCAGCAGTTGTCTCTGATGACTTCTTAGTTCTTAAGTTACAGAGGAGAACAGACTGGAGCCACTAAAGCATCACAGTTGCTAACTGCATTCCAGATGCTTTTCCTTAGACCTCCACTGAAGTGTAACTGTCTCTGCTGTTAAAGACACTGCTCGCTGCAGCACAGAGAGCATTATGGAAAACTAAAACGTTCAGATCCAGAGAACTATTGTCTTGTGATGCCCTGATCCTGGACAAATCCGTGGTGCCTGTCTGAGGGTTTCTATTGTGCTAAAGCCCGTGATGAGAGACAGCTTGGAGAAGAAAGGGTTATTTTAGACTCCAGCTCCAGGTGACAGTCCATCACTGAGAGAATTCAAGGCAGGAACCTGAGGCATGAGGTGGAGAACAGGCCACAGAAGAACACTGCTGACTGACTCCCCGAGACTGCTTTCCCGGACCATGTAGAACTGCGTGCCCAGTGCAGGCACCACCATCGTGGGCAGTGCTGTCTCATAGGAATCACTACTTTAGAAAATGCCCCTAGACTTGGCTACAGGGCAGTCTTGGTAGGGATTTTTTCAATTGTTTCTCTCTTTTCAAATTGGCTATCGCTAGTTTTAGTTCTATTCAGCCCAATGCCTCTTGTCATTTAAATTATTTATGGTTTTAATTAAATTCATGTGTGATATCATTCACTGATCTTTATTTCAGGAAATGCTGTCCTTCTCGGATGTGGCCATCGAGTTCTCTCCAGAAGAGAGGGAATGTCTGGACTCTGCTCAGTGGAATCTGTACAGGGATGTGATGCTGGAGAATTACAGCCACCTTGAATTCCTGGGTGAGCATCTCATCTATAGTGACTTCTTATTTCACCATCAACATGTAGCTTCCTCACTTTGTGTGGTTTCTCATGGGAGCATTTCGACAGTGATATTCATATCCTTCGTTTTCAAAAAGATTAAGGATATCGCTATATTAAAAATCATTTCGGGGCTGGAGAGATTGCTCAGTTGTTAAGAGCAATGGCTGCTCTTCTAGAGGACATTAAGTAGAAGGAAACTGCTCTTTCCTTCCCGGCCACCCAGACCTGAATAATCAGATAGAAACTATAATAATTACAGCACTGTTTGGCCTGTTAGCCCAGGCAGGAAATCCCACATCACCAGCACTCCTATGACAGCTCACAATTGTTTGTAAACCTAAGGTCTGACAACCTCATGTTATGTGATGTTTTAATTGTGTTGTATCCTGACAAATAAAGTTTGATTGGAATCAGAGGGTAGAACTAGCCACCAGCTGACCATAGAGATATGGAAGACAGTAGAGAGGGGAACAGGACGTGGAAAGCTGGGCTGAGACAGGAGCTCTGCCCTTGGATGCTGGGATGGAAGAGGTAGGGCATTACTGTGCTTCTCTGATCTTTCATTTCCTTAGCCGGTATCTCACTCGTGATGTTTTATTGATAAAGATTAATTAAACAAGTCAACCTCATACAGACATACATCCAGAGAAAATACCAATGCATATGAAAAATTAAAATAAAAAATGAAAACAGGAAGATTGCTTACACTGTTTGCTTCTTTCTGTGTTTCACCTTTCCGAGATGGGTATGTCTTTCCCTGACTCTAGTGGGACGTTTAGAAATTCAGTGGCATGAGAGGTGGAGCTCACTTTTTAAATGAACTGTTTTACAATTCTAAGTTACTGTTTTTTCCCCTGAAATGAAACTCAGACTCTGGGTGCTGTAGACTCCTTCATGTGTTGTGATCCTGTCTGAAAACACTTAAGGAACTGATTGTCTGCAATCATTTGTCACCTCATCTCTGTCCTTACAAGTCATGTACAGGAAGGGACATGTCAATTCTGAGTAAAAAAACACATAAACAACTTCTTCTCTTTATCTATACACAGGTCTTGCTGTTCCTAAGCCACAACTGGTGACATTTCTGGAGCAAAGACCAGAGCCTTCAGATGGGGAGAGACAAGCAGCAGCCAGCGTGCACCCAGGTGTGTAGGAATGAGGGGATGGGGCAGAGCTGAGATCCTGAGATCCAACAGAAAGTGAAGCTTTCCCATTTACCTTGAAACATGTTACTATGGGAATCATTCTTTAAGTCTCTCCTTGTCTTTGTTGTCAAAGCTGGTGTCTCAGTTTTATGAGGGTTTAAGTCTCTTATACTTTGGATTTCCCCAATTACAAGCTATTCTTCTAATTACAGTGACTGCCAAGGTTTTTCTTTTGTTGATTCTCCATTGTTGCTTAAGGCTCAGGGAAATAGAACTGAGAACTGTAAAGACCGAGAGTCTTTTATTTACAGAGGTTGAGAGCAGACTCATGCAAGAAAGTTCCCTACACAAAAGTAACCATAGTGGGCTAATAAAGGGAAACCCACAGTTCCATCACAGAGAGGCAGGCAGGGACAGAGGCTCAATGGTGTCAGTTCTGTTGGTCAGAACAATTGGGGGTTGGAAGCATTGGATAAAACTCAGACGAACCAGATGCACTTTGGGCAGTGCATTCCCCACTGATCTTAGGGAAGAACCAAAGCATTAGCATATCGTATAAAGGGGATGTGTGGGCCTCTAGGTATGCTAATTTAACAGAGGCGGTTTGGTTTTTTTCAATACTTTTACCCCCAATTGCTTCAGCAGGTCATGACCATTAGACATAGGAAGATATGACAGGACAACCCGCAAGGCCTTACGCTTTTGATTCAGGAAGCCCATCAAACCAGTTATGGGTTCAGTGTTTGTGTGCTCTCTTTCATGACAGTTAGTAGATTTAAGCCTTTTAGTGAATTGTAAGGCTCCATGGGTTTTTCAGGTTTTTTTTTTCTTTTCAGGTTAATCTATTTAACATGTACAGGGACTGGTATTTGGATATATATGTAGTAATAACTTGGTAAAGAAATTATAAACTTTTATGTGTCAATCTGATGTTTCCAGATACATCATTACTAGTAAATGTTTAATTTCAGATACTGTCAGGTCTGCCACTGTCTCTAGACCTATAGGAAGCATTATGGCTAATGTTACCATGACTCCAGCTGGACGATAATATCTTGTGGTCACTTCTTCTCGAGTCTCCTGTTGATTCTCAGACGTCTTCAGTATATGTTTTCATTAGCCCAGGTTTTTAGTGGGATCAGCACTGATGAGTTTAGGCAGTGTTTTTCATCAGCAACTCGATGGATCAGCTCTGTGCTGGCAGCCAATCCCGAATAACCATATAGAGATTTTATGTTAATTATAAACTATCAAATGACAGCTCAGGCTTATTACCAATTAGGTCTTATATTTTAATTAACCCATATGTCTTTTTTACACTCTGCCACATGGCAGTTCCTTTTCTTCATATGGCATGTTTACCTCTTGCTTCTGGGCATCCAGGTCACTGCTCTGACTCTGCCTTGCTAATGGCACGATTTGGTCAACCACAAAAATCCTGCCTAGCCATAGACCAATAGCTCTTTATTAATAATAAAATCAACACATCTTCACAGGGTACGGAAATATTATTCCACAACATTTCCCCGTTTTTGTCTAATTAAAAAGAATGGTTTTAACTTTATTGTAGTAAAAGTATACTCATGTTGTTGGAAAAAATCATAACCTCTCTCACTTCTTTTTTCCTTTTAAAGTCAAGACATGATAAAACTACATCGGTTGCTTTAATCCAGCAGTTTTCACAGTCCAGTCAGTCTCAGCAGCTCTCATTCCTTCATTAGCAGTCAGAAAATCTATAGACAACACAGTAACACGTGGACTCCAGACAGTCAGTGTATTTTACTTCTTTGTGTGTCTTTAACTTTCATATTACTTTATTCCCTTTTTAAGGACTTTTGCTTTATTTTAAAAGTATGTATATATTTTTCAGACCATCTATACTATTTTTCTTTACTCTCACAAGCATTTGTACATTATTAAACACTGTAACACATTTAAAGATTTTTTCTTTTTATGTCTGGATCTATCTTTCTTGAGCATCTGTAACCCTTTCTGTCTACATGAGCAAAATCTCAAACCTCAAGCTGGTGGCTCAAATCTATAGGCAGCTGTCTGGAAATGCACATCTGTACTGCAGCTCACATGAGAGACAGAAGACTTAGAAGATGCATTTGGCTCTGCTTTTGTGTAGTGAGAAGTTCTTTTGAGCTTCCTCATGCCTTATGTAGTCCTGTGTGCCCCAGATTAGAATGCCATTTATAAGCGGAGGTTTCTGTCCCAACAACCCCACCAAAATACCCAAAATGGAGATACTTATTAATTGTAAATGCTCAGCCAATAGCTTGAGCTCATTTTTAGGTAGCTCTTACTTTTATAAATGAACCCATATTTCTTATCTACCCTCTGTCACATGACAGTTCCTTCTTCTAATACAGTATGTTTTCCTTTTTTTTCCTGCATCTTCTTGCGACTCCTCTCACTCTGCCATTCTTCTTCCTAACATTCTCTCTTCTCAGAAAATTCTGCGTAGCCATTGACCCATCAGTTTTAATGATGAGTGTAATACATATTCATATTGTATAAAAAGAGATCTGATGGCAGGTACAGAGGACTGGATAGTGGAAGGTAGAAATGTTTTTCTCCTTCTAATATTGTGTTTGAGTCCAGCCTGGTCTAGATAGTGAGTTACAGGAGAGCAAGGTCTTCATCAAAAAAACCTTGTCTTCTAAAACCAAAACAAACAAAAAAGGAAAGAAGTAATTTTGTCATCTCTTTATTGACAAACATATTGTCTCAGCAAAATTTACATTATGCACAGGTGAATCTGAAGTTTTTTTGTTTTGTTTTAGCATGACTCTATGTTTCAAGTATATATTCTGGTCTTTCAAATAAAATGTAAAATAATGTCCTGAATTTGAACTATAAATTTCATCTTTATATAGACTGTCTACTTGTGTAGCATATCTTTTGTACTCCCAAAGTAAAATTATAAGTGAAGGATAAAAAGTTTGTATTAGACTATGTCTCAAATTCACAAAGTCAAAATTAAGATTCTTTTTCCTGGACTCAGCTACTTTATAGTTTCATGGGTATCCTGCAATATACAATCTCTATTCTTTTGATGGCTTAATTTCTTTTAGTAAAATGCCCTTGCAACTTAGCTGTTTAACTTTGAATTATACGCCAATATGTCTATGTTCTATTTGGATGTTCCATGATTCTACTAAAAGTATAGATCATTTCTACCTACAATATTTTATCATTTATACTTAGTGCCTCTAAGTTGTGAAATGACTCTAGTTTTTCACTGCTTCATTATGTATTAATAAATGTATTCTTTTTAAATGATAGGCATTGTAAGTATGAAGAATATTTTCTACCTTTTGTTCATATCTCAACTTTTGCTCAACAGGAACAACACCCGAAGATAATAGCATTTTCTCCGAGGCCACTGATTATAACTCACTATATATTCAATGCCAGAGAATTCATACAAGGATTAAAACCTACAAGTGTGAAGAATGTGGTAAGGGCCTTAGTTCTTATAAAGCACTTTCCGTACACCAGAGACTTCACACTGGACAAAAACCCTACACGTGTAAAGAATGTCACAAAGCCTTCAATACCCCTGGAGCACTTTTCATACATCAGAAAGATCATACTGATGAGAAAACCTACAAGTGTGGAGACTGTGGCAGATCATTTTACTATCTTTCAATGCTGAAGCAACATCAAAGGATTCATTCTAGAGAGAAACCTTACAAATGTGAAGAATGCGACAGATGTTTTTTCTCTTTTTCATACCTTAGACAACATCAAAGAAAACATTCTGGAGAGAAACCATACAAGTGTGAGAAGTGCGGCAAGTGTTTTTGCTTCACTTCATCCCTTCGGCGACATCAAGCTCTACATTCAGAAGAGCATCCCTATAAGTGTGTTGAGTGTGGCAAAACTTTTTCCTCTTTTACATACCTTCAGGAACATCAATTAATTCATACTGGACAGAAATCTTACAAGTGTGAAGAGTGTGGCAAATGTTTTTACTTGCCTTCATCCCTTCGGCGACATCAAACAATACATTCTGAAGACAAGACCTACAATTGTGAAGACTGTGGCAGAAGCTTTAGCTCTTCTTTATCCCTTAGACGACATCAACCAATCCATTCAGCAGACAGTCCTTATACCTGTGTACACTGTGGCAAATGGTTTTCCTATTCTAGGGATCTTCAGGATCATCAAAGAGTTCACACTGGAGAGAAACCCTACAAGTGTGAGGAGTGTGACAAAGCCTTTCATTATCACTCATCCCTTAAGACACATAGGAGAATTCATATGGAAGAGAAACCCTACAAGTGTGAGGAGTGTGGCAAAGCCTTTCGTTGTAACTCGTCCCTTAGGAGACACAAGAAAGTTCATAATGGAATGATACCCTACAAATGTACAGAGTGTGACAGGTGCTTTTACTCATCTGTATTCCTTAGACGCCATCAAACAATCCATTCTGAAGACTGTCGTTATACCTGTGTACACTGCAGCAAAAGGTTTTTAAATTCTAGGGATCTTCGGATTCACCAAAGAATTCATACTGGAGAGAAACCGTACAAGTGTAAAGATTGTCACAAGGCCTTTCCTTGTAACTCATCCCTTAGGAGACACATGAGAATTCATTCTGGAGAGAAACCCTACAAGTGTGAAGAGTGTGACAAAACCTTTTATCTTAACTCAACCCTTAGGACACACAAGAGAGTTCATACTGGAGAGAAACCCTACAAGTGTGAATACTGTGACAGATGCTTTTCTTCGTCTTCATCCTTTCTACGACATAAAAGAAAACTTCATTCTGAAAAGGATCCCTAAAATTGTGGAGAATGTAGCAAAGACTTTATTAGTCTCAGTATCCTTATTCAACACATGATATAGTTAATACAGGGGAGAAGTCAAACAAATGTCTTAAAAAGTTTACTTCTTCAAACCTTAAAACACATCAAATGTTTCATTCTGACTGCAAACTTCGTGAGTGTGTGAAGTGTTTGTTTGGAAAGTCTTTGTCAACAAATCAGGTATTATCCAACTGAAATAAATACATATGGATAATATTAATTTAATCCTATTAGAATGTCATCAGAGAAGAATAGAGACCTCTTTGCTGTAACTCCCAACAGTTTATTCAAGCAATGTGTTTGAAACTTGCCTTTATTAATAATCTCTATCTTCGATAATTATAAATGCTCGATTAAATCTTTACCATGTCATAGCTTTGTCCCTTGGTTGCCCAGAATCTGAGATCTGAATATTTACTATTGTTTTTCCCAGTGGAATCATCCATGCTCCTGCAATATCTCCCCTTGGTGTAAAATAAAAATATTGGTGAGCTAGCAGTTTTTCATCCCGCGTTTGACTCTGGAATCCTTGTTGCTTATATAAAAGGACAGAGACAGCGTTAAAACAACATGAATGCTCTTGCAATTATAAGGCCTCTGCAGCAAGGCAGCAGCTGTGGCTGCAGAGGTGCAGCCGTCGGCTGAGGTAGTGATAGTTTCAGGTGCAGCTGCTTTGCCTCAGATAAAAACAGCAGTGCCCACAGAGCAATAATAGCAGGAAAAGGTATGGGGGTAAACAATCATTTTCTGACTGCATTTGAAGCTCCTTCTACAAACTGTAACTCATGTGATGTTATTTTGGTGATAAACTGCTTGACTAGGTGATAAGTCCTAGGGAGGATTTAATGCTGTCATTCTAATGAGTGGACAGTAACTAAATGAACCCAAGTTCTCATCTTTATACCCACAGTCAGGCACCTCTCAACCCTCACCAGAATGTATTAATTGTGTAGTAGATGGAGAAGACTACAGAGATGCAAAATGATCAAAGTGTGGAGAATATTCCTCTGTGGAGGACCCTAATCCAAAGGCGACACCTGCATCACACATCGTAAGTGATTTCCCTTGCACACATCTAAAGCCAAAAGTCATGGAGAAGAGTTGGAAAGACTGTCAGAGCCAAGTACAGTAGATGTGTGCCCTGAAGCAGTAGAAATGTTGAGACATTTCTAGAACAGTGAAACATTGATAGAAATTTTATGCATGAGCACCCTATGACTACGTGGATAACACTAATATAAGCTGAACCACAGCATACAACAAGCATGGTTGCATAAGGCCTTCATTGTCTGATCTCAGTGGAGGAGCTGTTGGCAGTTGCTGAGTTCTGAGGGAGACAATCTGGTTACCTTCCAGGTTCCAGTCAACTCACCTATACCCCCAAACATTGAGTAAACAGTAAGTACATTGAAGAAATAGCAAAGAAAAAGCCCACTGAGTTGTGAGTGTAACATGTTTTCAAGGGTGAGAAATAATAGGTGAAGGAATATGGACTTTTAAATAAAAGATGCAGCATCCATGTATTAAATTCTCCCCAAAAATATCATTTTAAAGCTTGTTGGTTTTGTACATGTCCAAACCTGTTTCAGCAGTAATTACGGCACGTGAATTTGGCTGTCATTTCCAGAGGGTCAGCATCCTACTGGGAAGGCCTCACGAGGGAGCAAATGAGAGGACTCCCAGAAGGGCTCAGATTCTGAGGACTAAGGAGCCCTGCATCTGTAACCTCAGGAAAGAGAAGGGGATGGCTTTGCAGAGATGAGATGTGGCCAGACTCACCTTGTTTCCTCTAGGCTTTGCCATGGGTACAACAGAGGAAAGCTGAACAGCGGTTTCTCCACGGCACAGCTTTTCCTGCCACAGCTGAAGACCAAAAAGCATGCATTCATCTTTTCATCAACACCATTTAAATGTTTCGTGGCAGGACCTTTTAAAAGAACTGAAGATTTACAGCTAAAGCTGAGTCAGGAAGTCTCTCTTAAATGAGAGCGCTTGCTTGCCTCTAGCAAGCAGAGCAGACCCAAGAAATTACTGCTAGCCAGAAGCCATGCTTTAGTGGTCACCTAGCTCTTTGATAGTGAGACAAACTGACTCCATCCAAAGTGAGTGGTCAGGATGTGCTGATATTCTGCTCCTTCTTTGTCATTTGGGAGGTCTCCTGGGAAAGAGGTATTAATTCAGTCTATGTGACAGAGTAGACAGAGCAGGAAGATCGATAGGAAGACCTGACAAAATGGGCATAGAAGGATGTGGATGTGACCGCAGTCATTCCCCTGGCTACCTAGGAAACAGAATGCTAATGAATTCCCCCTCAGTTCACGTTTTGGTAAACTATAGGAGGACAAATGTGAGTAAGATTGTTCAGGATGTGAATTCAGGTTTCATGAAGGATCCTCGAAGTCTTCCTTCTGTAAAATTGTTGAGTTGTGTCTCAATTATCCCCACACCTCCTCAGGTTAAGAAATAATTTATGGTCCAGGGTGATACCAGAACCTGGAAAAAAAGAACCCTAGAGTTTGAAATAAAAAATATTTGCATGTGAAAATTAACAAGACCTAAAAACTGCTTTGTTGTGGAATATTATTTTAACTAGCCAAAGGTGTGTTACAAAGGTGTTTATGCTGTGCAAGATTATTTTAACTGTGTAAAACAAATGTGTTACATTTGCGGCTGCTGCCTTTGTTTACAATGCATTTGTTTTGTAAACATTTGTTTCTGCTGCCTGTTTAAGACACGGGATTGGTTTTATAAAAGCTGAATGGCCAATAGCCAGGCAGGAGAGGAATGGGCAGGGCTGACAAGCACAGAGAATAAATAGGAGGAGAAATTTAGGCTAGAGGAGAAGAGAAGAGGATAAGGAAGAAAGAGGGGGGCGTGCAGGAGTCAGAAGCTGAGCAGCATGCAGACAGTCATGGAGACAGCAGGAAAGAAATACAGAAAAAGAGAACAGTAAATAACCCCACATCAAAACGTAGGTGAGCAGAAACAGGTTAAGTTATAACAGCTAACAAGAAACGAGCCTAAGGGAAGACCAATCATTCAGCAATACTAAGTCCTCTGTCATGATTTGGGAGCTGATTGTTGGCCCAAGAGAAAGTCTCTTGCACCACGAAATCCTGACCTCTGTACAGTTAGAACGGACATTCAGAACAGAACCTGAGGCATTCACATTGGATTTGGCACTGTCTGCACTGAATATATTTTATGCCTTTGTACCCCATGAAAACTAACATCCATGACCAAGGTGGAACCTGAAAATCAATTGCCTTAAGTCCTTGTTTACAACCCACGCTCGTTATTTGCTTTAAATCCATCTTCATCCCCAAAAAGTTAATCTACATCCTCTTTTCTACTTTACACACTGAACCCACATATGTATTTCTTCACATGTATGCTTTACTTTCAAGATTCAACATATTAGGTAGAATATGCAGTGTATATCATCATATGATTGCATGACTTCAACTACATTTGATGTCTATCCATTTTTTCTGTTCATTTTGTGACTATACTTTTGTAGAGGTAAAAGCACACCCCCCCGTGTGTGTGTAATGAACACATTTATAATTATGAAAATTTTTCTAATAATATGTTCATGGACACATATGTTTATTCAGGTTATTTACAGTTGAGAATAAAGAAGCAATCAACATGGGACACAAAGATCTCTGTAAGGTGTGCAGTTCCCTGAGCATAACCCAGGATTGAAATAGTGGAGACAGTGCAGAGACAAGAACCCTGGTTCCAGTGGTGTGAGGTCATTACCCGTGTGAGTTGCTGACTTGGGAGGTTCCAGGGGTCACTGCAGCACCACAGTCTATGCTGTTGTGGTCTCAGAGGCTACTTTGGTCTGTGGCTCTAACCACAGCCTCTAGATAGTAGACTTCATTGCATCTGACATTAGTGCTTTGCTCCTGCAGGCTCTCAGGGGTCAAGGGGTAGCCAAGGATTTGACTCCATAGTGAGCATCCAGTCCCAACTGCACTGACATCTGAGGCTACTGGACTCAATTCCTGGTTGGAGGATGTCCTCCTATGGCTGTGAGGGTGGGAACCCTTTAACTATATCTACCCTGTACAACCTTGTTTCCACAGGAAAGGTGAAGCCTCATGCATTTATGCTGGAACTACATACTTCAGGCTGGAAAAAGAAATGGATAGTTATCTGTGTTTTGTCAGACAGCTTTTCACCAGGAGATAAACAATGGTAGTCTCGGTTGCAGTTAGGAAGCCTGTTAGCTGTTCTTAATCACACAAGTCATCAAGCCGACCAAGAGGAAGGAAGGTAAGAATGCGGACTCACTGATAAAAGGTACCAAGCCACGTGGCTAACGGAGATAAAAATTATAGGTTAACTCTTCTGATTACGGCGTTTTCTCTTTAGAAGTTCTACTTTTCCATGGGCTACAGGCTGCACTTTGCCTCACCTACTCCTTTGAAATGTAGTTCAAACTCCATATTGAATATTAAAAACCCTCTTGTGCTTTGCATTGGAATCCTATGCGTAGAGTTACATTTTGGGGGGATAATTAACTTGGGTATACAATTTATTTTTGTTTTATTTAGTTTTGTTTCTAATGTCATACCTCCTAGGGAGGGGTGCTTCGCGCAGATTTCTGGGAAATGTAGTCCCCGCGTTTGTGACGTCACAATTAGCCATCTAAGAAATCACATTTCCTGCTTTGATTTCCACCTGAGCGACTTCCCCAAAGTTGAAGGAGAGACCCGCCTGTCTTGTTTTGCTGTTGCCGGTCTGACACGGAGGTTGGTTCAGGGTGCAGCGCAGCCTGAGGCACTGTGCGGGGTGCGGGGTCCGTCTTGGAGGGATCGGACCTGGGTTGGGTGGGAGGGCAGGAGAAGCTGCCTTGGAGGTGCTGTGCTCAACTGACTGGGACGCCTGAGGTTGCAGGTCAGGGGGCTGAGGGCGACAGGGACTGTGCCCTGAGTGATGGTTTTCTTAGGACACCGCATGCAGCCCGAGTGCTCCTCGGGCTTCTGGGACAGGAGAACTGCGCGGAGTAGATGATAGTGCAAGGTCCTGGGTTGCAAGCTAAGGATGGTCAGCTGACTGCCTGCTCCTGAGGGGGAGCTGGGAGCTCACTGAGCAGCTTTGGTGGAGAAGCCTGTTTCATTTCTGACACATCCTATTATGGACACTGTGAGATTTCTCAGTTTCTTATTTTATTTATTTATTTGTTTGTTTGTTTGTTTGTTTGAGACTGTGTCTCTGTAGCTTTGGATCCTGTCTTGGAACTAGCTCTTGTAGACCAGGCTGGATTCAAACTCACTGAGATCCGCCTGCCTCTGCCTCCTGAGTCCTGGATTAAAAGCGTACTGGGATTAAACGCGTGCGCCACTATTGCCCAGCTGAGATTTCTTAGTATCTTTAGAACAGTCGTTGTTTCTGATCTGTCTTTTAGTTTGTAACTGGCCTTATGTATGGTCTCGAGGTTTATGAAAAGATTTTACTGTCCGATAAGCTTCTCTGCCTATGCAGTAATCCGAATCAGACCAAATTAAACGAAATTTAAAAAAGCCCAGGGTTAATGGAAATCAATGCTCCCAGATGGCTTTCCAGCCCCACAGAGATAGGACATGGGGAAGACTGGAAAACCATGTTTTGTTCTTTAGGGTGTTGTTTAAATAAACTGTGGGAGTGGTATTGAGCATCTCTGGGGAGAGGACATTGTTTGGGAGCCATTCTCTGAGGTGGAGTCTGGACTGAGGCAACTCCCAGAGGAGGGGGATTGGGATAAAACTTCAAACATTCCAGATTCTGGCTATATGGATGCTAGGGGCTGAGGTGAAGCTTCCACCCAAACATCTTTCGTATAGGTGCTCCGGCTCCAGTCTGTCTTCTTCCTTTGGGCATTGGTTGATGTAGGGGAGGAGAAAATCAGGAGTTGGTGGGCTCACACTCAGCTAGAGGTGTGGCTGGAGAGGCATTCGGTTCACTGCCATCCTGGAGACCTCAGACATCTGTCTGTTAAAGGAGATGGGAAGGCAGGTTGCTAGGAGAAAAAAATAGATTGTTATTATCAACCCTACAACTGGGGCCTGCCACGGGAAACTGCCAGGAGTGGAATGGAGAAGCACCCTGGCACAGGAGACGGGAGTGAGTGAGGGAGACAGTTTACCTTGTGTTCATTTGCTCTGACGGCTAAAGAACTAAGAAAGGAAAAATATCTGAGGGGCCTCAGGTCTCTGGCAGTAAATTCTGGAATGAAGCGGCAAGGTCTGCCAGGACCAGCTCTATAGAAAGCTGTGACTAGGGGTGAGAGAACACACACAGAGCCCACACACAGAGGACCCTCTGCAGGAAGAAGGAACTGGAGAAGCTGACTCCAGGCCTCACCTTGAGGTCTGGGTTCCCTTAAAGCCTTGACAGGTCCTCATCCCTAACGTAGGCGGACTACTGTGAAAACAGCAGGGTCTGCTTGGCCCACAGTGGTTGTGTCAACGTCTTGATGTGCCTTGAGCTTGTTGAGCTGGTCCAGAGCAGGGTCCCTAGGAACAGGTGAAAAGCTCTCGTGGCCTTGTGTTACACTGCCAGGCTTTTGTGTCAGGTCAGCAGGTGAGGAGAACTCCCAGACCTGTGTGTGTTCCTGGGATTTTAGTAACCAGACCTGTGACAGAAAAGAAACGTCAGTCTCCTCTGAGGCACATCCCTGTCATCTCTGCGTTTGTGAGGGGGAGGCAGGGCCCTCTGGTCCTCCCCTGCTTCACAGCAAATTCCAGGCCAGCCTATTTTACCCAAGTCTGTGACAGAGAGCATTTCAAGTTTAATAATGTGATAAATACTTTCCATGGTTTCTTTCCCATTTCTTACAGTGAACACCCAGCCCACACTGTTGATGTACAAACTATGTGTGCTTACCTTCTGCTGACTCAGCTCACATGTAATTTAAACTTTATATCAAACATGTTCTTGTTAAAGTGATGATTGCATACCTGTTAGCATTTACTCTGTGAGAAAGAATTCTCTTTGCTTCCTTTGAATAGTTCTGCCTATAGTCAACAAACGTTCATTCTTTTTTCCTTGTTAATCTGTGTTAGTTACTCTCATGATCCGATGGGACTTTCTTCTGATTTTCTCTGGTTTCTTACAGTTTGCTTCTTTCAATTTAATCTGAGACTCAGCTGCTGTGATTTCATTCCTGGGTCTTTGTCTGCAGCTGCAGCTGGGATGCCTTCCCTGTCCTTACAGCAGAGGTTCCTCTGTGAGCAGATGCTTCTTACAGTGAGCCAGAACAAAACCACTTCCTGCACCATCCTCCACAGGGGGCAGTGCCATATCTAACCCATAATGGAAACTGGTAGTGTTGAATTCCTGCTCTTCCAGTTTGAGTCCCATTCCCCTAGTTGACAGTTCTTTTTCTTTCCTCCCAGGCTTTTTTCACTGTATTTCAATGTCAGTGTGAGGGAAGGAGTTACTTGTGTTTACAGCTCATGCATGGACCGTCCTGGGTTAGACGTGTCATCTCTGGGAAACTCTGAATCGGAGGTGCTGGGTGATGACACTCAGTTCCTGCCGATCCATCTACCTAATGATGCCAGAGACCACAGAGAAATATTGCAAATGATCTGAGCAGGGGTCAAACACAAGACTAGAGCCTTCATATAGTAGGGATGCACAGTGTAGATATGCACAGTTATGTGCTGTGTGTAACTATTAATTAGAGAAGAATGAACAATGTATCTGAGGTAGATTGTTGGGGTACTTGAGAGAAGCTGCAATGAGGAGATAGAGGGGAAAATGACAAATTTCAATTTAATAAATTTTCACAGAAAAATTACACTCTTGCCAATTGTGACAGTATTGGTGAAACTGGTAGTTGTTTCAGGAAGACAGAGGTAAATGACACACGATCTCATCAATATGTGAAACATATGAGTTGAAACTCATAAGAGGGATTTGTTAAACACAAAACATTATAAGGCACAGAAGTTGGGAAATGTAATGTTTTTTTTTTCCATTTACCGGTGATATCAGGAAGCAAATACTTGGACTTCCTTTTTGTGGATTATCATTTTAACTATGTAAAGAGTTTAACTATGTAAAGAGGTTCCCGTTTGCTTGTGGAATATTGGTCTCACTATGGAAAGACGTGCTGCATTTGTTTACCTTGCCTGCATAAGGCACCTGACTCATCTCATAGCTAAATGACCGATACCTAGATGGGAGGGATAAGCGGGACTTCCATGCAGAGAGAGTAAGGAAGAGGAGGACTCATGGAGACAGACACAGAGGAGGCAGGAAAGCAGGACACACAGAGTGAAATATTAGTCAAGCCCCAAGGGAAAGTGTAGATGACTAGGAAGAGGTTGAATTAAGTTAGAAGACGTAGTGGGACAAGCATAAGGTAACAGCCAAGCTTCCATAGTTAAAAAAAAGTCTCTGTGTCATTACTTGGGAGCTGTTGACGGCCCAAATAGAAATGTTAACTGCCTTGCTGAAGACTGAATGTCCTGGGGCAGCGTGGTGGGAGGGAGAAGCCCCATGACAGTTTCCCAAATGCTGGATGTGCCTTATGTAGGGTGCATTCCGGAGTCTGGAAGGAAGTGTTTGAGGGGTGAACATACCATACCTGAGAATCCAAAGCTTAACCAAGAAATTATTACATAATACCTCATTATTAATTAATTGCTGAAACATCCTGTAGTGATGAAAGGAAAAATGATGTGTTATTGTTTTTATAGATCATTCTGGGACATTACCCAAACAATATAAAAAACAAAAATTCTAAAATTAGAAAATTTTGACATGTGAAAATAGCATCAGCGATTCTATTTCTCAGCTATGCACACTGATGCTCAGGTGTCATGTGTACAAACATGCTTAAAAATACCGCAGCCCCTCCATCAGTACCTGCCAGAGAAAAGGTAGGAAGGGAAAGTGACAAAAACATCAAGTGGTGTGTATTCTATTTTAAATATCAAGCAGTGTTGTTAGTCTTATTTTTGCTCATTTTCTCATATGATCAGATACTTAAATGATATTTAGTCTGTGAGTTCTTCCCCTTTCTTGCTCCTTCTCATGTCCCGGGTCCCTGTCATCTGCATCATTACTGAACTCTGTAGAAATCCTGAGCCCACAGCACAGCCAGAGCTGCTGCATCAGACTCTGTATTTTCATTCCATTTCACTGTCATGATTGTGCACATGAACTGTTGAGAAATCCCTTCCCCCACAATGTGACTTTGTCCTGTGAGGAATGCATGTATGTGTGGTGTGTAGTGGCACATGACACTAAATGCATGTTTTGTGGATGTGTTCATTTTACATTTCTTTCTCAAATGGATCATGTCCAACTGGGCTTACAGGCTCGTTTACCTTGTCTTCACTACCGATGTTCAGTGTGAGATCATGTGAGCACTTCAGGCATGTCTGAGGATATTACTACCTGTGTAAGAACATTTCTAGCTCTCTTTCATCCTGGACAAATCCGTGGTGCCTGTCTGAGGGTTTCTATTGTGCTAAAGCCCGTGATGAGAGACAGCTTGGAGAAGAAAGGGTTATTTTAGACTCCAACTCCAGGTAACAGTCCATCACTGGGAGAATTTCAGGCAGGAACCTGAGGCACGAAATGGAGAACAGGCCACAGAACAACACTGCTTACTGACTCCCCGACATTGCTTTCCCGGACCATGTAGAACTGCGTGCCCAGTGCAGGCACCACTGTAGCGGGCAGCGCTGTCCTCGTAGGAATCACTAGTTTAGAAAATGCCCCTAGACTTGGCTACAGGGCAGTCTTGGTAGGGATTTTTTCAATTATTTCTCTCTTTTCACATTGGCCCTAGCTAGTTTCAGGTCATAGGATAACTATCAAGCTCAATGCATCTTGGTGTTTAAATCCCTAATGGTTTTAATTAAATTAATGTGGTATCATTCAGTGATCTTTATTTCAGGAAATGCTGTCCTTCTCAGATGTGGCCATCGAGTTCTCTCCAGAAGAGAGGGAATGTCTGGAGCCTGCTCAGTGGAATCTGTACAGGGATGTGATGCTGGAGAATTACAGCCACCTTGAATTCCTGGGTGAGCATCTCATCTATAGTGACTTCTTATTTCACTTCAACATATAGCTTCCTCACTTTGTATGGTTTCTCATGGGAGCATTTCAACAGTTTCATATCCATTGTTTTTAAAATAATTATTAAGATCGCTACATTAAAAATCATTTTGGGGCTGGAGAGATTGCTCAGTTGTTAAGAGCACTGACTACTCTTCTAGAGGACATTAAGTAGAAGGAAACTGCTCTTTCCTTCCCGGCCACCCAGACCTGAGTAATCAGACAAAAACTATATTAATTATAACACTGTCTGGCCTGTTAGCGCAGGCAGGAAATCCCGCATCACCGGCACTCCTATGGCAGCTCACAGTTGTTTGTGAACCCAAGGTCTGACAACCTCATGTTATGTGATGTTTTAATTGTGTTGTATCCTGACAAATAAAGCTTGATTAGAGTCAGGGGACAGAACTAGCCACCAGCTGACCATAGAGATATGGAAGACAGTAGAGAGGGGAACAGGACGTGGAAAGCTGGGCTGAGACAGGAGCTCTGCCCTTTGGATGCTGGGATGGAAGAGGTAGGGCATTACTGTGCTTCTCTGATCTTTCATTTCCTTAGCCGATATCTCACTCCAGATGTTTTATTGATAAAGATTAATTAAACAAGTCAACCTCATACAGACATACATCCAGAGAAAACACTAAAACATATGAAAAATTAAAATAAAAAATGAAAACAGGAAGATTGCTTACACTGTTTGCTTCTTTCTGTGTTTCACCTTTCCGAGATGGGTATGTCTTTCCCTGACTCTAGTGGGACGTTTAGAAATTCAGTGGCATGAGAGGTGGAGCTCACTTTTTAAATGAACTGTTTTACAATTCTAAGTTACTGTTTTTTCCCCTGAAATGAAACTCAGACTCTGGGTGCTGTAGACTCCTTCATGTGTTGTGATCCTGTCTGAAAACACTTAAGGAACTGATTGTTTGCAATCATTTGTCACCTCATCTCTGTCCTTACAAGTCATGTACAGGAAGGGACATGTCAATTCTGAGTAAAAAACACATAAACAACTTTTTCTCTTTATCTATACACAGGTCTTGCTGTTCCTAAGCCACAACTGGTGACATTTCTGGAGCAAAGACCAGAGCCTTCAGATGGGGAGAGACAAGCAGCAGCCAGCGTGCACCCAGGTGTGTAGGAATGAGGGGATGGGGCAGAGCTGAGATCCTGAGATGCAACAGAAAGTGAAGCTTTCCCCTTTACCTTGAAACATGTTACTATGGGAATCATTCTTTAGGTCTCTCCTTGTCTTTGTTGTCAAAGCTGGTGTCTCAGTTTTATGAGGGTTTAAGTCTCTTATACTTTGGATTTCCCCAATTACAAGCTATTCTTCTAATTACAGTGACTGCCAAGGTTTTTCTTTTGTTGATTCTCCATTGTTGCTTAAGACTCAGGGAAATAGAACTGAGAACTGTAAAGACCGAGAGTCTTTTATTTACAGAGGTTGAGAGCAGACTCATGCAAGAAAGTTCCCTACACAAAAGTAACCATAGTGGGCTAATAAAGGGAAACCCACAGTTCCGTCACAGAGAGGTAGGCAGGGACAGAGGCTCAATGGTGTCAGTTCTGTTGGTCAGAACAATTGGGGGTTGGAAGCATTGGATAAAACTCAGACGAACCAGATGCACTTTGGGCAGTGCATTCCCCACTGATCTTAGGGAAGAACCAAAGCATTAGCATATCGTATAAAGGGGATGTGTGGGCCTCTAGGTATGCTAATTTAACAGAGGCGGTTTGGTTTTTTTCAATACTTTTACCCCCAATTGCTTCAGCAGGTCATGACCATTAGACATAGGAAGATATGACAGGACAACCCGCAAGGCCTTACGCTTTTGATTCAGGAAGCCCATCAAACCAGTTATGGGTTCAGTGTTTGTGTGCTCTCTTTCATGACAGTTAGTAAATTTAAGCCTTTTAGTGAATTGTAAGGCTCCATGGGTTTTTCAGGGCTTTTTTTTTTTTAAGTTAATTTATCATGTACAAGGACTGGTATTTGTATATATATGTAGTAATAACTTGGTAAAGAAATTATAAACTTTTATGTGTCAATCTGTTGCTTTCAGGTGCATCAGTACTGGTAAAACATTTTGTGTTAGATATATTCATGGTAGCCACTGTGACTAGAAGTATAGGAAGCATTATGGTTAATGTTTCCATGAGTTCAAATGGACGAAAATATCTTGTAGTGTCTTCTTCTCGAGGTCTCCTCTCGATTCTCAGACGTCTTCAGTGTATATTTTCATTAGCCCAGGTTTTTAGTGGGATCAGCACTGATGAGTTTAGGCAGTGTTTTTCATCAGCAACTTGATGGATCAGCTCTGTGCTGGCATCCTATACCAAATAACCATACAGTGACTTTATATTAATGATAAATACTCGAACAACAGCTCAGGCTTATTACAAATTAGGTCTTACATTTTCATTAACCCCTATGTCTTCTACATTCTTACACATGGCAGTACCTTTTCTTCATATTGTATGTTTTTCTCTTTCTTCTCAGAATCCTGGTCACTTCTCTGACTCTGTTTTTCTAATGCCAGGATTTGGTCAGCCCCAAAAATTCTATTTAACCATAGACATACCAGTTTTTTATTAACAATAAAAGCAACACATCTTCACAGTGTAGAGAAAGATTATTCTACAGCATTTCCCACTTTTTGTCTAGTTGAAAAGGATGGTTTTAACTTTAACATAGTAAAAGTACATGTAACAAAAATAGCCTCTCATGTTGTTGGAAAAAATCATAACCTCTCTCCCTTCTTTTTTCCTTTTAAGGTCAAGACATGTTAAAAACTATATCTGTTGCTTTAATCCAGCAGTTTTCACAATCCAGTGAGTGTCAGCTGCTCTCATTCCTTCTTTTTAGCAGTCAGAAAATCTGCAGACAACACAGTAACACATGAATTCCAGACACTCTGTGTATTTTACTTCTTTGTGTGTCTTTACCTTTCATATTACTTTATTCCCTTTTAAAGAATTTTTGCTTTATTTTAAAAGTATGTGTATATTTGTATGTATATTCTGACCATCTCTACTATTTTTCTCTTCTCCCACCAGACTTTGTACATTTTTAAACACTGTAACCTATTTAAAGATTTTTTTTTTTTAACCATCTGGATCCGTCTTTCCTGAACATCTGTAACCTTTTCTGTCCACATGAGCAAAACCCCAAACTCTGCCACCCACTGCATGGGTGGAGCTCAAGCTGGTGGCTCAAATCCGTAGGCAGCTGTCAGGAGATGCTTGTTTGTACTGCAGCCCACATGAGAGACAGAACACTAGCAAGATGCATTTGGCTCTGCTTTTGTGTAGTGAGAAGTTTTTTTGAGCTTTCTCAAGCCTTAGTAGTCAAGGCTGTGTCGGGCTGGAATGCCATTTGTAGGCAGAAGTTTCTGTCCCAACAGCCCTACCAAAATAACTGAAATGGAGATACTTATGAATTGTAAATGCTCAGCCGATAGCTTGGGCTTATTTTTAGCTGGCTCTTACTTTTTAAATGAGCCCACATTTTTTTGACCCTCTATCACATTGCAGTTCCTACTTTCAATATGTACGCTCACCCTTATTCTCTGCATCTTCTGGCAACTTCTTTCACTCCGCCATTCTTCTTTCTGGCAGTCTTTCTTCCCAAAAAATTCTGCCTAGCCATTGACCCATCAGTGTTTTAATGATGAGAGTAAGACATATTCATATCGTACAAAAAGATGATCCATAGCAGAGGAGCTGGTCCAGATGTCTCTGGCAGGTGACTCGATGGCTGCTCTGGGTGAGCTTTCACAGTCGACCTCACCTCTCCTCAGGCTGTGTTGCTCTTGTTACCTGATGTGGTGGGTCCACACTTGGCACATGTGACTTAGTTTGAATGAGTGCCCAGAGTTTATCCTGTTGTGCTGACTGTCCCTCTGGCAGAGCCTCGGTCACATCTACCACTTTGCTGAGGACTGCTTACATAATTTTCCCTCGACATCTCACCTGTGGGATTACCTTTGTTGAGAGGAGGATATTCAAAGACAGGGTACAGGGCATGGCCATTTGAACCACCATGAAATTTCCTTAACAAGTTGGGTGGTAGGCATAGGTTTAAGGGTCCCCTCGGTATGCTAAACTATCATATTGGGAGACATGGAATACAGAGAAACTGCAGAGGGCTGGATAATGGAAGGTAGAAATGTTTTTCTTCCTCTAATATAGTGTTTAAGACCAGCCTGGTATAGATAGTGAGTTATAGGAGACCAAGATCTTCATAGAAAAACCTTATCTTCTAAAACAAAAACAAACAAAAAGGGAAAGAAGTAATTTTTTAAAAATATTTATTTATTATGTATACAATATTCTGTCTGTGTGTAATACATGCAGGCCAGAAGAGGGCACCAGACCCCATTACAGATGGTTGTGAGCCACCATGTGGTTGCTGGGAATTGAACTCAGGACCTTTGGAAGAGCAGGCAATGCTCTTAACCTCTGAGCCATCTCTCCAGCCCGGAAAGAAGTAATTTTGTCATCTCTTTATTGACAAATATATTGTCTCAACCAAATTTACATTATGCACAGGTGAATCTGAAGGTTTTTTGTTTTGTTTTGTTTTACCATGACTCAATATGTTTCAGGTGCATATTTTCTGGTCTTTCAAATAAAATGTAAAATAATGTCCTGAATTTGAACTATAAATTTTGTCTTTATGTACACTATCTACATGTGCAGCATATCTTTTGTACTCCCCAAGTACAACTATATGTGCAGGATAAAATGTTTGTATTAGACTCTGTCTCAAATTTACAAAGTCAAAATTAACTTTCTCTTTCGAACTCAGCTACGTTCTAATTTCATGGGTGTCCTGCAATATAAAATCTCTATTTATTTGATAGAGTTATTTTTGTTAGTAAAATGCCCTTGCAACTTACTTAACTACTTAACTTTGAATTATATGCCATTATGTCTATGTTCTATTTGGATATTTTATTATTCTACTTAAAGTATAGATTATTTCTACCTACTGTATCTTATCATTTATACTTCGTGCCTCTAAGTTTTGAAATGACTCTCTTTTTTCACTGCTTCAAGATGTATTAATAAATGTTTTCTTCTAAAGATAAGCATTGTAAGTATGAAAAATATTTTCTACCCTTTGTTCATATCTCAACGTTTGCTCCACAGGATCAATGCCTGAAGATTATAGCATTTGCTCCAAGGCCATTGATTATAACTCACTACATATTCAATGCCGGAGAATTCATGCAAGGGAGAAACCCTACAAGTGTGAAGAATGTGGTAAGGGTCTTAGTTCTTCTAAAGCACTTTCCATGCACCAGAGACTTCACACTGGAGAAAAACCCTACACGTGTAAAGAATGTCACAAAGCCTTCAATACTCGCTCATCACTTTTTATACACCAGAAAAATCATACTGATGAAAAAACCTACAAGTGTGGAGACTGTGGCAGATCATTTTACTATCCTTCAGTGCTGAAGCAACATCAAAGGATTCATTCTAGAGAGAAAACCTACAAATGCGAAGAATGTGGCAGGTATTTTTGCTCATCTTCATACCTTAGACAACATCAAAGAAAACATACTGGAGAGAAACCATACAAGTGTGAGAAGTGTGGCAAGTGTTTTTGCTTCACTTCATTCCTTCGGCAACATCAAGCAATTCACTGTGAAGACAGACACTACAATTGTATGGACTGTGGTAAAAGCTTTAACTCTCTTATATACCTTAGACGACATCAAACAATCCATTCAGCACACAGTCCTTATACCTGTGTACACTGCGGCAAATGGTTTTTCTATTCTAGGGATCTTCAGGATCATCAAACAATTCACACTGGAGAGAAACCCTACAAGTGTGACGAATGTCACAAAGCCTTTCATTACCACTCATCCCTTAAGACACACAAGAAAGTTCATATGGAAGAGAAACCCTTCAAGTGTGAGGAGTGTGACAAAGCCTTTCATTATCACTCATCCCTTTGGCGACACAAGAAAGTTCATAATGGAATGAAACCCTACAAATGTACAGAGTGTGACAGATGTTTTAACTCATCTGTATCCCTTAGACAACATCAAACAATCCATTCTGAAGAAACTTGTTATACCTGTGTACACTGCAGCAAGAGGTTTTCAAATTCAAGATATCTTCAGGATCACCAAAGAGTTCATACTGGAGAGAAACCCTACAAGTGTGAAGAATGTCACAAATCTTTTCATTATCAGTCTTCCCTTAGGAGACACAAAAAACTTCATACTGGAGAGAAACCCTTCAAGTGTTGAGAATGTCACAAAACGTTTTATATTAACTCATCCCTTAGGACACACAAGAGACTTCATACTGGAGAGAATCCCTACAAGTGTGAATACTGTGACAGATGCTTTTCCTCATCTTCATCCTTTCTACAGCATAAAATAAATCATTTTGTATAGAAACCCTAAAGTTGTGGGGAATTTATCAAAGACTTTATTAATCTTAATATCCTTATTCAATGCATGTCATAGTTAATACAAGAGATAAATCCATCAAATGTCTTAAAAAGTTTACTTCTTCAAACCTGAAACCACATCAGATGATTCATTCAGACAGCAAACTTCATGAGTGTGTGAAATGTGGTAAAATCTTTGCCAACAAATCAAGTATTATCCACCTGAAATAAGTTCATCACTTTGGAATGTCAATATCAACATGTAACTTACAAGAGCACAAATACTAAGAATGTCATCAGAGAACAGCAGAGACTTCTCTTTCCTGTAACTCCCCACAGTTTGTTCAGTGTGTTTGGAACTTGCCTTTATTAATAAGTCTCTATCTTCTGTAACTATAAATGCTCCCTGAAACCTTGCCCATGTCATAGCTTTGTTCATTGGTTGCCCAGAATATGAGATCTGGGCTGTGGCATCGTTACTGTTGTTTTTCTCAGTGGACTCATCCAAGCTGTTGTAACTCCTCCTTGGTGTAAGAGGCTCCGACTCTCTGAGCTAGCAGATTTTCACCCAGCATTTGAATCTATATTGATAATCCTTATTGGTAAAATAAAAGGACAGAGACAGAGTTAAAACTGTATAAATACTCTTGCCATCTAAGACACCCACAGCAAGGCAGCAGCTGTGGCTGCAGAGGTGCAGCCGTCGGCTGAGGTAGTGATAGTTTCAGGTGCAGCAGCTGTGCCTCAGATAAAAACAGCAGTGCAACAATTGCATTAAAGCTCTGGGGTAACCAATCATTTTCTGACTGCATTTGAAGTTCCTTCTACAAGCTGTAACTCATGTGATGTTAATTTGTTGGTAAACTTGTGCCTGACTAGGTGATAAGTCCTAGGGAGGATTTAATGCTGTCATTCTAATGAGTGGACAGTAACTAAATGAACCCAAGTTCTCATCTTTATACCCACAGTCAGGCACCTCTCAACCTTCACCAGAATGTATTAATTGTGTAGTAGATGGAGAAGACTACAGAGATGCAAAATGATCAAAGTGTGGAGAATATTCCTCTGTGGAGGACCCTAATCCATAGGTGACACCTGCATCACACATCGTAAGTGATTTCCCTTGCACACATCTAAAGCCAAAAGTCATGGAGAAGAGTTGGAAAGAATGTCAGAGCCAGGTATAGTAAATGTGTGCCCTGAAGCAGTAGAAATATTGAGTCATTTCTAGAACAGTGAAACATTGATAGAAATGTTAATACCAATTAATACATGAATACCCTGTGATTATGACTATGTGGATAACACTTATATAAGCTGAACCACAGCATACAACAAGCATGGTTATGTAATGGTGTAGGAGGTCCTTCTGTATTTGTGTTGCTTCCATTGGTTAAATAAAGAAATTGCCTTGGCCTTTTGATAGGGCAGTACTTAGATAGGTGGGAAGACAGAACTGAATGCTGGGAGGAGGAAGGAAGACAGGGAGAGCCACCATGAAATCTCCAGGTCAGAGACTCTGAATCTTTCCCAGTAAGCCACAACCTCGTGGTAATACACAGATTAATGGTAATGGATTAGATCAGGATGTGAGAGTTGGCCAAGGAGAGGCTAGATATAATAGGCCAGGCAGTAATTAAATGAATACAATTTCTTTGTGGTTATTTCAGGGGTTAAGCTAGCCAGGTGGCTGGATGCAGTTCACTCTTCCTTACTACAGCATAAGGCCCTTACTGTCTGACCTCAGTTGAGATGTTGGCAATTGCTGACTCCTAAGGAAGGCAATCAACCTGGTTACCTTCCAGGTTCCACTCAACTCTCATACACCCATAAACATTGAGGAAACACTAAGTGCATTGAAGAAATAACAAAGAAAAGGCCTACCATGTTGTGAGAGCAATGTGTTTTCAAGGGTAAGAAGTAATAGGTGAAGGAATATGGAACTTTAGGTAAAAGATGCAACATGCATGTATTAAATTCTCCCCAAGTAAATATCATTTTAAAGTTTGTTGGTTTTGTACATGTCCAAACTTATTTTAGCAGTGATTACAGTACCTGAATCTGGCTGTCATGAAGTTTACAGTGGGTCAGCACCCTTACAGGGAAGGCCTCACGAGGGAGCAAGTGAGAGGACTCCCAGAAGGGCTCAAATGCAAGGACTAAGAAGCTCTGCATCAGTGTAACCTCGTAAGAGACAGGGATGGCTTTGCAGGGATGAGATGCAGCCAGACTCACCTTGTATCTTCCCCTTGACTTTGTCATGCCTACAACAGAGGAACGATGAACAGTGGCTTCTCCACTCTCCCCTCTCTCCTACATCCACAGTGAGCACAGCTGCTTTAGTTCCTGGTCTTCCATCATCATTAAAGTTGGGAAAGCACTGTAGCTGTCAATTGAACTTGGTGGATAGAAAGTTACAAAAGAACATATCCTATAATTCCTATCATTGAGTTTTTAAAACAGTTCATTAACATGTAAATGCGCAAATTAGAGGAAACAGAAATGTGCTTCTGCCTTCAAATTCCATCTCAGTTAATAACCAAGAATGGCTTCTGTGTAGAAAGGCTTTGTTTTTCTTTTAATTTCATGCAAATTTATTTTAATATAAATTTATTTAAGTCACTTTGGTCCCACCATGTCCTTGGGTTTCACCCACTCATGAACTGCTCTGCTGTGAGGTAGCCAAGCTCAACTGCTGTTTCCCTTAAAGTTGATCCTTCCTTGGGTGCGCTCTTGCCAATCTTTGCTGCTTTGTCATACCCAATAGGAGGATTAAGAGCTGTCACCAACATTAACGACTCATTCATTAGCTCATTGCTTATGTTGGTATTCGTCTTGGAATTCTTTTTTTTATTGATATTTATTGAGCTCTACATTTTTCTCTGATCCCCTCCCTACCTCTCCCCTTCCCCCTTCCATCCTCCCCCACGGTCCCCGTGCTCCTTTTTCTCAGGAGATCTTGTCTTTTTCTACTTTCTACTTCCCATGTAGATTAGATCTATGTATGTCTTTCTTAGTGTCTGCAGTGTTGTCTAAATCCTCTGGGATTGTGGTTTGTAGGCTGACTTTCTTTGCTTTATGTTTAGAAACCACCTATGAGTGAGTACATGTGATAATTGTCTTTCTGTGTGTCTGGGTTACCTCACTCAAAATAATGATTTCTAGCTCCATCCATTTTCCTGCAAAATTCAAGCTGTCATTTTTTTCTGCTTTGTAATACTCCATTGTGTAAATGTACTGCATTTTCCTTATGCATTCTTCAGTCGAGAGGCATTTAGGTTGTTTCCAGGTTCTGGCTATGACAAACAAAGCTGCTATGAATATAGTTGAGCACATGTCCTTGTGACAGGATTGAGCATCCTTTGGATATATGCCCCAAAGTAATATTACTGGGTATTGAGGAAGATTGTTTCCTAATTTTTTGAGAAATCGCCACACTGACATCCAAAGGGGTTGTACCAGCTTGCATTCCCACCAGCAATTCAGGAGTGTTCCCTTTTTGCCACAACCTCTCCAGCATAAGTTTTCATCAGTGTTTTTGATCTTGGCCATTCTTACAGGTGTAAGATGGAATCTCAGAGTTGTTTTGATTTGCATTTCTCTGATGACTAAGGATGTTGAACATTTCCTTAAGTGTCTTTCAGCCATTGTAGATTCCTCTGTTGAGAGTTCTCTGTTTAGTTCTGTTCTCTTGTCTGATGTGGGGTTAGTCAAGATCTTTTCCCATTCTGTAGGCTGTTGTTTTGTCTTGTTGACCATGTCTTTTGCTTTACAGAAGCTTTTCAGTTTCAGAAGGTCCCATTTATTGTTTCTCTCAGGGTCTGTGCTGCTGAGGTTATATTTAGGAAGTGGTTCCCTGTGCCAATGCATTCAAGTGTACTTCCCACTTTCTCTTCTATCAGGTTCAGTGTGCCTGGCTTTATGTTGAAGTCTTTGATCCATTTGGACTTGAGTTTTGTGCATGGTGATAGATATGTGTCTATTTTCATTCTTCTACATGTTGATATCCAGTTTTGCCAGCACCACTTGTTAAGTATGCTTTCTTTTTTCCATTTGATATTTTTTGCTTATTTATCAAAGATCAGGTGTTCAAAGATATGTGGATTGATATCCGGGTCTTCTATTCGGTTCCATTGGTCCTCCTGTCCTTATGCCAATACCAGGCTGTTTTCAGTACTATAGCTCTGTAGTGGAGTTTGAAGACAGGGATTGTGATGCCTCCAGAAGTTCTTTTATTGTACAGGATTGTTTAACTATCCTGGGTTTTTTGCTCTTCCATATGAAGTTGAGTACCATTCTTTCGAGGGCTTTGAAGAATTTTGCTGGGATTTTGATGGGCACTGCATTGAAGAAAATCAGTTATCTTATGTCCTCTTCCACTACCTGTTCACTACCTGCCTAAATCCTTCCTCATCCCCTAATAGTGAACATTCATTCTTTTTTCTCATCTACACAGTACATACCCATACATATTTCTTCATATATGGATAGTACATGTGTTCCTGTCATGCATTCTGCAACTTGGAAAAACTGATTGAATGCATTATGTGTGTTTATTCAGACCCCTTTATACCTGGAGATAAACAATGATTGCCTCCCTTGGCCATAGGCAGCCTGCTAGCTGTTGTTAATCACACAATGTCTTCTTACCTGTCTTTTGATCTCCTTTTCCCTGTCTCAAAGTAAGAGGCACTGGTTAAGGACAGGAAATTTAAAAGACCCTTCGAGATTCATACGCTTGGGGCTGATGTGGGGTCACCAAATCCTAGCCTATAAAACATGTTCATATATGTGTAGTATTAGCAATATCCTGAAAGCAATTGTTTCTATGTATTTAAAAGTAAAAATATAAAGAGGAGTAGGCAGACTGGTTGGGACAGAAAGCAAGGCAGACCACAGTCATAGGGCAAAGGAATCTCAAGGTCAGAGGGAATATCCTCCCACAGTTAGAGGAGGAGAGCTGAGGGCCTATTAGAAACAGCTGGCATTAGGGAGCAGTGTGGCTTCTCTAGCTGGAGAGTCACACCGCTAAGGAGCCCCCAGCATAGGAAACGTGGTCCCACACCGCACAGGCACTGTGAGTTGGGAGCGGCCTCCCTGGCTCCGTGGTCTGCTGGATGATTAGGGTTTCAGGGGGGTGAAGAGGTGGAGGTTGACTGCTGGGCTACTGCCGTCATGGCAGCTCCAGCTCGGGAGCCTCCTGTGGCCCCACAGGCTGTTATGCTGGGCTGCCTCACCTCGGGCTGTGAGCACAGCAAATTTGCTTTGTTTCCCATCCGTGGGTTCCTTTAAGGTAATTGGAGACTTAATAAAATTTCTTCAGAGCCTGGTGACCTCAAGCGCAGAAGTATCTGGGATCACTAAGTGCATATTGGCAATTTTTCAGCAATCGGAGCAGTTATCAGGATAACATGATGGATAATGAATTTCATAAGAATGTAAAATGTATTCAAACAGAACGACCACTAGGTGTTGGGCTGAAGAAATATTTTACAAGTTTGTTTTTGGGGGGGCCTTCTCAGGTTAAGAGATTAGTTAGTGTAAGAGACATTTTGTGGAATAGATTTTTGTGTGTACACTGTGAAGATACATTGTTATGTCAACTTATCAATGGCTTAATAAAAAGCCTAAATGGGCCGGGCGGTGGTTGCGCACGCCTTTAATCCCAGCACTCGGGAGGCAGAGGCAGGCGGATCTCTGTGAGTTTGAGGCCAGCCTGGTCTACAAGAGCTAGTTCCAGGACAGGAACCAAAAAGCTACGGAGAAACCCTGTCTCAAAAAAAAAAAAAAGCCTAAATGGCTAATAACCCTGGCTTCTGGTTAAGAGGCTTTGGGCAGGATGAAGGCAGAATATCTTGAGAGACACCAAGGGAGCAATACATGAGGGAGAAGAGGTAAAAGCCGGGAGTCATGTGGTATGGATGGTAGCTTCCCTGTTTCTGCTTCTAAATAACCAATCTGAGGGTTATATTAATTGTAAGTTCTTGACCAATATAAAAGATTTATTACTACCTAGCTCTTTACTTTTCAGTTAACCCATATTCCTTATTTACTCATTGCCACTGGGAGGTACCTTATCTAGCATGGCACATTCATGTCCTGCTTCCTGTGCATCTGGCTCACAACTCCTGTTCTGCCCTTCTTCCCATCATCCTTAGTTTGCTCATCCCACCTATCCTTCCTGCCTGGCTATTGGCCAATAGTGTTTGATTAAACCAAGTTGAGTACAAATCTTTACAGTGTACAAGAGGATTATACCACAAAAAAATGTGGTAACACCTCTACGAAGGGAAATGGGTTAATTTAAGTCATAAGAGACAATGGGTGAAGTCTAAGCTATAAACTGAGCTTTTATAACTCCCCTGGGAGTAAGAAGAAGTTAACAAACACATGGACTTCTCCCGCAACTAAAAAGTTACATTACAAATTGAAGAGGAGTGATTGTCATGTGACCCATTTCTATCGGTACATTTTTGATAGATTGGTCTCATATATAGCTAAGGAAGTACTTTGTCTTTAAACAAAACAGACACTAACAAAACGTTACAGGGAAATAGGTGAGTAGCAGCCTCACGTATAACAGTATAGACATGCAAGTGCCAAGGCCAAGGATTTCCACAAGAAATGTCTGATATTGCAGAAAACTGGAAACAGTAGGGATGCTTCTTAATGTATTTCTAATAACAAGATAAACAATGGTCAAGCAAACACACATGAAACCAGGACAAGATGGATGTTAGTAATTTAAGTCTCTCTTCATGTTCAGATTATTCTCCAGGGACTCTACAGATTCCTATCAACATGTTCATGTAAAGTCCATGTTCCAAGGTAAGGCATGGTTATAAAGATATGTACACCTTTAACTCACTTCTGGGACACCTGTGTCTTGTGACATCCCTATGGTGTACCTGACTTCAAACTCAGTCATCCAGGATGCATGACAGTCCACTCAAGGAGATCTCAAGTGCCTTAGGAGACAAACTTCTGCTAATGTCTATCAACGAAAGTTAGTAGTAGATCATTGAGGAAAAGAAGATACTCTCTAAGTGTGTCTGGTGATTGCTCTGAGTCCGTGCTTCCTGTTCCCATCATTCTCTCTGTGTCAGGTTGTCTCATCCAGTCTCTTCTTGCCCTACTACTGGCCAATCAGTTTCTCATTAACAATGAGCAAAATCCAGATAGGGATAAGCAATTGTTTGAATTACAAAGTCAAGAGACTTTGGGCATTGACTGTCTTCTGACTATAGGGTCTAAGGGATACCGAGTATGGATTGCCTTTCCTAGAAGAGATGAAAGTGAAACTCTCAGGGGTTTCCAGGGTGGAAGTTATGGTGTGTAGTAAAGCATTTCATCATCAAATTCCAATAAGATTATTTGATACTTCTTGTATCGAATTTTTATTTTAGAAATTAGTATTTTTCTGTCCAGATTTTGAGAAACTGAGATACATTCAAGGCAAATGATCCGACTTTCAAAATATTCTCACATAGGACAAATTTCAGTATTAGAGAAGGAAAGGAAATTGAGCACAATAGATCAAACCTCTGCAGAGGGAATTCTAACCACGGATAATGGGTGAGTTGTCCTTACACACACCAGTTTAAGCCAGGAACTGTATCCTACCACTCTGGAGAGAAGGGAATGTAAGCATGAACTCAGCACACCTGGTGCCAAATCCACATCTGGGTTTGTGAAAAAGAACACACACACATGCAACAAAATAAGACAAGCAAAAACAACGGGGTAATATTAAAATTCTAGTTGAACTCTCATAAAAACTGGATTTATTATGTAGATTAACAGTTGAAGGTTTCAAGGGACTGAAGGACAGGTGGTAAACCCTGAGACGGATTATGGAGTTCTTTGGAAGTAAATGTCAGAGGGTTGAACTTTAACCTTGTTCAGTGATTGTCCTTGTGTCCCTGAAAAACCTCCTGCACTGAAGAGATTCCAATGTTCCCAGGAAAACTGTTTTACAAGCTGTGGAGTCAGATGCATGTATGAACCAATCTAAGTCAGTACAGAGGAACATGGATTATTTATATTCAGGACTGCATATTAAGACAAAGCCTGTCATACTCAAACTTCTTTACCAAGAATGTCTTATTTACATTGTTAGTTTTAAAAGTATTTTGTAATTCTTATTTCTGTTTTTTTCTTTTGTCTGTTTTTAGTTTTTTCTTTTTCTTTACAGAGAATGTCTCTAAATTTCCAGACCAGGTACGGATCATGTCGTATTGTCATGAGCCTCTGCATTTGGAATCACATTTAGGCTCACTAGGACTGGTCTCAAAATTATCTTTAAAAGATACTTTTTGTTCCCAAGTTAGTGTATTGTGTATTCTTACTTCCTTGTCTGGACGGCTAGTCCACAAATAATGACCGAGAGACTTATTATTAATTATCAAAGCCCAGCTTTAGCCTAGGCTTCCCCCCAACTAGCTCTCATAACTTATTAATCTATATTCTGTGTCATGGCTTTTTTTTTTTTTTTTTAACCTTTCCACCATTTTGTATCCCTGGCTTGGTCTGCACCTTGCTGACTTCTCTGGGCAGCTAGATTCATCTCTTCCTCTCCCTTTCCCGAAATACCGCCTGTCTTCTCCTGCCGAGTTATGTGCCATTTAGCTCTTTATTAAACCAACCAGAAAGTGCCCTGAATAAGACAGATCTTCACAGTGTACAAAAAGATTACCCTACACAGTATTGCCTGATCGTTTTAAAGTACAACTGATTCAACATGATTTTTAACACTGCAGTAATATTTCTAATATTTCTGTCAAAGTCTCGACTCCCATTCACACATGTTGGGCTGTGGATCTGAAAGTGCACTATCAAACAGCTTCCCTATGGCTGTTTGAAACCAAATCAGTAGCCACCTTGTTAAGAAACCACATTTTGATACATTAAATCTCCATACCTTGTTTCTGTTTTCAATGCCTAATGTACCTAACAAAACAGGTTTCAGCTATGCTGAACTCGTGCCCCCATGAAGTATGCCCACTGTTTGCCTCATAAAAATAACCTGTGATATGATTGCGCTTTTGCTTTAGGAAAACATTTTTCCAGATACCTTGATGATGACCCCCGCTCCACACAATGTATTATTGAACTTGTTTTTTCTTTTATTTCCTCCTTTCTAAAGGTCAATAATCTGGATAACATGTTTTTATGTTTTTTGTTTTAATAACTCCAATCCTTTCCCCAAAAGGCACCTAAAAAGGCAATGAGGGCTGCTCTCTGAAATACCGACGCTGGGAGAAAACGTCTACTGGCCTCTTCCTGGTGCTCCTGAAAACTAAGCTTGCTTTAGTCAGACATTCGAGCAACTCGTGCTTCTCAGTCCTAACAGATATCCAGCGGACTGTTTCTTCCTCCCACACTCAACTGCGGGTAACCAAACACAAGTCCAGGAAAAGTAAATATCATCCCTCAAGGATTGCAGGGATTCCTTCGCGCAGACTTCTGGGAAATGTAGTCCACGCCACTGTGACATCACCCAAAGACGTCCAGGAAAGCTTTTTCCGGCTTTTGGTCTCCACACGTGCGTCTTCCTCAAAGTTGTGCGGGAGTCCCGCCTGCTCCCCATTCCTGTTGCGTCTCTGACATGGAGGTTGGTCAAGGGTGCAGCGCAGCCCGAGGCAATGTGCGGGGTGCGGGGCTGTCTTGGAGGGAACGGACCTGGGTTGGGTGAGAGGGCGGGAGAAGCTGCCTTGGAGGTGCTGTGCTCAACTGGCTGGGACGCCCGAGGTTGCAGGTCAGGGCTGGGGAGGGGGCGACAGGGACTGTGACCTGAGTGATGGTTTTCTTAGGACGCCGCGTACAGCCTGAGTGCCGCTTGGGCTTCTGGGACAGGAGAGCAGCCTGGTAGCGCGGAGTAGGTTATAGTGCAAGGTCCAGGGTTGCAAGCTAAGGATGGTCAGCTGACTGCCTGCTCCTGAAGGGGAGCTGGGAGCTCACTGAGCAGCTTTGGTGGGGGAAGCCCGCTTCACTTCTGACCCATTCTCACATAGATGCTGTGGGATTTCTCAGTATCTATAGAGCAAATGGTTTCTGACTCCTCTTGTACTCTGTAGCCGGTCTGCTGTAACAGTCTTGAGGTCTTGATTGTGTAAAGACTTAAGAGAGGAAAAACCCGAGGCTCCAGAAGTCACGGGTAGGAAATTCCGAAACACGGACAGATCTTCCACAATCAGCTGCTATAGAAAAGCTTTGTCTAGGGTGAGAGAACACACATTCTGCAGACGTGTGGAGTGAAGGACCCCGCGCAAAGCAGAATGGGGACTAGGAAAACTTTTGTGTCAGGTCAGCAGGTGAGGAGAACTCCCAGACCTGTGTGTATTCCTGGGATTTTAGTAACCAGACCTGTGACAGAAAAGAAACGTCAGTCTCCTCTGAGGCACATCCCTGTCACCTCTGCGTTTGTGAGGGGGAGGCAGGGCCCTCTGGTCCTCCCCTGCTTCATAGCAAATTCAAGACCAGCCTAGGCTACCTGAGTCTGTGTCAGAAAATATTTAAACATACTTCATGTATGGGATAAATAGTTTCTATCGTTAATTTCCTGTTTATTACAGTGAGCACCTTGACACATCCGTGCAATCAGCGCTTTGCTGACTTAAGAACTATTTCTGCTTAACTTCTGCTGACCCAGTCCAGGTGTAATTTCAACTTTTCTCACTAACATGTTTTGGTGATTAGACAATTGTTTGCATTTACTGTGTAAAGAAGAATTCTCTTTGCTTTGCTTGAATATTCCTATACGCAATGAATGTTCATTCTTTTTGCATATTAATCTGTGTTAGCTGCTCTCATGACCTGATGCAGCTTTCTTCTGGTTTTCTCTGGTTTCTTCCAGTTTGCTCTTTCCATTATTTCTTCATTTCCTTTCTGCAGTTCTTGACTGATGCAGCTGCTGTGATTTCATTCCTGGGTCTTTGCAGCTGCAGTTGGGATGCCTTCCCTGTCCTTACAGCAGAGGTTCCTCTGTGAGCAGATGCTTCTTACAGTGAGCCAGAACAAATCCACTTCCTGCACCGTCCTCCACATGGGTTACTGGGTAGCCAACCAGTAAAGCAAACTGCTAATGGGGGGTCCTGCTCTTCCACAGGTCCAGTCCAGTTCCCCTTGCTGACAGCCCTGTGTCTTTCCTCCCAGGCTTCATTCACTGTGCTCTGTGTCAGTGTGAGGGAAGGAGTTACCTGTGTTTACAGCTCATGCATGACCCATGCTGTGTTAGACTTGTCATCTTTGGGAAACCCTGGAGCGGAGGTGCTGGGTGATGACATTCAGTTCTTGCCGACTGATCTGAATGATTATGTCAGAGGCCATGGAGAGACCTTGCAAATGATCTGAACAGGGGTCAAACGCATGCATGGAATAAACCTGAGCAGCACACCTTTTCATTACGTTGTCAGTTCGGGTTTTAAAATTGTCTGCCACGGTGTCCTCCATAGTTGCTTTACATGTAGTAACATATCAGTTGAGTTCAAAGTTATGTCTGTTTGCCCTGACTATTCTCTTAAAAACTGCACTCCGTTGTTCTCTTCTTTGCAGAATCTATTTTAAACACGAGTCAGACCTGTTACTATATGTGAGACACTCCTGTTGCTGTTGCTTTCTGAGGACTCAGAAACAATATGCAGGCTGTTAAAATTCACAACGACATTTGCACAGCGAATGTACAGAGCATGTGACATTTATTTTTAAACTAAATTCTCATTCTATCATCCATGTTTTCCATAAAGGACATTACATTTAGTCTCCTGTGCTTTTTTCATGGTTCCAATTCCATTCTCTGAGCCATAGTATTCCAAAAAATGGTAGCTTAAAGTGAAAAATTAATAATGTTCCTTTCCACGTTTGTTGGATAAAGAACTGGGACAGAGATCTAGGAGCTGCTACTGGATGACGTGCGCTGCATTTTAGCCCCAGGTGCTTTAATCGGTCCACAGGCTGCTGCTAATGGAGGGTCACTATTGTTAAGAACCTGACCACGTAGCAGGTCCTCTCTTTGCATCTGACTTGGACTTCCCACCAGTGCCCTGCAGATGTTTGATTTTGTCTGGCTCTCTGAAAAGACATCTCTTAGGGACAACGAGAGGAGATACCAGAGTTCTCAGAACATTAACTGCCCATTCTGTTGTTCTGGGGACAGCCTCTATTCAAGTTCAAGTGGAGGGCAGATTTCAACCTCCCAACGGTAGTAAGAATGTGTAGCAATTTTTAATGAATGACAGATTGTTCATCTCCGACCAGACATCATTTGCATTTCTTCTCCAAAAAAAATAAATTTTGCCAGTTTCATAGTCCTCTGAAATGTTTCCTATTAACAGTATCGGGAACAAACCCTCCTAATGCTGTCCTGCTTACAGGCGCAGTGCTCACCACCCACAGCGTCTCACGAAAGGCTAGTCCCAGGACAGCAGACACTTCCCCGTGTGGGACGGTGTCCCCTTCTGCTGGGCTCTATCAGGGAGTGGTCTTCTAGTGAGTTCTCTGTTGGGGACCTGCTCTAGTTCTCTCAGAGAACAGCCTTTTCGTCTTCCCAGATGTTTGCCGTTTCCCTCGTGACCAAGTTGCCCTGCTGTAGGCAATCTCATTGTTAAAAAAAAAAAAAAAAGGAGTAGAAACTCTGTTTGGTTTTTATTTTCTCCCTTGTAGATTTTGGAACGTGCTCCATGAGGTACAAAGACACTTTCACCACGTGTCAGTTGCTTTTCCCTGAGAAATAAGTGTTCTGCTCCCCAAATGTCTCCAGTCTGCTTAGATTTGAAGATGTTCTGGCAACGTCCTCATTGTTGCTTAACCCTGCCCTTTGTTAACAGACATTGTTAGTGTGATCATTCCTTACAGAGCAGACCTTTCCCCTGCACCGAAAGTCTTGAGCATGGCTCCTCCCTCCTCCTAGTGCTGAAAACACCGCGCACTTTAAGACACAATCCTCAGCCTGACCTGAGAGCCTCCGGCCTACGGACGAGTGTTCATAGTACTAGAAGGTGCTTTGCTAGCCTCAAAGTAAGAGACAGGATACCCCAACAGTAGGAATGCCTGAACACTGACAACATTAATATCCGTGATATCCCGTAGATGCGGTACTACCCCTAAAGATGTATATAAAACCACCCAGCAGTGATGGCTAATGCCTTTAGTCCCAGCACTCGAGAGGCAGAGGTAGGCAGATTTCTGAGTTCAAGGCCAGTCTAGTCTGCAGAGTGAATTCTAGGACAGCCAGGGCTACACAGAAAAACCCTGTTTGGAAAAACAAAGCAAAACAACAACAACAACAAAAAAAACCAACCAACCTAACAAAGTGTATGTATCCTGGGTTCACATTGCTGTGACAAAACATCGTGACCAAAAAGCAAGGTGTGTGTGTGTGTGGGGAGCAGGGAGCATTAGCTTACACTTCAGTGTGTGGGGGGGGCAGGGAGTATTAGCTTACACTTCAGTGTGTGTGTGGGGGGGCAGGGAGCATTAGCTTACACTTCAGTGTGTGGGGGGGGCAGGGAGTATTAGCTTACACTTCAGTGTGTGTGTGGGGGGGCAGGGAGCATTAGCTTACACTTCAGTGTGTGGGGGGGGCAGGGAGTATTAGCTTACACTTCAGTGTGTGTGGGGGGGGGCAGGGAGCATTAGCTTACACTTCAGTGTGTGTGGGGGGAGCAGGGAGTATTAGCTTACACTTCAGTGTGTGTGTGGGGGGGCAGGGAGTATTAGCTTACACTTCAGTGTGTGTGTGTGGGGGGAGCAGGGAGTATTAGCTTACACTTCAGTGTGTGTGGGGGCAGGGAGTATTAGCTTACACTTCAGTGTGTGTGTGGGGGGGGAGCAGGGAGTATTAGCTTACACTTCAGTGTGTGGGGGGAGCAGGGAGTATTAGCTTACACTTCAGTGTGTGTGTGGGGGGAGCAGGGAGTATTAGCTTACACTTCAGTGTTACTGTTCATCACTGAAGGAAGTCAGGACAGGGTCCTGGGGGGCAGGAGATGATGCAGAGGCCATGGAGGGGAACGAACTACTTACTGACTTGCTTCCCCTGGCTTGCTCTGCCTCTTTCTTACAGAACCCAGGACCAGAAGCCCAGAGATGGCACCACCAACCGAGGGCTGGGCCCTCCCCCATTGACCTCTAATTGAGAAATGCCTTACAGCTGGATCTCATGGAGGAATGTCCTCAGCTGAGGCTCCTTCCTCTGATGGCTCTGGCTTATGTCAAGTTGACACACCAAACTGGCCAATACAATATGTGCCAAAAAATTGCTGAGAGAGGGGGAATTGGTCTTCCCCAAGGATGAACCCACTCTCTATTCATTCAATGTGTAGAATACAAGCATATCACACTATTCCACATTATTCTGCTTTCTTTTTTTTTTTTTTTTTCTTTTGAGACAGGGTTTCTCTGTGGTTTTGGAGCCTGTCCTGGAACTAGCTCTGTAGACCAGGCTGGTCTCGAACTCACAGAGATCCGCCTGCCTCTGCCTCCCGAGTGCTGGGATTAAAGGCGTGCGCCACCACCGCCCGGCCTATTCTGCTTTCTTATAGCATATAGAGTCACCTGCCCATGGCGGGCATCACCCATGATGGGCTGTGCTGTCTAATGTCAATCACTAATTAAGACAAATGCCATAGGCTTCCCTATAGGGCAGTCTTAGGGAGGTATCCTCTGAATTATGCTTCTCTCTTCTCAAATGACCCTAGCTAGTGTCAAGCTGACAGGAAAACTATCCAGCCCAATGCATCTTGGTATTTATATTATTATTTGTGGTTTTAATTAATTATCATTCATTGGTTTTTGTTGCAGGAAATGCTGTCCTTCTGGGATGTGGCCGTCGAGTTCTCTCCAGAAGAGAGGGAATGTCTGGAGCCTGCTCAGTGGAATCTGTACAGGGATGTGGTGCTGGAGAATTACAGCCACCTTGAATTCCTGGGTGAGCATCTCCTCTATAGTGACTTCTTATTTCACCATCAACATGTAGCTTCCTCACTTTGTGTGGTTTCTCATGGGAGCACTTCAACAGTTTCATATCCTTCGTTTTCAGAAAGATTAGAGTGGTTGATCCATAGCTCAAAGCTTTCCAGTGTGTTTCTCTCTGTGTGTTTGAACTGTCAGTGTTAAACGTGTATTCCATTCAATAGTATGTCTACTGGGACTGCTAGAAATTCAATGCCATGAGGGACAGAGCATACTTGTTGATTAAAATATTTCACAACCCAGTTTTAGTTGGGGTGTTCTGTGCTGCATGGGTCGGTTAAAATAAGAGGTCACTCCAAGATGAAAGTTTAAGGCCCTGTCTGGCAGCAGGAAGGTCCAGCCTGTGATGAACTGAACACTGAACAGCCGGCATACAAAGACATATTTACTTATTCTTACACAGTGTTATTTTTTGGCTGAAGTACTTCCTCACATCAAGGTTCCTAACCTAATGTATTTGTCTCTCTAAAGGAAAGCATCACATGCCCTATGTCTTTAGTTCGTTACTCTATGTCATTTGTAATATGGACTAATCTAAGAGCCTCAGGTGTGCCAGAGGCATCTTGTGACCACAGTCATGCGCAGGCTGCAGCGCCCCTTCAGGAAACAAGTGTACAAATCACAGAAACAATCGCTGTATTCCACAAAGATCCCTTACTGTTCTCCACATTGATTCTCCATGATCAAAGTACGTCTAGAAAGCAAATATTCATTCTAAAGTTTACCCTACATGCAGTGAAAAGTATTCATCCTAATTTCTACCCCAGATATAGTGACTCTGCAAAATTCCTACAAATTTTAATGTTTTCCCCTTTCAATGAGACTCAGAATCTGGACATTGTACATTCCTTCATGTGCTGTAGTGGTCCTGGGAGGAAACGTGTATGGAACTGATTGTCTGTAGTCATTTATTTCATATCTCTTTCCTTATAGAATGTACTGGAAGGGACTTGTCAGTTCCCAGTACAAGGACACTCCAACGATCTTGTTCCCTTTCCTACACACAGGTCTTGTCCTCTCTAAGCCACACCTGGTGACATTTCTGGAGCAAACACAAGGACCTGGGGATGGGAAGAGACAAGCAGCAGCCACCGTGCACCCAGGTATGTAGGAATGAGGGGTTCAGGGGCAAAAAAGCAAGTTTTCCCATGTGCGTTGAAAGAAGGTGGTGTGGTGGAGATAATCTCTCCGTCACGTCTTTGTTTTCAAAGGAAGATGTCTCAGACATTCGTGATGGTTTAGTTCTCCTAAGCTTTGTAATTCCCCCATCATGGCCTGTGTATGTTTTTCTGCAAATCTCCAAGGTTTTTTATTTTTTAAATCTACATTGTAATGAAGACTCAGGGAAATGCTGTTCTATGCAGAAGACTCATGTATTTGATGGGCTTGTGAGCAGACTCATGCCAGAAAGATGTCTACACCAAAGTGAGCATGATTGGGTTTTTAAAGTCAAACCCCACAATTCCATCACACAGAGGCAGGCAGTGACAGAGGCTGAACAGTATCAGTTCTGTTGATTAGAACACTTCGGGGGTGCGGAGCAATTTGATAAAACTCAGACAAGCAGGAGTCAATTTGGACAGTCCTTTCCCTGCTTAACTCTGACAACATGTACGGAGAACTGTATAATTGAAGGCTGTATAAATTTGTCTCTCCCTCTAATACTGTCTCTGTACATGAATTACATTTGTACTGACCATGACTATAAACACAATTTTGGGAAGACTAAGTATATTTAATCTCTCAATAAATAACTCTTAGTTCTCAATTGTCTTCGTTCTAACATCTTACTGTAAATTAGCGACTCTTATCAGATTAGGATATGCTAAATGGAAATAACTTATCTCTGTTAAAAATTTCAGCCCTAGAATTTCCAGTTGCTGAACTGAACCTGTCTTATGCTGAAATAAACTTTAAATATAAATACAGTCCGTGGAGGCTCTTGGAACTTCACTCTCCCCAGCTCTTTATATTGTCGCTGCATAAAAGCTAAATCAGTGCCCCTGACCTACGTTCAGTAGCTTGATAAATCAGAAGGAATACAGTCGAGGAGACGAGGAAGCCTGGCCTTTTGAAGGGAAACCTGTAAGAATAAAAAGATGGACAATTAGTTGTTCTTGTCGTGGCTCAGTTTCTCCAAGTGGGTGCAGTTTAACAAAGTTAGCAAAGACGTAAGTGACTGGATAGTATTCTTTAATTCAGTGTTTTTCTTCAATATGAATAAAACTTTATAACCTTAGGGATGATAATAAATTTCGATCACTAAGTATATTTAAGTCTCCTCTCCATAACTGTCTTACATAGACAGGCCTAAAGTGACTTCCTTCAAGCTTTAAACGTTTTGTCTTTTATTTATATAATTAAATCTAAGTACTTTAACCCATTTATCAGAGATAAACCTCAGCTATATCTTCGGTCTCTTTTTGAATGATTTCACCGATCCACGCAGAGGAACTTGGCGTGCCAGCAAGAGGTTTAGAGACGTCAGTAGACTTGGAAGAGAACAACATTTGTAGAACCAAGATAGGAAGCGTAGACTATCTGTAAGTGAGTGCAGAATCCAAGAGACACATCACTCCCTTGGGCCCAGGCATCTGATTCTTTACATATACTCCCTCGATTAGGCAATGTCAAATGAGATATCATAAGTTTAACAGGTAAATTTACCCTCTGATTTAAGAAAATATCCCAAAGGGGAGGTTGTTAGTATCTATTTGTATGTTGTCTGTTAGTCAGTACATAGAGCAGCTTTATGGATAGCAGTACATAGAACAGTATACATCACATCACTGCAGGGGTCCGTCCAGCTACCCAGCTTTAGTTTTTCTGGCTTGTACACCCTAACATCTCTAGGAAACCTTGAAACCCCATGCAACTGAGTACCAGTTCCATGCAGCCGGGAGGGGAGGGCTCAATGTTGTCCATCTCCTCCATTTTTGAAGGGACATTAACATTTAACAAGTCCAACTGTGGTTGCCATCAGCAGGCACAGCTAGAGTTATGAGGATGGTGTTCAGCTTAGAGGATACTGTGCAACATCCGTTAAATTAAAGAAGGTTGAATCCGAACTGCATAGCGAGGGTCATGTGACGCATTAATATTACCTGTGTGCATACTGTTAAAGCATTATGCCGTGGAAGTTTCCAGGTCAGCCTTATAGTAAACATAACACAGTCGACTTGATGATTTAGATAGTATGTAGACTGATTTAGTTGATGTTAACAGCATCTAACAGAATTCAGCTGACTATGATTTTGGAGTTATTATTGATTGCTTTTAGACAGAGTGTCTCTTTTATCCTTTTTTTAAAATATTTATTTATTTATTATGCATACAATATTCTGTCTGTGTGTATGTCTGCAGGCCAGAAGAGGGCACCAGACTTCATTACAGATGGTTGTGAGCCACCATGTGGTTGCCGGGAATTGAACTCAGGACCTTTGGAAGAGCAGGCAATGCTCTTAACCACTGAGCCATCTCTCCAGCCCTCTTTTATCCTTTTTAATAACGAGCCGCCCATTGGTTGTTTCTACTCTACACTTCTTTCTCCCGTGAGGTAATGAGTAGTAGCCTCCCTCGGAAGAAGTTCACCTCTTAGCTGCTCTTTTCCCAAGCTCATGTTGTCTTTCCCGAGCGGTCCTGCTGTTCTCCTTCTGCCTGTCACAGTCAGGGAGCCAGCCTGACCAAGAATAAGGGCATTGGGAAAAAAATTGAAGAGAATTGTGCTTGGGTTTGAAGTGGTTGGGGAATATCTTTTTACCAGAGCCAGCTTTTCAGTGAGCTAAAACAGTATTTAACAATTTATAAAACTATTATCTGTATTTAAATGGCATTTGTTTCTCAATAAGACTGAACATAGTAATTTAGATATCCATAACTGTACTGTGTGTCTCTAGATGTAAGCAGACAACATGAATAGTTTTATATGTGTTTTGCCTTTTATAAAGATTTCAGTATTTAGGATAATATACTCATTCTCGTTAGATAGGGATGTGCTGATTCTAATCATTAAATACATAAGTACCTGCAGCCTAGAGACATTTAAACAGAAAACCATAAACTAGACATTGAAGCAACTCAGAAAGTTCTGGAAGCAAAAGTAAGAGTATCTAGGCTTGGTGGATCCGAGACAAAGGCTGAGCTCGGCCACAGGGCTAAGGAGTTCCAAGAGCAGAAAGAATGTGTATCTTAGAGGAAGCAGGCTTGCAGATCCAGTAGAAAGGAACCAACTTGGATTGTATCTCCTGTTTCCGGCACAAGCAGAATGGGACTCCAATACATAGAAAGCCTGACTGCACCATCTTTTCCACACACCGAGCTAGAGTCCAAGACCTACGTGTGGTGACTACCATGGTGACCTGTGTTCCGCAATAGAGGACGTACTGCCCCTATGTGGACCGTATCGCACATCACTATATCAGAGAGATCTTATAGCTCGGTCCTCACCAGGCAGAGTATTCCTTTAAGGGAATGTGATTGGGAGTTGACGAGGCTTGGGTTCTTGACAAGACCTTAATGTTTTCTGTTGTGAAACAGTGGATCTTCCACAGCTGCTGGAGAGGCTGCCTGAGAATATTTTCTCAGCAGGATTTTTTAGTTGATGGAGCATTTGGGTAACATTCAGGAAAAATTGAGTCCCTTTGGGAATTCAGTAACAGACTCTGTACTATTTTCTAAACATCAGAAAAAATGCAAACCTTTCTAAATGTCTAGGTGTGAAACCATTGTAAAAAACTACGTTCACATATTTCTTTCAAGTCACTTACACTCATGTTGAGGAAAGTGACTCCCATCAGAGTTCTTAGTCTTTGATGAAGATATTTTCTAAATTGTTTTTTATCATACACTCAGTAATAAGGATTTAGAATGTATGCCCTTTGTAGAAATATATTTGAAGATTAAAGCTGTCTGTATCTAGGAGAATCTAAGCTTTCAAACTTGTGGATTCAAAATTTTTCTTTACTTTGCAGTTTGATTTTTTTTGTATTATTTTGGAGGTATGTATAGCCTAATATCATTTGTTATACATTCCCTATATATTTTGGTGGATGGATAAAACACATTGATAAAGCACAGGGTGAAGGGCAGTGTAGGATTATAAAGTATCCATGAGCTCTGCTTTGTGAATTTCTACTTCATGGGTAAACACGAGTCTCCTGTTTTCATACATTGTTCATTGTCTCTCTCACTTAGGGCCTAATATCCATTCATTCTTGTAAATGAATAAATCTTACAAATACATAAATTTATTGCCTGGGCATGGTGGTCTACTCCACTGGTCCCAAAACTTGCAGCTAGAGGAAGGTGGATCTCTGAGTTTGAGCCAGCCTGGTTTAGAAAATCAGTTCCAGGATAACAAAATCTACACAGAGAAACTTTATGTTGAAAAAGCAAATTTAAACAAAAGAGGAAATAACTCATTATTTTCATCTATTAGTTGACAAATATATTGTCTCAGCAAAACTACTCTAATTCACAGGTGAGCCTGAAGCTTTTTTTCTTTTTATCATGACTTGATATGTTTCAGATATATATTTTCCTGTCCTCCAAATAAAACATAATATCTTGTCCTGAATTTTTGAGCTATATTATTTAATCTTGTTGTGGACTGTGGTGCCTATACCACCTGGAACCAGAGTTGGCAAGGGCCTGGGGATTAAAGAACACCAGCAACATGGGTCACTCTTGAAGCAAGAATGCCAATTTTATTATGTTCCAAGGCAGCTTATATAGTGCTCTCCTTGACTAGTAGCCACACCCTAGCTCTCAGGATTTTCCACTGCAAGCCCACCGGAAACCACATCCTTGTTATCAGGAACTCACCAGGGTTCTGTGCTCAGAGCAGCTATAAACATAGAAAAAGAAGATGTTTACCTCCAGCAGGCAAAAAGGTCATAGAAAGTTCAGGGTCTGTGGGTCTGCAGCTCCCAACAGTAGACCTTTTGTACAGCATATCCTTTGTGCCTTTCGAAATAAAACTCTATGTGAATGATAAAAATTTTGTATTTTGATGATGACTCAGAATCACACAATCACAATTAACTTTGTTTAAGGCTTGACTACATTATAATTTCATAAACAGACAATATCTCTATTGTTTAATAGGCTTATTTCTGCTGGTAAAATGCTCTTACAACTTAGTTAGCTATTATGCCTGTGCTCTATTTTGTTGTGCCTATTATTTTACTATGAGTATAAATTATTTCTAGCTACAATATTTTATCCTTCATCCTCAGTGCCTATTGGTTTGAAATATACTGTAGTTTGTCACTGATGTTTCAATATGTATGAATAAATCTCTCCACATAAAAGTACTGTAAGTATGATGAATATTTCCTAGCTTTTCTTCATATCTCAACTTTGCTTAACAGGAACAGCATCCAATGTTGATTATAACTCACTACATAGTCAATGCCAGAGAATTCATACAAGGGAGAAACCCTACAAGTGTGAAGAATGTGGTAAGGCCCTTAGTTCTTATAAAACACTTTCAATACATCAGAGACTTCATACTGGAGGAAAACCCTATGTGTGTAAAGAATGTCACAAGGCCTTCAATACTCACTCATCACTTTTTATACACCAGAAAGATCATACTGATGAAAAAACCTACAAGTGTGGAGAATGTGGCAGATCATTTTACTATCTTTCAATGCTGAAACAACATCAAAGGATTCATTCTGGGGAGAAACCCTACAAGTGTGAAGAATGTGGCAAATCCTTTTGCTATCCCTCATTCCTTAAGCAACATCAAAGAACTCATTGTGGAGAAAATCCCTACAAATGTGAAGATTGTGGAAGAAGTTTTTCTTGTTCTCTACGACTTCAGGTGCATCAAATAATTCATTCTGGAGAAAAAACATACAAGTGTGAAGAATGTCACAAAGCCTTTCGTTATCACTCATCCTATTGGAGACACATGAAAGTTCATATTGCAGAGAAGTCATACCAGTGTGAACTGAATGGAAAAGGGTTTACTAAGCCTGCCTTTCTCTTTGGGAACAAGGCAGCTCATACTGCAAAGAAAGCCTACAAGTGTGAAGAGTGTGGCAAGTATTTTTGTTCATCTTCATCCCTTAGACGACATCAAACAATCCATTCTGAAGACAATCCCTACAAGTGTGCAGAGTGTGGCAAAAGGTTTTCCTACTTTGCACACCTTCAAGAACATCAGACAGTTCATACTGGAGAGAAACCATACAAGTGTGAGGAGTGTGGCAAATGTTTTTCCTCATCTTCATCCCTTAAACGACATCAAACAATCCATTCTGAAGACAGTCCCTATAAGTGTGTAGAATGTGGCAAATGGTTTTCCTGTTCCAGGAGTCTTCGGGAACATCATGCAATTCATACTGGAGAGAAACCATACAAGTGTGAAGAATGTCACAAAACCTTTCGTAAATACTCAACCTTTTGGAAACACAAGAGAGTTCATACTGCAGAGAAATCCTACGAGTGTAAAAAGTGTGGGAGCTGTTTTTTCTCATCTTCAACCCTCAGACGGCATCAGGCAGTTCACTCGGAAGACTATCCCTACAAGTGTGAAGAGTGTGGCAGCTGTTTTTACTCATCCTTGTTCTTCAGACGCCATCAAATAATCCATTCTGAAGACAGTCCTTATAAATGCGGAGAATGTGGGAAACGCTTTTCCTGTTCCAGGAGTCTTCGGGGACATCAAGCAATTCACACTGGAGAGAAACCTTACAAGTGTGAACAGTGTCATGAAGCCTTTCGTAATAGCTCATCCCTTTGGAGACACAAAAAAGTTCATACTGCAGAGAAATCATAGCATTGTGAAGAGTGTGGCAAATGTTTTTCTTCCTTTTCATGCCTTAGATGACATCAAACACTCCATTCTGAAGGTAACCCCTCCAAGTGCGCTGAGTGTGGAAATGCTTTTCTACTTTGCATACCTTCAAGAACTTCACTGGAGAGAAACCATCAAGGGTGAAGAGCTGGTAAATGATTTTACTCATCTTCATCCCTTAGGTAACAGAGAGAGAGAGAGAGAATTCATTCTGAGCACAGTCTCTAAAAGTATGAGGAATGTGGCAAAGACTGTTAATCTTTATAAGCTTATTGGACACATGATAGTTCATACTAGAGAGAAATTCTACAAACGTCTTAAAAGTTTACCCTTCTTCAGCCCATAAAACACATAAAATGAATCATTCTGACTAGAAATTCTGTGAGTGCCGGGAGAAACAAGGGCGGAAAGAGGAGTCATGAGGAGAGGCCAGCCAGCCAACAAGGAAGCAGGATGTGTAGAAAATGAGATAATAAGCCATGAGCCATGTGACAAAGCATAGATAAGGAATATGGGTTGATTTAAAAGTAAGAGTTCTGGGAGACTATCTCCTAATTCCCAGTGGGTCTGATGACCTGGAATGGGTGTGTAAAGTCAGGTCAGTGACAAAATTCTGACCATCTGTTTCAAACAAGTGGCCTGAGCCATTTTTATTTTTACAGTTTCAATAGTTTGCCTAAACATTTTTTCAATCTTATTTATTCTCTTAAGTTTCTAATAATAATTACAATACCTGCCAATTTTTTCCCTCACCTCATTCCCTTTCCGGCCCCAACCTTCCCACTGCTAATCATTACCTATTTGATTCATAGCTTTAATATTGGAAGCACAAGCAATCTAGCAAACAACAGAGGAAGTTTTCTAACTAGGCACACCTACAGGTAGAACAGTGTGTTTAGCTGGCTGCATTTGTGGTTACAGAAAGAAAATTTTGCCCCTAGCAGTTATGTTTCACTCTGGTCAAATCTATACTCATCATAATCAACTCATCAGCGAGGCTGGACCAATTCGTTCTTCATTCTGTACTCTAATATCTCCTATAGGGAATATACCAGGAGTTTTCCTATCATCTTGTAAGCTACATAACTAAAAAGCTTACTCTTTATAGCTGGCACTGTTTATCTCATGTTCTCATGTGTTTCTCCTCCCAACTTTCTACAGTATTGGCACAGCTGTTAAAGACGAGAGCATTGTGGGTTTCTGTGATTCTGCTTCGTTCCCTGTTCCTAGACTGTCCCATTAACCCTTGATATCATCTATTTATTAACATTTCTCTAAGATTCTTGTGGTTAAAATCATTCTATCTAGAACAGTTATGCAAATTTATAATATTGTCCTGAACTTCTGTGACTCTCTCAGGATAGTCACAAGGTGCATTTAACATCCTGTTCTTAAGCCTGAATTCATGGTCACACCTGAAACATCAAAGACTTTAGGGGCTAACTCAAATGCACTCTGTATTTTTAACAACATCCCTTCTGGTTCACCCAGAGGAGAGTATTCAGGGGGAAGGTTTTCCTTTTGTAAATAGCCATTTCATCCATAGCTCTAAGAAAGTGAAGCTCAAATTAACCAGCAATAATTTGTATAAGGGAAGCAAGAAGAGTGCTCCTGGGGTCATGTCCAGAATTATGCAGCAAACTAGCCATGGGCCTTGCCAAAAATGGGTCAGATTCTCGAGCGCCTTGCAACAAGGAGAGTTTGTTCAGGCTGTTCTAAGGAACCCCCAAGAAATCCACATGGCTCCCAGCATATTTTTCGTTTTTAAATTGAAGTTCATGAACATCACGAAGGACTATGAGAAAGGCAAGTCTTAATTTATGTAGAGGACTGGAAAGAGAATGATTAAAATAAAAAATAAACCAAGAGCAACAACCAAATTAATGATAAATGTCCAAAAATGTTTTATAGTTAAAAAGGTAATTGAATTAAAAAAAAATCATTTCCCAAATCATACATTACTTGAAAACAGGAGAGAAAATCTCTAGCTTATTGTACCTATTTTAATGTTTCCTTGAATCCCATATCAACAGAAGATAGGGAAGATTTATACATTACTTGAGAAAATACTTCCTTAGTCCTCAAGGGAGCTGAAGGTGCTGGGGCAGTTCTAAAAATATTAACAGTAGTTGGACTCACCAAGATAAGATACATACATAATGGAGTATTTTCTCTGAATTTGTCAAATGCTAGTGGATTCACATTGTTAATGTGATTACTGCCTATATATATATATATATATTTGTGTATCGTTATTGTACTTATTGTATATAGTTTTTCTATGTTAAATAAAACCTTTGCTTTTTGTTTAGATGAAAATGGAAAAATGTTCTATATATTGTTTGTGTCCTGACAAATAAAGCTTGCCTTGAGATCAGAGGGTTGAGCTAGCCACTATTTAACCACAGAGGCCAGGCAGTGGTACATACACCTTTGATCCCATCACTTAGGATCTTATGCCTTTGATCCTAACACATGGGAGACTCATGCCTTTGATCTCAGCACTTGAGAGGCACATGCCTTTAATCCCAGCACTAGGAAGGTGGTGACGGGAATATAAGGCCTGTGGTGGTGTGGGAAGTCCTTCTATATATGTGTTGCTTTTTTAGGTAATGAATAAAGAAGCTGCTTTGGCCCATGATAGGGCAGAATAGAGCTAGGTGGGAAAACTAAACAGAATGCTGGGAGAAAGTTGGATGAGTCATTGAGATGCTATGTAGTCACCAAAGAAGAAAGACATGAGCCGGCAGCCAGAATCTAGCGGGTAGACCACAAGCCTCATAGTAAAATAGAAAATAGTAGAAATGGGTTAATTTAAAATGTTAGAGCTTGCTAGGAATACACTAGAGTCATTGGCCAAGCAGTGTTGTAATTAATAGGGTTTGTGTTTGAATATTTCAGGTCAGGGTGGCTGGGAATGAATGAGCAACCTCTGACTACACAGTGGAGACGGGATCTTAGGCCCGTTCACTCTGAGGTTTCACAGAGACAGGACCATCCCCCCCCCATTTTCAGTCTTAGGATTTGGTGAGACAGGATATATATATATATATATATATATATATATATATATATATATAGAGAGAGAGAGAGAGAGAGACAGGATTTGGTGAGAGAGAGAGAGACAGGATTTGGTGAGATCCCCATTCAGTGTGAGGATTCCTAGAGACAGGATCACCCCCTTTCGGTCTGCGGATTCAGAGAGGTAAGAAGTGTGGCCGCTCTTTTACCTCTCTGATCTTTCAGCTTTTGCCCTGATATCTGACTCCAGGTGTTTCTTGATAGGATCACGTTTCACACCATGACAAGTTTGGGGAGAAAAGGCTTTAATTGGCAGAGGGTCCCACAATGCTTTTCATCATCGAAGGGAGTCAGGACAGGAGTCCAAGATGGGTAGGAACTTGTAGGCCAGAACTGCTGCAGAGAGTGTGTGTGTGGGGGGGTTGTGCTGCTGAATGGTTTGTTCTCTGGGAGTGCTCGGACAGCTTTTTTACGGCATGTCAAATGGACTGGACCATCCCACATCAATCATTAAGAAGTTGCCCTATAACTTTGTCTACAGCCAGATCTTACGGAAACATTCTCCCAGTTGAGGTTCTCATCTTTTAAATGACTGTAGCCTGCTTCAGGTTGACATAAAACTAGTCATCATGGCTATGACATGGCTATGACAGCTCGCTGGACCAACCTCTGAATGAAAAGTTTACTAGCCCTGGCCTAATGGTCAGGCCGTGTATAATTAACTGGTTGTTAAATTTTGACAATTGAAAGATAGCCTGAGTAGAAATGGTTTCAAGGGCAAGAAACTACACCTTCGTTGAAATCGAAGATTTTAAAGTAAATAAACCAAATAGAGAATGTAATGGCTTAGGAGAGGCTAGGTTAGTTTGACACTGCACCTCCTCCACTCTGGAAACTCTTCATTCAAGTAAATTGCATCTCCTTTGTTCATAAAAAGGATTCTTCAGCACGGGAAGAGGACCTCAATCAGCGATTCTCAGCCTGTGGGTTGGGACCCCTTTGGCTAATCTCTATCTTCAAAAATATTTACCTAACAATTTATAACAGCAGCAAAGTTACAATTATGAAGTAGCAATGAAAATAATTTTTATGGATGGGGTCACCACAACATGAGGAACTGTACTAAAGGGCCACAGCATTGGGAAGGTTGAAAACCACTGACCCAGATAAATACAAACAATCCCTTTTGAGAAATGCCCTTCTTTAGTGTTTTACAAGTCGAACGGTCCCTCCTTGTAAGGATACAGTGTAAGAAACAAAACCTCAGTCTACACCTTGTGTGATGTGAGTATCCCTTTTCAGCTTTCAAAACCCTACTTTTCGGCCGGGCGGTGGTGGCGCACGCCTTTAATCCCAGCACTTGGGAGGCAGAGGCAGGCAGATCTCTGGGAGTTCGAGGCCAGCCTAGTCTACAAGAGCTAGTTCCAGGACAGGCACCAAGCTACAGAGAAACCCTGTCTCGAAAAACCAAAAAAAAAAAAAAAAAAAAAAACCCTACTTTTCTCACTGACCTAAGAGCCTTTCTGAGGTGAGAGACTACTCTTGATACTCTAGTCTTAAATGGTTTAATAATCATAGTGACTTGTAACTTTCTCACAAGGGTTATTTCACTTGCAAGTTCTGAAGGAAAAGTAGAATTCTAATTTGAAGAACTGTGACTGTCAGATTAGGCGGCACCAACATAGAAGATCCATGTGGCTAGCATTCAGAGTGGAGCACAGTCTAGGTGCACCACTCCGGGAGGAAGAGTCTCACCCCGCCATGAACCCAGGGGAGCAGAATAAATGCTCTGGCAGGTCATGTCCTTAGAGTAATAATGGCAGGAACGTTGTGGGAGTAACCCCCATTTTCTGATTGCTCTGGCAGGTTGTGTCCTTAGAGTAATAGTGGTGGGAATGTTGTGGGAGTAACCACCATTTTCTGATTGGCTTCAAAGCTCATTCCACAAACGGTAACTGATGTGATATTATTTTGGTGATAAACTTGTGCCTGACCAGGTGATAAGCCCTAGGGAGGATTTAATGCTGTTATTCTTATGAGTGGACAGTAACTAAATGAACCCAAGTTCTCATCTTTATTCCCATAGAGTGAGGCACCTCTCCACACCCCCCTGGAAATACTGTGTGGTAGGTAGAGAATAACTCACAGACTCACAGTTAGTCAGAGTGCAGAGAATAATAGCCTGTGGAGGGCCCTAATCCAAAGGTGACACCTACATCACACATTGTAAGGGAGTCCCTTACACACTTCTAACTCCAAAAGTCAGGGATGCATGATGGAGAAGAAGTAGAAAGAACGTCCGAGTCAGATATAGTGAGTATCTGCTAGAAACGTCAGTACCAGCTCATGCATGGACATGCTGTGGCTAATACTACCTGGACAACCCTTACACAAGCTAAACCCAGCCTTGCAACAAGCATGGCTACATAAGGGTCTCGTTATGTCTCACCCTGAGTGGAGAAGCAATGGCTCCTGAGGGAAACAGTCAATCTGAGAGTCTTCCAGGGTCCAGTTGGCGGTTCTACACCCCCACACATGGAGGGGGCACTGAGTGCAATGAAGAAATTAAAAAAGAAGAAGCTCACAAAGTTGGTAGAGTCACGTAGTTTTTTGTTTTTATTTTGGTTTTTGGTTTTTTTGAGACAGGGTTTCTCTGTAGCCTTGGAGCTTGTCCTGGAACTAGCTCTTGTAGACCAGGCTGGCCTCAAACTCAGAGATCCACTTGCCTCTGCCTCCTGAGTGCTGGGATTAAGGGTGTGTGCTGTTTTAAGGGTAAGAAGTAATAGGTTAAGGGATGTGGAGATTTGAGTAAAACATGTGAGGCCAGCTCCCAGATTTGCTCGAGGGTAGTAAATATTCTTCAGAGTAGCGAGGGCTTAGGAAAACTTTCTTGTGTCTCTAAAAAGGTCTTTAGGAAGAAATCCAGTCTCATATGCTCTGAAGGTAATTTCTTTATTACTGCAATCTGAAAAATACTCTCACACAGGATGAAAAAACTCTAGCTTATATAAGAACTTCATATATTTCTTAAATAAACAGCCCAGAAGTGCTATTCTATAAACACATAAGAAATCACAATTTTTCTTTCTTTCAGGCTTGAAAAAGTCACACTGATCATAGCCAGGGCAATGTTTGGGTGTCAGCCAGATACCCTGAATTTAGTATGTAAAGCAGGAAAGCACAAGGTAAGAGACATGGACCTGGAAGCATCCCGAATCTTTTTTTTTTTAAATATTTTATTTATTTATTATGAATACAATTTTTGTCTGTGTGTATGCCTGCAAGCCAGAAGAGGGCACCAGACCTCATTACAGATGGCTGTGAGCCACCATGTGGTTGCTGGGAATTGAACTCAGGACCTTTGGAAGAACAGGCAATGCTCTTAACCACTGAGCCATCTCTCCAGCCCCAGCATCCCGAATCTTAAGAAACATTCTTCCACTCTTCATAAACACTTAGCTAGACCTTCAATTTTATAACATAAAAATGAGTTAGGAATATGTGCAGAAAGTCAGTTATTGAGACAGGGAGCTGTGCCTTATATGTATCAGACAATTTGCAAGCGAGAAACCGGGACTGCAGTTGTTGCTTGCCTGGCCTTGTTAACCATGCGAAAACCTGTTCTCGAGCACTTCCTCTCCAGGGCATCTAGACTATTTTAAGTTTGCTGAGGTCTTATGATACAGGAAGGTCATTGGTCAAAAAATAAAGAAACTGCTTGGCCCTCATAGGTTAGAACATAGGTGGGTGGAGTAAACAGAACAGAGTGCTGGGAGGAAGAGGAAGTGAGCTCAGACTCCATGCTCCCCTCTCCCAGGCAGACGCGATGAAGCAAGCCGCCAGGTCAGACATGCTGAATCTTTCCCGGTAAGACTGGTGCTACACAGATTACTAAAAATGGGTTAGGCAAAATATGAGAATTAGCCCGTAAGAGGCTAGAGCTAGTGGGTCAAGCAGTGTTTAAATGAATACAGTTTGTGTGTTATTATTTCGGGGCATAAGCTAGCCAGGCGACCAGGAGCTGGGGCAGCAGGAACACAGCCCGCAGCTCCCACAACAGTCTTAGCTCAAGGCCTGGCTATGAAAATATATTTTATTCACCGAAATTACACAGTATAAGAAGTCATCCTTCTGACAAATCACAGACATAATTATGCACAGAAAGTGAAAAACACCTCACCAAAAGGCTGTGGGAAGACCCCACAACTGCTGTTTTTAGGGAGGTAAAGTGGTGGCACATGAGGAAGTTTTAGACACAAAACAACCGATTCCCACAGCCAGCGACCCCACGGACTTTACCTAGCGGGGCTCATCAACAGAGATATTCACCCCGTAGGTCGGCCTGCTGGATACTGTCACTGCTGTACATTCTCCACTGGCCTGCAGTGAGTATACGTGTATTAAGTCCTGCCAAAATAGAGTTTTAAAAACTGTTGCTTTTGGATATATCCAAACTTAATTTGTTTTAGCAGTGACTACAGCACATGACTGACTGTCATAATGTTTCCAGAGGGCCAGCATCTTACTGGGAAGGCACCATGAGGGAGAAAGGGAGTGGACTCCCAGAAAGGCTGAGGTGCTGAGGACTAAGGGGCCCTTCATCAGTGTAACCTCAGGGAAGAGACAAATGGCTTTGCAGAGACGAGATTGGATCAGACTCACCTTGATTCTTCCCTTTGGCTTTGCCATGGGTACAACAGAGGAAATCGGAACAGTGACTTCTTCACCCTCCCTTCTACATCCATAGTGATCACAGCTGCTTTAAACCACTATAAGAATAAAAGTTAAAACAAAACAAAGGACAGACATCACACACCTTCTCTCATTGAGTTTTGTTAAAAACAGTTTTAACATGTTAATGTCCTGTGCACATTAGAGAAAACAGTGAAATGAACAAATCTCTAGAGTATATCACAACAAAGCAGTCTAAGCTTCAGAATTTAAATTATACACTAGGCAATAACAATGACGCAGGTGTGTAGAAAGGTTCTGTCTTTAGAATGTTTATGATATGGTCAGCGGTGCACCTTGAGCACAGATCAGGTGTAGTTACACTTGTCAGGACCACCAGCCTGCAAATAACGACATGGAGACTTATTTCTTAAAACAAATTTACACGTTTTAAAAATCTATGACTTGCCACATTACCTCATCTCTATACTGCCTGCCCATCCTTCTTCCTCGTCTGGCTCGCGACTTTCCCTTTTTTTTTCTCCCAGTGTTCTCTCTGCCTGAAAGTGATGTGTGATCCTAACTAATATTAATAATAAAACCCGGAGTCAGATATTAGGGGGTGAAAGCTGAAGGATCAGAGAAGCAGAGCAGTGGTCACCAGAGTTCTAACCTCTACGAAATCTGAGACTAAAAAGGGCTGAGATTCTGTCTCCATTCGGCCTTATCAGTTCCTCTCTGTCCATGCAGAACTCCAGACCTCTATGGTTAATTAGTGGCTGCCTCCACCCTCTGATAGCCAGGCTAGCTTTATTTGTCAGAACACAAACATAATATCACAACATTAAAGTTCCACCTATATTCTCCTGCCTAGGTATTGGCCTTCTTGTTACACCAATTAAAGCGATGCATCGTTACACAGGGTACATATATCCACAACAATCAGGTTTGCTACGGGTATGTGAGTAAATGTTTTCTTCCTGCTTAGAGTCTCTGCAGACCTAGGTATCAGTTTCCTCAGATCACAGAGGGAGATTTCCTCGTGAATGGAAGTGACCTTTACAGATGCACATTTGTTCTACAAGAGAACGGCTTCTTAAAGGAGCAGTTTCTTGGAGGAAGCTTATGTGAGAAATATAGCAGAGACACACTCCAGGAGTAGATAGTATAGCAGAGACACACTCCAGGAATAGATAGTATAACAGAGACACACTCCAGGAGTAGATATTATAATAGAGACACACTCCAGGAGTAGATAGTATAGCAGAGACACACTCCAGGAGTAGATAGTATAATAGAGACACACTCCAGGAGTAGATAGTATAATAGAGACACACTCCAGGAGTAGATAGTATAATAGAGACACACTCCAGGAGTAGATAGTATAGCAGAGACACACTCCAGGAGTAGATAGTATAGCAGAGACACACTCCAGGAGTAGATAGTATAGCAGAGACACACTCCAGGAGTAGATAGTATAACAGAGACACACTCCAGGAGTAGATAGTATAATAGAGACACACTCCAGGAGTAGATAGTATAGCAGAGACACACTCCAGGAGTAGATAGTATAGCAGAGACACACTCCAGGAGTAGATAGTATAATAGAGACACACTCCAGGAGTAGATAGTATAGCAGAGACACACTCCAGGAGTAGATAGTATAGCAGAGACACACTCCAGGAGTAGATAGTATAATAGAGACACACTCCAGGAGTAGATAGTATAGCAGAGACACACTCCAGGAGTAGATAGTATAGCAGAGACACACTCCAGGAGTAGATAGTATAATAGAGACACACTCCAGGAGTAGATAGTATAGCAGAGACACACTCCAGGAGTAGATAGTATAGCAGAGACACACTCCAGGAGTAGATAGTATAGCAGAGACACACTCCAGGAGTAGATAGTATAGCAGAGACACACTCCAGGAGTAGATAGTATAATAGAGACACACTCCAGGAGTAGATAGTATAGCAGAGACACACTCCAGGAGTAGATAGTATAGCAGAGACACACTCCAGGAGTAGATAGTATAATAGAGACACACTCCAGGAGTAGATAGTATAGCAGAGACACACTCCAGGAGTAGATAGTATAGCAGAGACACACTCCAGGAGTAGATAGTATAATAGAGACACACTCCAGGAGTAGATAGTATAGCAGAGACACACTCCAGGAGTAGATAGTATAGCAGAGACACACTCCAGGAGTAGATAGTATAGCAGAGACACACTCCAGGAGTAGATAGTATAGCAGAGACACACTCCAGGAGTAGATAGTATAATAGAGACACACTCCAGGAGTAGATAGTATAACAGAGACACACTCCAGGAGTAGATAGTATAATAGAGAGACTCATAATCACAGGTGGCATTTCCCATCTCTAACATTAATTTTAAACTCATTATTTAAAAATTTTAAAGACATAAAAATCTACATGTGAAAATTAACAAGACAGGAAACCTTCAGAGCTCACGAACATCTATAAAGTTAGAACAGGCATTCAGAACAGAAGCCAAGGCATTTGCTGTAAGGGCTGGAATGGAGGCCTATATTCCACACTGCCTGGTGGTCAGAGAATCCCAACGACCTACAAGGTGCAATTTGCACCTTCCACACAGGAGGGGATCGCCTGGCTCTTTTGAAGTGAAGCCATCCCAGCAGGTGCCAGGATATGTGTTGTTCTGCTCCCTGTATTGTAAATTATGAGGTCACTTGGAAAAGATGTGTTTTCAGTCCACGCGACAAAACAGATATAAGCAAGACATGACTTAAGTCATTCCCCCGCCCCCCGCCCCCTGCTACTCAGGAAACCATGCTGAAGAAGTGATGAAGTTTGTGTTACCTCCCCTCCATCAGTTTACGTTCATATAAAAAGTTGTTTGAAAAATAAACGTGGGTGATTTCAGGATTTGAATCATCACTGAAACTCCCTCCCTATACTGTCGTGTGAACTGTGTCTTCATTATTCCCATGTCTCTACTTTGGTGAGAAAAGTTTTATGTTGGGTCTGAACCCCGACAATTTGTATTGGAGTTGACAGTGTCTCCACTGACTATGTGTTTCTGCACTTATGCAACATGAAAACAAGAATCAGTAATGGAACAGGAACCCAGGAATCAGTTATCTTATGTCCTCTTTCACAACCCATGTTCATTACTTGCTTTAAATCCTTCCCCATCCCCTAATATTTAACCTTGATTGTTTCCTTCTGTATATTATATACTGTACCAACATGCCAATTTCTTCACATACGTTCATACACTATTGCTTAGGTTACACATGTGAGGGACAACATACAGTGCATTTCTTTTTATGACTGGTGACCTCACTTGAGATACATTCTAAGTTCATCCATTTTTCTGTAAATATTGTGATTATAGGTTTTTAAAGAGCTAAAGAGCATCCCTGTGTGTGTGTGTAATAAGCATTGACATTTATATTTACAAAGTTATCCATTAATATGGTCATGGACACCTATGTTCTTTCATGTTCTTTACTGTTGTGAGTAAAGAAACAACAAATGTGTGATACAAGGATCTCTATAGAATGGTGAGAGGTTCCCTGAGCATCAGCCCAGAACTAAAATAGTGGGGGCACTGTGGAGACGAGAGCCCTGGTTCCAGTGCGAGGTCATTATGGGTGTAAGATGCTGATCTGGAAGGTTCCAGTTGTGAGTGCAGCACCCATAGTCTATGCTGTTGTGGTCTCATGGGCTACCTTGGGTCAAATAGCAGTTTAAGATTTGTCTCATTCCATCAGAGAATGCTACTGATATTCAGTAAAGACAGATCCAGACAGAAAAAAAATTTTTTAAACAGGTCACAGTATGTTTAAAAGATATGCATATGCTTTAAAAAGAGAAGAAGATGAGTATAGACAGTCATAGAAAAGAGTAGTTAATAAATAATAAAGTCTTTAAAGAAATGACTGATATTATAGAAAGTGGGAAATAATACTGACATTACTGAACAATGTATTTCTAAGCAACAGGATAAAGAATGTACAGGGTGCAGACAGAAATTAAGACTGCAAACAAGATAACCAGAGACAGACAGGGGGCTGATAGGGGAAACTGTTAGCACACAGGCATTAAGACATGGATGACGAACAGCAGAATCCAGTAAGTATAGAAGAAGTTTAGGAGAAGGGCTGAGAAGTGTTCAAGGAAACATACATGGAATCAGGACAAGATGGACCTTAGTCATTAATATACCTGCTGTTGAGATTGATCTCTGGAGAATATACAGACTCCTATCCTTCAGGTACAGGTAAAGGCCATGATCCCAGGTAAGGTATGATAAGGAAGATAAATACATCTCTAACTGACTGCAGAACGACTATGTCTGATGAAGTCACCCCAGTGCAGATGACTTTCAAACTGAATTATCCAGAATGCACGGATTGTTCACTCGATGAGATCTTGATTTACCCGGGAAACAAACTTCTGCTGCTGCCTCTCAGGAGACTTCTGTGGTGGATTATTGAGGTCATAAGATCCTCTTTTAACGTGTGCCTCCGTACTTTGGGAGTAGGCCCTTGACAGTGAACAGTGCTGAAGAGAAGCATCCATTGTTTCCCCACTCAAGAATTTGTGATCTGACCAACAGCAATTTCCATTCGAGGGAAACATCCCATTCCGTAGGGGGCCTCATTAACCTTAGGAAATGAGCGTGTGATAGATGTGGGGAATTCCTAGACATTTGCAAAACACACAGAACCCTCACTGCTGGTGCTATATAAGCAGTAAGGACTGCAGGGGAGGAGGCTTCCTCATCAGAGGGGCTCCCTGGAAGCCATACACTGAGCTGAAGGCATTCAACTTTCCTGAGATCTTACCCAGAGTCCACTCAGATGTTCGGTACTGCTGACGTTTCTCCTTTGAATTGTGTGTGCTCCTATTCTAATCCCTCATCCACACTTCTGTCCGCCATCTCAGTAGTAAACTCACTGACTCATGAAGATAGGGATGTTAGTGGAATCTTGTCTGTCTCTGTTAGAGCCCAATCTGAGGTGAATAGATGTTCTTTCTCTTCTCCAATGGAAAATCACAGAATAGATTGTCTTTTTGATTGCTATAAGACAACATGTTAATAATGTGTTGCTCATGGTTTCATTGTGTAAAAGTCCACTGTTAGAGAGCCTTGCATCAGGTAGGCAGACATGACCCACAGACAGTAGCGCAGAGCTAACATCATGATCCTCCCTCGGAGACATGAAGGCATAGGATTCTGTGACCTAAAAGTCCATCCCTAGTGACATAGGCTTCTGATAAGGCCACACCCTCTAATCCTTCCCAAACAATTCCTACCTATTGGAGCCCAAACATTTAATTGCATGAACCTATAGACACCAATATCATTCTAAACCACACTGACTTTAAAGTAATAGACAATGTAAAATCTCCAGGAACTGTGGAGACTAACTCGAATATCGGGAATCCTGGCACTCGGTACAGAGCCTACATTAATTTGCTCTGAGCCAAGAGCACATCCATGGACGGCTCTGTCTTGCGGAACTGGAATTTCATTTGAAAGGCGGAGGCCCATTGTAGCGGCTTGGTGCTCAAAACTATACTTCTAGGAAAGTTTCTCCAGGCTCAGCCCCCAAAAGAAGGAAAATGTGCTATGGGGCTCGACACTGTCCCAAGATGGAAGTGGAACATGACAGCACTGCCCATCTCATCCTAGATTTGTAGACACTAAGGTCGGATGTGTAGGTCAACAGCCATGTGCCTGCCGCACTGTTAAAGAGAACCGCTCCACCATATCAGTGGTCAGATGTTCAGTATCCCTCTTAACAGTCCCTGTGGGGTCACACTTCATGGAACATGCCGGTGACAGCTAAGTGGAATTGGAACTGAAGCATATACCCATGGCAGAAATATAGAAAATTCTAGACTGGGGCTGTCCGTGTTTCAGTTCCAAGTGATCCAGGACCAGGGTCCCTTCACTTGGAAGGTGAGCACGAGCGCCTAGCACACCAGGTGGTGAATATTGATCTGACTTTGTGAACAACCGTGGAGACAATGGGAAAATTCTAGTAGCGCTCTCACAAGAACGAAACTGCTTACATAGATTATTAGTTGAAATTTTCAAGGGACAGAAGGACAGGTGGCAAATTCCTGAGATGGATTATGGGAGATCTTTGCAAGTAATTGTCATCAGACGTTTAACTTTGTTCAGTGGTTATACCGGCTGTCTCCCTCACCAATCCTCTACACCGCAGAGATACCAATGTTCACACAACACTGTTTTACAACTGTGGAGTCAGATCAATGTAAGGTTCACACAGAATGTCAGTACAGAGGAATGAGGATTATTTGTTTATTTGTAGGGCTGCATATTAAGTCAAAGTCTACATTATACTCAACTGCTTCAATCCGTATTTGTTTCGTTTTGTTTTGCGTTGCCATTTCCTTTTTACTTAGATACAAGGTCTCTTTGAATTTTTCAGTCCAGCCTTCTTCCCAGGTCCATTTGTCCGATAACCGCTGAGCAGCAAGGAGCACGGTCAGACATACCACGGCTGGCTTCAAAATCATCTTTAAGAGATACTTCTCAGTCTCACAATAGTGTATTGCTTCGTTATTTTAAAGTAAAACTGAGTCAACGTGATATTTAAACGCTTTAGTAAGATTTAAATCACAATATATGGACCAGAAAACTCACAAGGCGAATATTTCTGTCAAAGACTCGACTCACATTCACAATCTCGTGTTGAGGATCTGGAAATGAACATCAGCGTCATTGCACATAGCGGTCCTGCTCACTGTGCTTCTTCCTCCCACCCTCTACTGCAGGCAGCCAGACACACGTCCAAGACAGTAGATAGAACTCTCCCAGCCTGGGTTCCGGGGATTCTTTCGCACAGACTTCTGGGAAATGTAGTTTGCAACACTGTAACACCACTGAGAGCAGTCCAGGAAACCCCTTTCCGGCTTTTTGGTCTCTACAAGTGCGTCTTCCCCAAAGTTAGGCGACAGTCCGGTCCTATTGTGGTTTCCAGGTGCGTCTCTGTCATGAAGGTTGGTCCAGGGTGCAGCGCGCTGCCTTAGGCACACTGCGGAGTGTGGGTCCGTCTTGGAGGGAGCTGACCTGGGCTGGGTGAGAGGGCGGGAGAAGCTGCTTTGGAGGTGCTGTGCTCAACTGGCTGGGTCTCATGAGGTTGCAGGTCAGACTGGGGTGAGGGCGACAGGAACTGTTCCCTGAGCAATGGTTTCCTTAGGACGCAGCGTGCAGCCCGAGTCCGCCTTGGGCTTCTGGGACAGGAGAGCTGCGCGGAGTAGATGATAGTGCAAGGTCCAGGGTTACAAGCTAAGGATGGTCAGCTGACTGCTTGCTCCTGAGGTGGAGCTGGGAGCTCACTTCACTGAGCAGCTTTGGTGGGGAAGCCTGCTTCACTTCTGACCCATTGTCACAGGGATGCTGTGAGATTTCTCAGTATCTGCAGAGCAAACGGATTTCTGGTCCTTCCTGCCCTCTTTAACTGGCCTAGGGTACTGGTCTTGAGGCCTTGATTGTGTTCTTTTTGTCTGCCAATTAAAGAATTAAAAGAGGAAAGATCCGAGGCAAAACAAAAGTCTCAGTTAGGAAATTCTGGAACACAGCAGACAGATCTGCCAGGACCAGCTCTATAGAAAGCTGTGACTAGGGGTGAGAGAACACACACAGAGCCCACACACAGAGGACCCTCTGCAGGAAGAAGGAACTGGAGAAGCTGACTCCAGGTCTCACCTTGAGGTCTGGGTTCCCTTAAAGCCTTGACAGGTCCTCATCCCTAACGTAGGGATGACTAACTGTGAAAACGGCAGGGTCTGCTTGGCCCACAGTGGTTGTCAACGTCTTGATGTGCCTTGAGCTTGTTGAGCTGGTCCAGAGCAGGGTCCCTAGGAACAGGTGAAAAGCTCTCATGGCCTTGTGTTACAGTGCCAGGCTTTTGTGTCAGGTCAGCAGGTGAGGAGAACTCCCAGACCTGTGTGTATTCCTGGGATTTTAGTAACCAGACCTGTGACAGAAAAGAAACATCAGTCTCCTCTGAGGCGCATCCCTGTCATCTCTGCGTTTGTGAGGGGGAGGCAGGGCCCTCTGGTCCTCCCCTGCTTCACAGCAAATTCAAGGCCTGTATAGGCTGCCTAGTCTGTGACAGAAAACACCTGAACATATTTCATGGATGTGATACTTTCTATGGCTCATTTCTTGTTTCTTAGAGTGAACACCAGGCAAATTCATGTAATCCCCCCACCCCACTTTGCTGACTTAAGAGCTATTTCTCCTTAACTTCTGTTAACCCATTCTGGGTGTAATTTAAACATTTTTACTAACATACTTTTGTGAAAGGCATTAAATTTTGGTGTTCAGACAATCATTTGAGTTTACTCTGTGAAAAAGAATTCTCTTTGCTTTGCTTGAAGATTCCTATATGCAGTGAATGTTCATTCTTTTTGCATATTAATCTGTGTTAGTTGCTGTCTTGACCTGATGCAGCTTTCTTCTGGTTTTCTCTGGTTTCTTAAAGTTTGCTTCTTTCAGTTCAGTCTGAGACTTAGCTGCTGTGATTTCTTTCCTGGGTCTTTTTCTGCAGCTGCAGCTGGGATGCCTTCCCTGTCCTTACAGCAGAGGTTCCACTGTGAGCAGATGCTTCTTACAGTGAGCCAGAACAAATCCACTTCCTGCACTGTCCTCACATGGGGCAGTGCATCCAGTAAAGCAAACTGCTAATGGGGGGTCCTGCTCTTCACAGGTCCAGTCCAGTTCCCCTTGCTGACAGCCCTGTGTCTTTCCTCCCAGGCTTCATTCACTGTGCTCTGTGTCAGTGTGAGGGAAGGAGTTACCTGTGTTTACAGCTCATGCATGACCCATGCTGTGTTAGACATGTCATCTCTGGAAAACCCTGGAGCGGAGGTGCTGGGTGATGACATTCAGTTCCTGCAGATTGATCTATGTGATTATGTCAGAGGCCATGGAGAGACCTTGCAAATGACCTGAGCAGGGTCAAACGCATGCAAGGAATAAATCTGAGCAGCACATGTTTTCATTACGTTGTCAGTTTGGGTTATAAAATTGTCTGCCACGGTGTCCTCTATAGTTGTTATCAAATGCAGCAACATACTTTGAGTTGAAAGGTGCATGTGGTTGCATGGCCACCTCCTTCAATATCTGCATTCTATTGTTCTCTCCATTCTGCAGTCTCTATATGAAATTAAGTCGGGTCTATGAGAGTGCATGACCCAAATCTGTATTGGATATACTCCATACAGTGTTGCTTTAAGAAGACTCAGAAACAATGTATGAACTATTAAAATCCACAAATATATCTAGACATCTAATGTAAAATGCAAAGTGATAATCTTTTGAAATTAAAATTATAATTATTGCAATTAGTGTTTCCAAAGCAGATACTACATTTGGCCTCCCATATTTTTCATGGTTTATTCCACTTTCTGAGTCATGAAATTGCAAGATGTGGGGGCTTAAAGAAAAATAAATGGCTCTTTCGTTCCTCACTTACGGTATAGAGCTGAGACAAAGGCCCAGGAGCTGCTCCTTCATGATGTATGTAGTGTGTATTTTAAGCCTTGTGTCATGTAATCAGTAGTTAAGTTGTTTTGATTGGAGGTTCACTACTGTTGGATCTTGACCAGGAATCCAGTCCTGTCTATGCATCTGGCTTTGACTTCCCACCAATCTGCTAGTCTTCAGTCTTGTCTGACTCTCTGAAAAGATATCTCTGAGGGACACCGACAAGAGATGAAAGAGTTCTTAACATATCTACCCTGTCCATTCTGTGGTTCTAGGCTTCATCTAAGAGGAGCCTCCACTCATGTGGAGTTTATCGACCTCCCGATTATAGTGTGAAAATGTAGCAATGTTAATGAATGTCAGGTTGCCCAACGCAGGTGAGGCATCTGCATTTTTTCCCCACAGAAAGTTCATTTTCACCAGGCTGAAATTCCCTTGAAACAGTTGCCACTAATTGTATAGGCTAAGATTCTTCTTAAATGCTACCGTGTTTCCAGACACACTGCCCTCCACCTGCATCATCTCATAGATTGGCCTCAAGACAGCAGATATGCCTCTCACGTGGAATCGGGGGAGCCAGGCCTCGGCGACTTAGGGAGTGGTCCTTGCAGTTAGTTCTCCCTTGAGGACCTGCTCTATTTCTCTCACAGAAACATGTTTGCATCTTCACTCTGCTCTGGGCTCTTTCCACTCCCCGTGGCGATCCCTTGCTCTTGGTTATCGTACAGTTAGAAAGGGTGACATCTGTGATTTCCTCCCCTGGTAGGAACGTGACACAAGACACAGAGGGTTGGAGCTGGGCCTGACCCCAAGGTCTCCTGCCTAAGGGTGAGTTTTAGTCCTGCTTAGCTGTTATGCCCGTGAACCACACCCATGAGCAGTATGACATTAAATCCCTAAAGGTGCCCAGTGTCTCCCACATCTCGGCATCAGCAGCAGTTGTCTCTGATGACTTAAGTTACAGAGGAGAACAGACTGGAGCCACTAAAGCATCACAGTTGCTAACTGCATTCCAGATGCTTTTCCTTAGACCTCCACTGAAGTGTAACTGTCACTGCTGTTAAAGACACTGCTCGCTGCAGCACAGAGAGCATTATGGAAAACTAAAACGTTCAGATCCAGAGAACTGCTGTCCTGTGATGCCCTGACCCAGCACATACACCACACCACAGTTCCTGTGCAGAAGGTCAGGGAATATCTCTGGAGAAGGGTCCATATTGATTCTGAGAGCTTGGGGTCCAGGAAGTCTGTCGTAGGTGGTGCCTTCCAGAAAGGGAAGGGAAGCTGCGCCCATGACACCCCAACAATATGACTGCTTGAACAAGCCCTGAACAGTGGCATTGGCCCATGATCCTATGCAGGGGGCAATCTTCTGGCAACAGAGAAGTATAGGCACATAAGGACTGCTAAGAGAGGAGAACTGGTCTTCTACGGGGATGAGCCCACTCAACATTCATCCAGTAACAAGTGATCTGTCCTCAAAACATGTGCACAGGTAACACTGAACAGAATTGGCCATTCATATTGATATAGCTATGTGTATGCATGTGTGTGTGTGTGTGTGTGTATATGTGTGTGTGTGCGCACGCTCTGTGTAACAATAATAATTAGAGAACAATACTTCATACATTCAAGATGAACTGTTGGGGGACATGAGAGAAGTTGCAGTGAGGAGGTAGAAGGGAAAATGATATATGTACTTATATAGTTTAATTCAATAATTTTCAGGGAAAATAAAGTCTTGTCAATTGTGACAATGTTGGTGACACTAGAAATTATTTTCAGTCAGACAAGCCTAAATAATATATGATCTCATTGATGTACTAACTATAAAAAACTGTATCTCACAGAAGTTGGAGACTGATTAGTTGTTCATCAATAAACCAAGGCTTGGGGACTTTCTAAGAAAATGGATGTTGTGGAACAGTGAGCTAGGAGAAGCCCCAAGTACTGTTGCCCTGACTACGGGTGTGTGTGAGCGTTATGTAGTGCACTTTTCAGGAGCGTTGAAGATTGCGTTTGAGGAGGTGACCATACCGTAACTGAGAAAAACAATCCAAATCCTACCTATGAATTTACTAGACAATAACACATCAATGCACATATTGCTGATAATTTTAGTGCATCAGTAAAAAGGTAAAATAAAGGATGACTATTTTTATAGGTCATTCTGGGACTTTACTCAATAAGATATTAACAACATAAATTCTTAATTTAGAAAATTTGAAATGTGAAAATAGCATCAGTTGTTGTATTTCTCAGCTATGCACACTGATGCTCAGGTGTCATATGTGCAAAAACTTGCTTTATGAATACCACAAAGGCCCTTCATCTGTACCTGTCAGAGAAAAGGTAGAAAGGGAAAATGGTGAGAAGAGCCAGTGGCGTGTATTCTACTTTAAATTCTCAGTTGTTCGTCCTTCTCTTGCAGTTTAGAAAACAAAGTTCAACAACTTAGATTGTATTTAGTCCGGGAGGTCTCTCTTATTATTCTACCTTTTGCCTGCTCCTTCTCATGTCCCGGGTCCCTGTCATCTGCATCATTACTGAACTCTGTAGAAATCCTGAGCCCACGGCACAGCCAGAGCTGCTGCATCAGACTCTGTATTTTCATTCCACTTCACTGTCATGATTGTGTGCATGAACTGTTGAGAAATCCCTTCCCCCACAATGTGACTTTGTCCTGTGAGGAATGCATATGTGTGGTGTGTAGTGGCACATGACATTAAATGCGTGTTCTGTGGGTGCATTCATTTGACATTTTGTCTGTCTCAAATAGATCATGTTCAACTGAGCTTATACGATCTTTTTCCTTGTCTTTCCTTTTGATGGTTAGTGTGAGATCATGTGACCACTTCAGACATGTCTGAGGAATATTACTACCTATGTAAGAGACATTTCTAGCTCTCTTTCATCCTGGGACAAATCTACAGACACGTGATAGGGTTTCTGTTGTTATCATAAAGACCATGATGAAAGACATCTTGGATAAGAAAGGGTCTGGCTGTGGGACCCTCTTGAACACTGTAAAGATTTGTCACTTGAATTGGGATAATAAAGTATTGAATGGCCAGTAGTCATGCAGAAAGTATAGGCAGGATGACCAAAATAAGGATGATGGGAAGGAGAAGGGCGGAGGCTGAGAAGTCACCAGTAGATGCAGAGGGAGCAGGAGATGGATGTGTCATGCTGCTAAAGGTACCGCCATGTGGCAAAAGGTAAATATGGAACATAGGTTAAATTAAAATGTGAGCGCTAGTTAGTAATAAGCCTGAGCTGTCAGCTGATCACTTATAATTCATATTCAGCCTCTGAGTTGGTTCTGTAGACTGGGCGGTTGGGACAGGAAATGTCCATTTACAAGGTTTATTTTAGACTCCAACTTCAGGTAACAGTCCATCTCTGAGGACAGTCAAGGCAGGAACTGGAGCCAAGTACTGGAGCAGAGGCCACAGAAGAACACTGCTTACTGACTGGCCATGCTGCTCCCCTGTACCATAAAGGACTGCCTGCTCAGGGTGGGCACCACCCATAGTGGGCTGTGCTGTCTCATCAATCACTAGTTAAGAAAATGCCCCCGAAATGTGACTACAGGACAGTCTTAAGGAGGCATTTTCTCTATTGTTTCTCTCTTCTCAAATGGCCCATGTCAAGTTGACAGGAGAAGTATCCATCCCAATGACTCTTGGTATTTATATTATAATTAATGATTTTAATTAATTTAAAGTGTGATATCATTTATTTGTCTGTATTTCAGGAAATGCTGTCTTTCTGGGATGTGGCCATTGATTTCTCTCCAGAAGAGTGGGAATGCCTGGAGCCTGCTCAGTGGAATCTGTACAGGGATGTGATGTTGGAGAATTACAGCCATCTTGAATTCCTGGGTGAGCATCTCATCTATAATGACTTCTTATTTCACCTCAATGTGTAACTTATTCACTTTGGTATCTCATTGGAACATTTCAACAGTGATTTTCATATCCTTCGATTTCAGAAAAATTAGGGAGGTTGCTCCATAGCTAAAAGCATTCCACTGTTGAGGCATTTCATTTGTATTTTAATAAATAAAACTTGCCTGAAGACTAGAAAAGCAAAGCAGCCAGTCCTGACTCTTATCTTAATGTCAGTCTGAAAATGGTGATCCTGCCTCCAGGAAACCTCAGAATGAGACCAAGAGCTATCTCCCTGTTTTATAATCCTCTCTCGTTCTGGGATTAAGGGCATGCACCACTACTTCCTGGTTTCTATGGCAATCTAGTGTGGCTACTGGGATTAAAGGTGTGTGTCATTGCTGCCTCGTCTGTAAGGCTGGCCAGCGTGGCTGTCTTACTTTTCTGATCTTCAGGCAAGCTTTATTTATTAAAATAAAAATGAAATGCCACTACATCCCACTATTTGAACTGTCAGCGTTGAATGTGTATTTCATCCAGCAGTCACTCTGGTGGGACTGTTAGAGATTCAGTGGTGTGAATTGTATTTCATCCAGCAGTCACTCTGGTGGGACTGTTAGAGATTCGGTGGTGTGAATTGTATTTCATCCAGCAGTCACTCTGGTGGGACTGTCAGAGATTCAGTGGTGTGAATTGTATTTCATTCAGCAGTCACTCTGGTGGGATTGTTGGAAATTCAGTGGTGTGAATTGTATTTCATCCAGCAGTCACTCTGCTGGGATTGTTAGAAATTCAGTGGTGTGAAGCATCGGACACACTTCTTAATGAAAATGCTTCACAACTCAGATTTAATAGTTTTCCCTTACAATGAGACTCAGAATCTGGACATTGTACATCCCTTCATGTGCTGTAGTGGTTCTGGGAGGAAACTTGTACGGAGCTGACAGTCTGCAGTCATTGATTTCATCGTCGCTTTTCTCATAAACAGTGCACTGGAAGGCCATGTCAGTCCCCAGTCGAAGAACACTTAATCTTGTTCCCTTTCATGCAAACAGGTCTTGCCGGTTCTAAACCCTTCCTGGTGACGTTTCTGGAGCAAAGACACGGGCCTTGGGATGTAAAGATACAAGCAGCAGCCCCCGTGCATTCAGGTGGGTAGGGAAGAGGGAGTCAGGGGCAGCATTGAGGTCTAAATATTTCAACAAAAAGGCAGGCTTTTGCATGTGCATTGAAACCTATGTTGTTGTGGAGATAATTCTTTTGGTCTCTCCTTGATTTTGTTGTCAAAGGACATCTCTCAGACGTTTATGATATTTTAAGACTCTTAAGCTTTGTAACTCCCCAGTGATGAGCTGTGTATTTCCAGAGACTTTCATGGTTTTTTGTTTTTGTTGGTATTGAGTCTACACTGTAACGTAAGAAATCCTGAACATCTGTACGCTGTTCTACAGTCTGAGGTGTGGAGGAGCCGTTGCAATCCCATAGGTTCACACAGAAGTTTCTTTTGGATCACTTACACCCATTTTAATGAGTGGTGTCTCGTCCGAGTTCTTTGTGAGTGATGAGAGTTTTCTAAAGTTTTTCCTGTTACATTGTCAACAGTAAGGATTTAAAATGCATGCCATGTGGATATATATTCAAAGATTAAAACTGTCTGCAACTAGAAGAATGGGTTTAATAGCTCATCAATAAGCTTTCAGAATTTTGTGGGTTTGCAGTTTTTTGTTTTTTTTTTTACTTTGTAATCTGTTACGCTGTTTTGTTATTTAGAAGTGTGCATTGCGTCTAATTATTTGTTTTCTGTACCCTATGAATTTTGGTAGGAGGATGAAGCACATTGATCAAACACATCAGGACAGTGTGAGATAAAACTTTATCTAGTGCTCTGGTTGTGAACTTTCTTTCCCCAGGGAAACAAGGATTTCCCCTTTTATGCCTTGTTCATTGTCTCTCTCCACTCAGTGCTACGTGGTTATTTAGTCTTATAAATGAATGGATCTTAAGAAGAGTTAATTTTGTTACCAGACCTTGTGTCCCACTCCATTAATCCCAGCACGTGGGAGGCAGAGCCCGGTGGATCTCTGAGTTCAAGGCTAGCCTCATCTACGTAGCAATTTCCATGATAGCCAGGGCTACACAGAGAAACCCTGTCTCAAAAAACCAAAACCAAAGAAACAAAGAAATAGGTAATTTTATTACCTGTTCATTGACAAAATCCTCAACAAATTTCTGTTCTTCACCAGTGAACCTGAAAGTTTTCTGTTGATATCTTTCAAGTGTTTATTTTCTAGACGTCAATAATAAAACATAAAATATTGTCATAAATCTTTAGGCTATATTATTTAATCTTGTTGTGGACAGTCTACGAGTATGCAATATATCTTTTGTATCTTCCAAAATAAAACTCTATACTTACAATAAAAAACAATTGTATGTTTTGATGTTGTTCTGGTCTCACACAATCACAGTTAGCTTTCTTTTTTCCAGGCCTGGCTACTTTATAATTTCATGGATGTTTAGGCATTTAACATCTATATTGTTTAATGCTTATTTCTGTTAGTAAAATACCCTTACAACTTATGTAGCTATTTAACTTTGAATAATATGGCATATGTCTATGCCCTATTTGCTTGTTCTCTTTCTTCAGTAGAAGTATAGACTGTTCCACCTACTCTGTTTTGTGAATTATGCTCAGTGTTGGTAAGTGTTAAAATATACTATAGTTTCTCATTGATGCTTCAATATGTAAATGTAGATATCTCTAATTTAAATATAAGTCATGTAAGTGTGAAGAATATTTCCTAGCTTTTGTTCATATCTCAACTTTTGCTCAACAGGAACAATACCCATTGATTGTAACAATTACAGCAGGGACATTGATTATAAATCACTCCTTATTCAACGCCAGAGAATTCATACAGGGGAGAAACCCTACAAATGTGAAGAATGTGGTAAGGCCCTTAGTTCTCATAAAACCCTTTCCATGCACCAGAGACTTCACACTGGACAAAAACCCTACACGTGTAAAGAATGTCACAAGGCCTTCAATACTCGCTCATCACTTTTTATACACCAGAAAAATCATACTGATGAAAAAACCTACAAGTGTGAAGACTGTGGCAAATCCTTTTACTATCCTTCAATGCTGAAACAGCATCAAAGAATTCATTCTGGAGAGAAACCCTACAAGTGTGAAGAATGTGGCAAATCCTTTTGCTATCCCTCATTCCTTAAGCAACATCAAAGAACTCATTGTGGAGAAAATCTCTACAAGAATGAAGAATGTGGCAAAAGATTTTCCAGTTCTGCACGCTTTCGGGAATATCAAACAATTCACACTGCAGAGGAACCCTACAAGTGTGAAGAATGTCACAAAGTCTTTCGTTATCACTCCGCTCTTAGGATACATAAGACAGTTCACACTGGAGAGAAACCCTACAAATGTAAAGAGTGTGGCAAAGGTTTTTCCTCACCTTCATGCCTTAGACGACATCAAACAATTCACTCTGAAGACAACCCCTACAAGTGTGAAGTTTGTGGCAGATGTTTTTGCTCGTCTTCTTCCCTTAGACGACATCAAACATTCCATTCTGAAGATAATCCCTATAAGTGTGTAGAGTGTGGCAAAAGGTTTTCCTGTTCTGCAAGCCTTCAGGAACATCAGACAATTCACACTGGAGAGAAACCCTACCAGTGTGAAGAGTGTCACAAAGCCTTTCGTTATCACTCTGCTCTTAGGAGACACAAGAGAGTTCACACTAGAGAGAAATCCTACCGGTGTGAAGAGTGTGGCAAATGTTTCTCCTCATCTTCATGCCTTGGACGACATCAAGCAATTCACACTGCAGACAACCCCTACAAGTGTGTGCAGTGTGGCAAGGCCTTTGTTAATCTTTATAGCCTTACTCGACACATGATAGTTCATACAGGAGAGAAATCCTACAAACGCCTTAAAAAATTCACTTCCTCAGACCTTAAGACACATCAAGTGACTTATTCTGAATAAAACTCTGTGAGTATGTGGGGTGTGGTAAAATCTTTGCTAATCATTCAGATCTTATCCAACGCTAATGAATCCATAGTGGAGAATATTAGGTTAATCATTTTGAATGTCGACAGGAGCGTCTAATTTCCAGGAGCACAAATGTTAAGCATGTCATCAGACGACAGTACAGACTTCCCTTTGCTGTGATCTCCACACCAGTTTGTTCAAGCAGTGTGTTTGAAACTTGCCTTGATGAGTCTCTTTCTTCTGTATCTATAAATGTTCCATGAAACTGTTACCATGTCAAAATTTTGTCAGGTGCCCGAAATCTGAGATCTGGGCTGTGGCAGAGTTACTGTTATGTTTCCCGGAGAGGGGGAGTCACACAAGCTCCTGTAATAATGTCTCCCTGGGGTGTGTAAGAATCTCCATAGACTCATAATTCTCACTAAGTTGGAATCTGGTGAGATGGTCTACATTGGTGCCTATCTGGGCTGAACGGGCATTTCCGTTTGTCTTCCCAGGAAATGCTAACAGAACACATTATCAATCATATTTGATTCTAGGATAAAGAATTCCTTATTTTCTTTAAGTTCCTAACACCATTTCTCATGTGACTCCAACTGTCATGTCATAGAAACCTCGACCCATATTGAAATAAGGACCCGAGTCAATTGCACTCAGCAGAAAGGATGCGTTTGATTGCTGGCTATGGGATCATCAAGTACGAGACGCTGCAGGTGCAGATCTTACTTTACTGTTGATACAGACCTGAAAAGTCATCTCAGTCTTGAGTTTACTAAGTTACTGTAAACTGTTAAGGGCAATTAAAACCTTAAAGATAATAGGAACTCACCTTCTGAATGAATAGATGTCTGTAATGTGCCCAGAATTGTGTTTCTAGTCATGCTAAGTCCAGATGAAATTTATTTACACATATGAGATTGGAAGAAGAGGCTAATTTATGTCTCTCATTCTATAGCCTTCTGCATATGCTACTGTATATTCCAAAGCATGTACCTTAAAACAAGTTTAAACATAGTTTGTTTAATATGACATACAATTAAAAACCAAGTATAATTACACTTTAAAAACTCCTTGTGTGGGAAATAGAATGCTAGTGGTAAAGGCGCTCATTTTACAATACTCTTAGATGACAGCGCCCCAGGCTCAAGCAGCACCATCCCCTTGTATAGGCCACAGGCCCTACCAGAGCAATTTACATGTTCACCCCATGACATCACAAGGATGTAAGACTGCTGCTTCTGTCTCTCCTGCAACGTCTGCTTGAGTAACAAGGCCTGCAGGGTGTTAAGCTTGCTCAAATGATGGGCTGCCTCAAGATAAATAATTCTACGGGCCCAGTATCTGCCCTTCATAAAAATCAAAGATTTGAAAGTCACTAAAAGAAGTGGTACATGAAGGAACTTAGGCCTTGTCAGGCCATTCTGGTTATACTGCATCTCCTCTGGAGCCTCTACAGGGAAATCAATTTGTGATGTTGCCCACACACAGAAGACAATTGTTTTCTATAGTGTAAAGGCAGAAACATAAGCAAGAGTAGTCAGGCTTGTTGGGGCAGAAAGCCCAGCAGATCACAGCCATAGGGCAAAGGAATCTCAAGGACAGAGGGAATATCCTCCCACCGTTAGAGGAGGAGACTTGGAGACCTAATAGAAAGAGCTGACATTGGGGACCAGTGTGGCTTCTCTAGCTGGAGAGCCACACCTCTAAGGAGGCCTCCAGCACAGCAAAAGTGGTCCCACACCCCATAGGCACCGTGAGTTGGGCCTGGCATCCCTGGCTGCTCAGTCTACTGGATGATTAAGGTTTCAGAAGGATAACCAGAGACTTTAAAAGGTTCATCAAAGCCTTGTGACCTCATGCCTAGAAGTATCTGGGATAACTGAGTGCATACTGACATCAGTTAAAGTCCAAGGGACATAGAGAGCGGATTTCTTTTCCTAGGAAGAGATGAATGTGGAACTCTCCGAGGCTGCCAGAGGAGAGGCTATTGTGTATTTGGTTGCCAAATTTCAATAAGATTATTTGATACTTCTAATATCTTTGTATTTTATAAATCATTTCTGTGTCCTGATTTTGAGAAGCTGAGGTAAGTTCGAGGCAGATGCCCTGACTTTCAAAATTCTGTCACGTGAGAATTTCAGTATTAGAGAAGGAACGGAAAGTGAACATACAACAGACCAAACCTGCAGACAGAATTCCAACAGTGGATAACAGGTGAGCTGTCATTCCACACACCAGTTTGAGCCAGGAGCTGTGTCCCTCCCCGTTGGGATGGGAGCAGGGGCGGCAAGCATGAGCTCACAGCAGTGTATACGTACCTGAGTTTGTGAAAAACCAGGTGGATACTGATAAGATCCTGGTAGGGCTCACACTACAGCTGAATTTCTTATATATGTTGACATCTGAGTTTTACAAAGGACTTAAGGGTGGGTGGGAACTCCTGCGATGGCCAATGGGAGTTCTTTGTCAATAAACGTTACCGAGTTACGTTTAACTTTCTTCAGGCTTTACATGCGCTCTGTGTCCCTGACCATATACTTCAGTATTTGGGTTCCAAAGTTCTCACAAAAGCTATATTTCAAGCTGCAGAGTCTGTTCCATGTATGACCCACACAGAGATTCAATACAGAGGAACCAGGATTATTTTTTTTTCTAGTACTGCGTATTAAAACAAAGTCTACATTACAGTCGAGTGCGTTAACGTTGGCTCACTACTGAAGTAAAGAAAACAGCAGGTGCCAGGTACAAATTCAAGAATAATGGCGGCGGGGGTGGGGGTGGGGGAAACGCGGGGATCACATACTACATACTAGGCTTCCGAGATGATGCTTGCACAGAATTTTGGGATATGTAGTCCGTGTGCTTGTGACATCACAAGAAGCCATCCAGGAAATTCCAACTGAGCTTTCGTTTTGCTACAGGTGCGTTTTGCTCAAAGTTGGGCGAGAGCCCCCTGCTATGCATTCCAGTTGCATCTCTGACACGGAGGTTGTCCTGACCCTACTGGGATCTTATTGTGCATAAGTGTGCCAGTGAGATTATATGGCTCGAACCCAGCAACAAAAGGAGCCCTTTAGGTGCTATAGGACTAGGTTTGGGGTCTTGAAAAGGCCACCAGGAGTGACCTCACTGCAGGGGATGAGCAGAGTGAAGAGGACGAGACATGGAGTTCCTAAGAACCACTTGTACAACCTCAGCAAAGAGGTTGGTGCTGCTTATCGAGCAGGAGAGAGGAACTCTGGGGCTTCTAGCCGTGTGGAACCCATGGTGAGCTCAGAGATGGCCCTGATTTCTCTTCCACTGTGAGGGTCGGGGGAAAAAAGACAAAAAGCAAGGCATAGAACAATAGAGAAGACAGCATAGATAGAGTGGATTATAAGTCGCTTGTTCAGCTTCCACAGAAATGACACAAGATAAGGATTTAGCAGAAAATTTTTATCCATTACTTCCCCAGTCAGTCTTGACTCTTAAAAGAAGTTTCATGGGAGAAGTGTCTATCAGGAATCACCCCCATTACCAGAAACTAGAACTGACACTGAAAAACCAGAAGACAAGGACTTCACCAAATGATTAAAGAAACTCACTCTACATTGACTTCTCTCAACAAACTATGAGCTTGTCTCTTGATGAATTAAATAAAAAATAATTAGGATGTAAAGTTTTATAAACATATATAGGTTTAATTATGATTTTGGGGGGCTTAAAAATAAGGTTTGGATATATGAAACAATAAAACATGTTCCAGATTTCCTTCCCACTATGATATTGTCAAATTAAGATGTCAAAACCTCAAAGTTTAACATTATTAAATTCTAAATAAACTAATACAACAATGATGCTTGCTATTCAGCCATGACCTCGGGATTCTATATTTCCTTTGGTCATTTTTTAAATATAAACTAAAATGCTTCTAATTTTAATGGAGACCTTCTTGATTTACCAATCTTCTACACAAATAAAAATAAATATTACTGCTTTTAACCAAAATTATTAGGCTTCCAAACTTCTATTATGATTCAAAAATGAATGTCCTTGACTCCTCTACAACATGGATTTCAATATAGATTACAAATAATAACAATACTGACATATCTGACAGTCTAAATAATTAATAGAATCTCCTCTTTGTATTTTTTAATGCCCAACAAGGCAAATTTTTCTTTACTTCTTCAACCATTCCTTCTAAAGTATCTAAATTTGGGTCAGCCAATAAAATATTGTTAATATAATGGTAAACTATACATTGAGAAAATTACATATGTGTTATTTCCAATGACTGACTTACAAAATATTGGCATAGGGTGGGCCTATTTAACACTTCCTGTAGGAGAATTTTTTATTGATATCTCTTATCAAGCTGAGAATTGTGAAGGCAATTTTTTTGTCCTTTTCTTGTAAAGGTATCTTTACAAAAAAGCAATCTTTTAAATCAATAACTATAAGAGGCCATCCTTTAGGCAATAGAGAAAGCAAAGGAATGCCAGACCTTATCAACAGCTCTTAGATCCTCCATTTTCTAGATTTCTTTTTAATAATAAACTCAGGAGAATTCCAAAAACTAGTTGATTCTTCAATCTGCATCAAACTGCTCCTGTACCAGTTGTTCTAAAGTCTGCAGTTTCTCTGTCTTTAAAGGCCATTGCTTAACCCATACAGGTTTATTCATCAACCATTTTAAAGGTAGGGTTGTTGATTCCTTTGAAAGATCAGCAGCTGTTGTGCCCTGTTCTTGTACAACCTGAGTGGTTGGTGTTTCTTCTTTATAATACCTCCTAATATTTTTTCCAGAAGCATATGTTAGCTGTTATTTTATTTCTGAGATTGGAGGAATGTTAATCTGAGTATTCTAGATTTGCTGTAACAAATCATGTCCCCATAAATTCATTGCTATGTTAGCCACGTATGGCTTTAATTTTCCTCTCTGTCATTCTGGCCATAAGCATCCAACCCATCTCATGATCTGTATACGCCCATATTTTTACATGGTATGACGACCAAAATCTCAGGCCACAGTTTGCACCTGCTGCACAGACAGGCTGTCACCAGGGTCAGGATATACTAGTGTTGTTCTGTTCCTTTGTAATTTGGAGGATGCCTGAGGGGGAGATGCTAATTCGGCCTACATGACAGAGCTGGCATACAGGGCAGGAAGATGGGAAGAAGAGAGGGCATAAAAAGATGTGAACATGACTAAAGTCAATCACCTGTTTACCTAGGAAACAGAATATTAATAAATTTACCCTCAGTTTATGTTTTGGTATAAAGGCTGTTTGGAGAATAAACACATAAAATTTCCAGGATAAAAACTCAGGATTTCATGAGGGATCACTAAAAAAATCCCTCCCGACAAAGCCATGTGAGTATTTCCCATGTCTCCCCAGCTGGTCCAAAAAAATAATTTATGGTTCAGGCTAACTAAATGCTGAATATTTACTTCCTGAAGAGGCCAATTTGGATGTCAACATTCTGGTGCAATTATCGTGACATCTGTACCTGTTCTATAAGACCTTCAATAACAATATCATTTGTTTGTACTTTTAAGTTTGGTCTTTTTTCATTTATAGAATTTTGAAAAAATATTTGATTTATGATTTCTCCTTAAGTATTTCTTCTCTCCTCTATAGCTTTTCTATCGAGAGCAGTATAGTTTCTGATAGTAGACACTAGGTTCTTTCATTGCTCTGGGAAGCTATTTCCTCATGGTTATAGGAATGACTGAACCAAATTTGGCATGGGGGCCTGAGAGAGACCCCTCAAGGAGTTTCCCAATGGCAAAGGGTTACCTTGACTGTCCCTTGATGACCTACATTCATTTGTCCAACCTCTGCCTTTGTCACACCTTCTGCATAATCCAGAAAAAAGGGACATTCTGTTTGAATTATGCTTAGAAAAAAATTGTTTCTTGGAATGCCCTGTTTACAATCCCTTTTTAGGTGATTGTGGTTACCATAATTGAAATACTTGCCAGTTTAATTTTTTTTCAAACCTCTGGAAATCACCTCTTATCCATACATCATTGTGGTCCTGAGATTCAATATTGATTGTATCTCAGATTTATTCAAGGGTGCTGATCTTGCCTTTACCAGCCAAATTACCCTTTTGCATTGTGCATTATCATTTCAGGTAATGAAAAGCCAGAGTTTCAATTACTATTTGTCTAGCTTCTGAATTTGTTATTATTCTATTTACTAATGAAGTCAGTCTTTGTAAGAAATCCATAAAGGCTTCCTTTGGGCCTGTATTACTTTAGTAATTGACTCAATTTTCTTTCCTACTTCTCCATTTCTATCCCAAGCATTCAAAGCTTCTGTGTGGCTTAAATCCAGGGTGTGGTCATCCTATAGAGATTATTTTTTTTTTAAAGATTTATTTATTATGTATACAACATTCTGCCTCAATGTACGCCCACACGCCAGAGGAGGGCGCCAGATCTCAGTACAGATGGTTGTAAGCCACCATGTGGTTGCTGGGAATTGAACTCAGGACCTCTGGAAGAGCAGCCAGTGCTCTTAACCTCTGAGCCATCTCTCCAGCTCCTAGAGATTATTTTTGTAAGTCAGCATAATCTCCCTTTTCAAGAAATTGGTTTAGGGAGGTTTCAATACCTCTAGCAGTACTTCATTGCTCAATGGTCTTAGCCTCATCTTCCCATAAGATCTTCCATTGTAATTGAGGGCTAGGCTCCAAGACTGCTTTAACCAAGTCTTCGTAGTCTTTCAGGATAATTGTACTACAAGTTGACCATGAGTTTAACATTTGCTTCACAAAAAGTGAATACATGCTATATGAGACTATCACTTCCTTGAATCTCCTTAAAGCTAACATTTCCACAGGAGTCCAATTAACTCTTACACAGCCATAGGGATATCTTTTGGCAGTTGTTCTTATAAGATGACTGGAAAAATTAAAGTTGGTTGTTTGAAAACTTCAGGCTGTTCCCCTCTAATCTTATAATGCAACACTGCAGTTGGTTCTCCATTAAATCCCTCTGTCTGATCTGAATATCTCTATTATATGTTTTATTAAGTTTTTCTAAAACTTGTATCTTAGCACTCATATTAACCAACTTTTTTAGTGATAACATAAAAATGAAAAAACTGATAATATTTATAATTGACATTACGTAAGTCCCATCAAAATTAGTTTTCCTCTCATTTAATTGTTCTATTTTCAAACCGTTCAGCTTATTATCATTCAGAGACCTAAACCCTCCACTGCAGTAGTGGTTCCCATTTTTTAATGAGGGAAAAAAACTTCCTCTCTTTTTTTTTTTTTTTGGTTGGATATTTTTTCAGTGGGGTATGAAAGGGAAAGGGAGAAGGGGAGAAGAACAGAGAGACAGAGAAAGAGGGAGAGAGAGAGAGAGAGAGAGACAGAGACAGAGAGACAGAGAGAGACAGAGAGACAGAGAGAGGAGAAACAGAAGGGGGGAGGGGAGAAGTGGTGAGTGAGGCAGAAGCTGCCTCTTCTTGGGGGAGACAGAAAAGCATTTCCTCTCTTTTTAAAACTAATCCCCCCTTTAAGAATTCCCAATTACCACCTATTTACTTCTCCCTGCATAGTCATCTCAGTTTCTGTCTGTCTGTACAAACTTCCAGACCTCTCTGGTTAGCTAGTGGCTACCTCCACACCCTGATCTTCAGGCAAGCTTCATTTGTTAGAGTATAAACAAGATATCACCACACCTATGTTCAGGAATCAATGAGTTTATTACTGAAATTGCAGACAGAAGTATGGATGAGGGATTAGAATAGGAACACACTTTAGTAACATTTATTTTATAAATGTGGGTGTCCTTGTATTTGGGGTATAGATGTTCCGAATTAAGACTTCATCTTGATGGATTTTTCCTGTGATGAATATGAAATGTCCTCAATCTCTTTTGAATAATTTCAGTTTGAAGCCCATTTCGTTAGCTATTAGGATAGCTACACCATCTTGTTTCTTAGGCCCATTTGATTGGAAAGTCTTTTCCTAATTCATTACTGTGAGGTAATGTCTGTCTTTGAAGTTGAGTAGTATTTATTGTATGCAGCAGAATGGGTCCCATTTTCATATCCATTCTATTAACCTATGTCTAAGTGAATTGAGTCCATTGGATATTAAAAAATATTAATGATCAGTGATTGTTAATTCCTCCTATTTTTGGTTTTGTTGGTGGTGGTAGTGTGTGTGTGTGTGTTTCCATTCTTTGGGGTTTGTTGGTGTTAGGTTATCTGTTGCCTGTGTTTTTTGTGGGTACAGCTAACCTTCTTTGATTGGTGTATTCCTTCCAGTACTTTCTGTGGGGCTAGATTTGTAGATAAGTATTGTTTAAAGCTGGTTTTATCATGGAATATCTTGTTTTCTCCATCTATGGTGATTAAAAGCTTTGCTGTGTATAGTAGTCTGGACTGGCATCCATGGTCTCTTAATGTCTGCAGAATATCTATTGAGGACCTTCTGACTTTCAGAGTTTCCATTGAGAAGCTGGGTGTAATCCTGATAGGCCTTTGTATGTTACTTGGCCTTTTTCCTTTACAGCTCTTAATATACTTTCTTGGGGGAAGGATTGAGAGGGAGGGAAATGAAAGAGGACTCTTATAGCTTAGATTAAACCATATATTTTTTCTTTATTTCACACACCAACCTCACCTTCTCCTGTCTCTTCTTTTACTTTTCCCTATATACAGCTCCCTTGTACCCCATCCACTCCTCCTCTGTCTCCATTCAGAGGTAACCCATATTTCTTAAATGTATGTCCTTCATGTGCTCATTACCTTATCTCCATTATGCCCATTCTGATTATTCTCTGTCTGTTTGGTGAATACCTTCCTTCTTCTCAAAGCTGTCTCTGTACATCTCTCTCCCACCTATATATACCTCCTTCCAAGCTAATGACAGTTTAGATTTTATTAGACCAACCAGAGTGGCACATATTAACATGGTGTAAAGGAACATTCCACATCAACGTTTTTGTGATAGGGTATTTACTCTACTCTTGAAATTTCTTTGCCCTACGCCTGTGGTCTGCCTTGGTTTCTGACCCCAACAAGCCTGGCTACTCTTGTTTATGTTTCTATTTCTCAAATATATAGAAACAATTGCTTCTCAGGTATTGCTAATATTAAGCATATATGAAAATATGCATTTGAGGATAGGGTTTGGTATCCCCATATCAACCACATACATTTGCATCTCTAAGGGTCTTCTAAACCTTCTGTTTTGAGTCAGTGCACCTTACTCTGATTTACTTCCAGTGATCTCAGTGCAGGTAGGTGCTGCACTCTAGGAACCCAGGTGACAACATGGAGTCAAATCCTTGGTCACCCCTTTGGACCCTGTGAGCCTGCTGAAGGCAGGTACTAAACTTCAGATGCATTGCAGTATACTAGCTACAGGATGTGTTTAGAGCCACAGACTCAAAGTAGCCCATGAGATCACAACAGCATAGACTATGGGTGCTACACTGACCACTGGAACCTTCCAGATCAGCATCTCACACCCATAATGACCTCACACCACGGGAACCAGGGCTCTCGTCTCCACAGTGTCCCCACTATTTCAGTCCTGGGCTGATGCTCAGGGAACCTCTCACCATTCTATAGAGTATTTGTACCCCATGTTTATTGTTTATTTCCTCAAAACAATAAAGAACACGAATCAACACAGGTGTCCATGGACATATTAATAGTTTGGTAAATATAAATGTCTATGCTTATTACTCACACACAGATGCTATTTAGCTCTAAAAGAAGTATAATCATGAAATTTACAGAAAAAATGGATGAACTTAGAATGTATATCAACTGAGGTCACCTAATCATATAAAGAAAAGCACTGTATGTTCTCCCTCACATGTGTAGCCTGGACAATGATATATGAACATATGTAAACACATTTACATATGACCACAGTACATCATATAGAAGAGAGAACTATAAGGGCTAAATATTAGGGGATGAGGAAGAACTTAAAGCAGATGATGACCATGGGTTGTGAAAGAGGACATAAGTTCCCTGGATATCAGGGTCAAACTGTTATGGATTCTAGTTTTCATTAGCATCTGTGTATACATCTATCACAGTATTTTCAGATGGTTGTAAAGAGGTGCCTGACTGTGGGTATAAAGTTGGGAACTTGGGTTCATTTAGTTACTGTCCGCTCATTACAATAATGGCATTAAATTCTCCCTAGGGCTTATCACCTAGCCAGGCACAAGTTTATCACAAAATAACATCATTTCAGTTACCGTTTATGGAATGAGCTTTGTATCCAGTCAGAAAACGATCGGTTGCTCCACACCTTTCCTGCATTATTGCTCTGTGGGCACTGCTGCTTTGGTCTGAGGCACAGCAGCAGCTGCACCTGACACTAAAGCTGCCTCAGCTGACGACTGCACCTCTGCCTGCAGCCACCGCTGCTGCCTTGGGGCTGAGGTCCTAGACTGGAAGAGCCTTCATGCTGTCTTAACTCAGTCTCTGTCCTTTATTTACCAGTAAGGATTCCAGAGCCAGGCGCTGGGTGGACACCTGCTAGCTCAGAGAGGCAGAGCTTCTTACACACCAAGGGGGATGTTACAGGAGCTCGGATGACTCCACTGGGAAAAACAACAGTAACTATGCCACAGCCCAGATGTCAGATTCCGGGTGACCAATGGACAAAGCTAGGACATGGGAAAGGTTTCATGGAGCATTTATAGTTACAGAAGATAGAGATTCATTCATTAAGGCAAGTTTCAAACACATTGCTTGAACAAACTGTTGTGAGCAAAGAGAAGTCTCTGCTGTTCTCTGATGACATTCTTAGTATCTGAGTTGTTCTATGTTAGATGTTCATGTTGACATCCAAAATGATTAACTTGACATTCTCCACCATGGATTCATTAGATTTGGGTAAGATCTGAATTGTTAGCAAAGATTTTTACTACACTTTACACAATGGAGTGATTCTGAATCATTTGATGTGTTTTAAGGGTTGATGAAGTAAACTTTTAAGGCATTTGTAGGATTTTTCTTCTGTATGAACTATATCATGTGTTGAGTAAGGCTATAAAGATTCACAAAGTCTTTGCTACATTCCCCACACTTTTATGAATTGTCTTCAGAATGAATTTTTGTTTTTGTTTTATGTCGTCTAAGTGTTGAAGATGAGGAAAACCTTCTGTCACAGTCTTCACACTTCTAGGGGTTCTCTCCAGTGTGAAGTCTCTTGTGTTTCCTAAGGGAGCCATGATATCGAAAGGCTTTGTGACATTCCTCACACTTGTAGGGTTTCTTTCCAGTATGAATTGATTGATGTTCCTGAAAATCCCTAGAACAGTAATACCGTTTGCCACACTCTGCACACTTGTAGGGATTGTCTTCAGAATGGATTGTTTGATGTCGCCTAAGGAATGAACATGTGGAAAAACATTTGCCACACTCCTCACACTTATATGGCTTCTCTCCAGTGTGGACTCTCTGATGTTGATGAAGGCGTGAAAAGTAGGAAAACCTTTTGCCACACACTTCACACTTGTAGGGATTGTCTTCACAGTGAATTGGTTGATGTCGCCTAAGGGATGAACGTTTGGAAAAATATTTGCCACACTCCTCACACTTGTATGGCTTCTCTCCAGTGTGGACTGTCTTATGTTGATGAAGGTGTGCAAAGGAGGAGAACCTTTTGCCACACTCTGCACACGAGTAGGGACGGCTGTCTTCAGAATGGATGATTTGATGTTTTTTAAGGGATGAAACAGAGTAAAAATACTTGCCACACTCTGCACATGTGTACGTTTTCTCTGCAGTATGAGTTGCCTTGTCCTCAAAGAGGAAGGCGGGCCTAGTAAATCCTTTCCCTCGCACTTTCTGCCTGCAAAGTTTCTTTCCAGTGTGAACTGCCTTGTGGTTCTTAAGGGATGAGTGATAAAGAAACGTCTGCTGACACTCTTCACACTGGTATGGTTTCCCTCCACAAGAAGTGCTTTGATGCTTCTTCAGTAAGGAAGGGTCGTAAAAAGTTCTGCCACATTCTTTACACTTGTAGGGTTTCTCCCCAGAATGAATTCTCTGATGTTGCTTCAGCATTGAAAGATAGTAAAATAATCTGCCACAGTCTCCACACTTGTAGGTTTTTTCATCAGTGTGATTTTTCTGATGTATAAAAAGTGATGAGCGAGTACAGAAGGCCTTGTGACATTCTTTACATGTGTAGGGTTTTTCTCCAGTGTGAAGTCTCTTGTGTATAGAAAGTGTTTTATAAGAACTAAGGGCCTTACCACATTCTTCACACTTGTAGCGTTTCTCCCTTCTATGAATTCTCCGGTGTTGAATGTGTAGTGAGTTACAGTCAATGGCTTTGTAAACGTGATACTCACTGAGTCTTGTTCCTGTTGAGCCAAGTTGAGACATGAACAAAGGCTAGAAAATATTCTTCATACTTAATGTTTATCTATTTAAAAGGAAACATTTACTCAAACATACTGAAGCATCAGTGATAAACTGTAGCAGGAATTCTAATTGTTCTCAACAATAAAAACTTGGAGTCAGCTATCGGGGGTGCAAGCTGAAGGGCCAGAGAAGCAGAGCGGCCAGCCACTAGAGTCCTTACCTCTACTAATGCCCAGACAAAGGGCATTAGATGAAATGTTCCTAGATTGCCTCCTCAGACTTCATCCTGAGACTCACTGCTCCTCAGACTGCAATGAGCTCCTATAGCTCCTATCTTATATTCCTCTCTTGGTGCAGCCATATCTCTTCCTATCTCCACCTGCTTAGTTTTGGGAATAATGGTGTACAACTCCCAAATACTGGGATTGAAGGTGTGAGCCACCACTGCACTGTTTCTCTTTTAGACTGAATCAATTTTATGTAGCCTTGAACTAACAGAGATCCATCTGCCTCTGTTTCCCAAGTGCTAGCATTAATGGTCTATGCCACCACTACCTAGCCTCTATGGTTAACTAGTGTGGCTAGCTCTACACCCTGATTTTCAGGCAAGCTTCATTTGTTAGATTATAAACAAAATATCACCACAAGAAACTACAGTATTAAAAAAAAAAAGAAACTACAGTATATTTTAAAATCTCTAGGCACTAAGTATAAATGATAAAATATTGGAGGTAGAAATAATCTATCTTTCTACTAGAATATGGGCATATCCAAATAGAACATAGACATAATGGCATATTATTTGAAGTTTAATAGCAAAGTAATTTGTAAGGGCATTGGACATTTTACTAACAGAAATAAACCCATTAAACAATAGAGGTATTCTATGTCCAGACACTCATGAAATTATAAATTAGCCAATCTGGGAAAGGAGACAATTAACTGTGGCTGTGTGAATGTCAGGCACCATCTAAATACAAACTTTTTATCTCCACATATAATTTTATTTTGAAAGGCACAAAAAATAAGTTGTACAAGTAGTAGATGGTTCAAGAAAAGATTAAATTTATAGATCAAAAAGTCAGGTCAGTATTTTTATGTTTTTTTGGACAACAAGAAAATATATACCTCAAACATATCAAGTCACAATTAAAAAAAAACTTCAAGTTCACCTGCGTATTACACAAATTTGGCTAAGACAGCATATTTGTCAATGAGTAGATTAAAAATTACTTATTTCCTTTTTTGTTTTTGCTGTTTGAAGACAAGGTTTCTCCATGTAGACCTTACTGTCCTGGAGCTCACTATCTAGATCAGGTTGGTCACAAACTTAGAGATTCACCTACCTCTGCCTCCCAAATGCTGGGATCAGTGAAGAAAGCCACCATGCCAGACAATAAAATTACATATTTCTAAGACAAAACAGCTATTGTGCACTAAACAGAGAAACAATGAACAAGGCATGAAAACAAGAAGCTTGTGTTTACCAATAAAGTGGAAATGCACAGAGCACAATTCATAGTTTATAATCTTACACTGTCATTATGGACTTTATCAATGTGTCCCATCTATTCCCAGAACAAATTGTTTCAGTCAATGGAACTAAACGTTTAGATTTTAGGCTCCCAGCCTGTTTCTGGTATGATGTAATTGTGGGCTTGGCTTTATAAACCCAGTTAAACTAGGATTAGACAGTGCTGGCATGACCAATGTATTTCCTTCCTGACACAAACCCAACCTTGTCCTGGTCCTCCAATGGGGCAGGTGTGGGTATTTTTGTCTGGTCCAGATTCTGGTGAAAATCCTGACAAAGACTCCTTCCCTGGGAATCCTTCTAAGAGTAAAGATGTTGACTGAAGATGAAACAGATAAAAATTTTCAGTTAAATCCACATCCTTTGTCATTTCTGTGGATGCTGAATGAGTGATTTTGCATACTCCCCTCCCTTCCATTATGTTGTCTCAGCTATTGTTCTGTGCCTTATTTCTTGCTTTCCCTGATGACCCTTGTGGAACTGAGAGTCAGCCAGTCTCTTAGCTCACGTTGGATTGAAGACAGCTGGAAGCTGTAAGTTCCTCTGTCTTTCTGTCTGTCCTCCATGAGCAGTGCCAATATCGTTTCTCAGGCTGTATTAGTGGACCTGGGAATCTCCATGTCTACTACTCTATAACCTCTTCATCCCTGGCGCTGAGCTCCCCCTTATGGCATTCTTTATGATGATACAAACTACTTAATGTACGTCTGCAGTATTGTAGGTATGTAGGACATAAAAGAAAAGACTGCCAAATTTTGCCAACACAAGGTGGTACAGCCTTTCAGAATATCCTGATTCACAGAAAAGTTGGTCAGATATGCTAGACTGAAGACAGAATCATCCACCTTGCAGAGGAACCTTGGTTGATTGTCCAGGCAGTCAGTTGTTTCCATCATTTCTCACATTTTTTGGAAGTCACTTGCTTGCACTTCCTGTTTACTCAGATAATATTATTTCCTTGTCAAATCTCTGATGGAGTTGATAGTTACAGTTTTCCTTGTTACCAGATTCAGAAAAGAAATGCACTAAAGAAGTTTAAAGTGTATGGGGGAGAGAGTATTAAAAGATAATTTTAGTAATGAAAGTTTTAATAGAAAGTGAATTAGGTATATCATTTTGGAATCACAAAGACAGAATAAATAATAGAGTATTTTCTCTGAATTTGTCAATTGTTTATGGACATTGTTGATGTAATTATTGACTATATATTGTATACAGTTATTGTACTTATTGTATATATTTTTTCTTATGTAAGTTATAACCTTTTTTATTTTAGACAAAAAGTGGGAAATGTGATATTTTGTTTGTGCTTTAACAAATAAAGCTTGCCTGGAGATCAGCGAGCAGAGCTAGCCACTAGTTAACCAGAGTGACCAGACAGTAGTGGCACACACCTTTAATCCCAGACCTTGGGGGGAAGAAACAGAAAGTGATATACCTGGGCAGAGAGATAAGGTCGATGGAGACAGGAGCTTGGTCCCTTTCAGTCTGAGGATTTGGTAGAAGTAAGACATCTAATGGCTGGCTCATTTACTTCTTTGATCTTGCATCATTTACTCCCAATATCTGATTTGGGGTTTTTATTATTAAGATCAATTAGAATTCATCCTACATGCCCTTGCCTCAATGGATAACAGCATAGTGTCCAAACTGGACCAGCAGGACACAAAAGAAAGTGACTGCCACACTTTGCCAAGACAAGGAAAGAGAGTCTTCCTTCTCAAAAATGCTTCTCAAAAATGCCTGGTAGACGCCAGGTATAGTAGCATACACCTTTAATCCCAGAACTTGGAAGGCAGAAGCAGGTGGATCTCTGTAGGTTCAAGGCCAACCTGGTATACAGAGTAAGATCCAGGACAGGCAAAAGTACACAGAGAAACCCTGTCTCAAAAAACAAACAAACAAAAACCAAAACAATAGAATATTTTCAAGATCTCCTGAGTGTGCAGTGGGCACAAGGGGTAAGGTTTATTGGGAGGGGCGGAGGGAGGGAGGTGAGAGAGGGTTAAATCTATAGCTCAATAAAAAAGAATTTAAAAATCTTAAAAAAAATAAAGTTAAAAAAAGTCTGCTACTTTTACTAGGTTTTTAGGCCAAAGATGAATGCTCCAGTGTTACAGAAGAACTTTGATTAACTGTCCAGGCAGCGAGATGTAACCGTTGTTAGGTAACATTTCACCCTTCTGGGTCTTTGATAGAATTTAAGACTAAATAATTAGCTGGGCAGTGGTGGCGCACGCCATTAATCCCAGCACCCGGGAGGCAGAGGCAGGCGGATCTCTGTGAGTTCGAGGCCAGCCTGGTCTACAAAGGGAATTCCAGGACAGGCTCCAAAGCTACAGAGAAACCCTGTCTTGAAAAAACCAAAAAAAAAAAAAAAAACAAACCAAAAAAAAAAATAATAATTAGACTTAAAGTTTTCCTTAGTTTAATAAAAGGTAAATTAGATTAAAAAAACATTTTTGACTCACAAAGATAAAATAGATAATAAAATATTTCCTCTAAATTTGCCAAATAAAAAAAGAACTGGCTATTGTAACTATAATGATTACTTGACAACTAGTCTTGTTATGTAAAGTTTTACTATGTGAAAATTAAAGCCTTCCTTTTTAATTAAACAAAAAGGGGTAAATGCTGTGGAATAATCCTTCTGCACACTGTGAAGATGTGTTGCTTTCATTGTTAATAAAAAGCTGATTATCCCAAAGATAGGCAGGAATTTCAGGGCAGAGTGCTGGGAAGAGGAAGGGCTGAGGCAGAGGAGTAAAAAGGATGCAGAGAAAAGAAAAACATGCCATATGGAGAAAAGGTACCACCACATGGCACAGTGTAAAAAAGACATATAGGTTAATTTAAAATGCAAGCGCTAGTTAATAATAACCCTTAGCTATCAGCTGAATATTTATAATTAATATTGAGTCTCTGAGTAGTTATTTGGGAATGGCTGGTGGGACAAAGCTGATCATGGTCCCAACAAAAAGCTTTGTCCACACTCCTTAGCACTGCTTCCATTACAAATCTGCAAGCCAATGAAAATAAACACTTGCAAGAGTTTGAGAATCAACAGAAGACCTCGAAAGAAGGGAACACAAGATCTCTGTCCAATTGAACTCATGGTAATATTAGCCATGATGCTTCCTATAGGGCTAACAAAAGTGGTTATCCTGACAAGATATGAAACAAAACATTTTACTAGCTCTGACATATCTGAGAATATTGGGTTTATACACAAAAGTCTTTAATTTCTTTCACAACTTGTGACTAGAATATATCCAAATAACAATAAGAAGCCGAGTGGTGGAGGTGAATGCCTTTAATCCCAACAAGTGGGAGGCAGAGGCAGGTGGTTCTCTGTGAGGTGGAGGCCAGCCTGGAATAGAGATCTAGTTCCAGGACAGTTAGAAATATACAGAGAAACCTTGTCTTGAAAAATAAAAACCAAAACCAAACAAAACAAAAGCAGATGTAACATATGATAAACATATTAACTTGAAATTATACATATATATATATATATATATATATATATATATATATATCTCCCAAAATGGAGAATTACAACTCACTAACTGCCATAAAAGAGAGGCACATAATCACTGTGCCCAGATTGGTTTGATGGGTGTCCCTGAATCAACAGTGTAAGGCCTTGTAGGTCATACTGTCCTACTCTTCCTAGGTCTAGTGACCAGGCAATGCTGAAGTAACTGGTAGTAAAAAGGTTTAAAAAAAAAAAAACAACCAAACAGGTTCTGTTAAGTTGTTGTACTTAATGGCCCTCTGTCACTGCCTGCCTCTCTATGATGGAATTGTAGGTTCAGCTTTATAAACCCAATCATGCTCGCTTTGGTAAAGACATCTTTCTGGCATGAGTCTGCTCTCAACCTCTGCAAATAAATGACTCTCAGTCTGACCAGCACTGAGTTCTTCCCTGAGTCTTACACGACAATGGAGAATCAACAAAAAGAAAAACTTTGGAGGTCACTTTAAATAAAAGCACACCTTGCTGTTGGGAAGATACAAAGCTTAAGAGACTTAAACCATCATAAACGTCTGAGAGACGTGCTCTGACCACAAAGACCTGAAGGAGAGACATCAAGAATGTTTCCCATGGTATGTTTCAAGGCATATGGCAAAGCCTCACTTTCTGTTGCATACTTGGACCTCAACTCCGCCACTAAACCCCTCAGTCCTACACACCTGGGTGCACGCTGGCTGCTGCTTGTCTCTTCCCACTTGAAGGCCCTTGTCTTTGCTCCAGAAATGTCACCAGGTGTGGTTTAGAGACAGCAAGACCTGATCGTAGAAAAAGGAAACAAGACTGTTTGAGTGTCCTTCTACTGGGAATTGGCATGCCCCTTCCAATACACCATTTATATGGAAAGAGGTGAAGTAAGAAATGGTTACAGATAATCAGATTCTAAAACGTTCTCTGACAAGATCAGTACAATACATAAATTAATTTATAACATCCAGATTCTGAGTTTCATTTAATGGAAACAAGTAATAAAGCAGAATTCTGTAGCACTTTAACTAAAAACTATGTTCCATGTCTCATGCCATTGAATTTTTAACAGTACCTCTAGACTAAAGGAAACAACTATCCAACACAGAAAGGTTAAACACAAAAAGAGAAAAGTGAAATGGTTTTTTTTAATAATTTAATTTTATTTTTTTGGTGTTTTGCCTGCATGTATGTCTTTGTAAGGATGTCACATCTTAGAATCATAGACAGTAATAAGCTGCCATGCTAGGAATTGAACTCTGGTCCTCTAGAAGAACAGTCAGTGCTCTTAACTACTGAGCAATCTCTCCAGTCCCAAAGTGATACTAAACACAGAAATCTCCCTAATTTTCTGAAATCGAGGGATAGAACTCCCGCTGTTGAAATGCTCTCAAGAGATAATGTACAGAAGTACAGAAGGAGTAAGCTATATGTTAATGGTGAAATAGAATTCACTATAGATGAGATCCTCACCCAGGAATTCAAGGTTGCTGTAATTCTCCAACATCACATCCCTGTACAGATTCCACTGAGCAGGCTCCAGGCATTCCCGCTCTTCTGGAGAGAACTCAATGGCCACATCCAAGAAGGACAGCATTTCCTGAAATAAAGATCAGTGAATGATATCACACTTTAATTAAAACCATAAATAATAGAAATACTAAGATACATTGGGCTGGATAGTTTTCCTGTGAACTGAACACTAGCTGGGGCCACTTGAGAAGAGAAAAGCATAATTGAGAAAATGTCTCCCTAAGACTGTCTTGTAGGGAAGCCTATAGCATTTTCTTAACTAATGATTGCTAGAACACAGCCCAGCCCACTATGGGTGGTGCCACTCCCCTGAGCACGCAGTTCTATCCAGTATAGGAATGCTTGCTGGACAAGTGACCTCGGCTCCAATTCTTGCCTCAGGTTCCTGCCTTGACTTCCCTCAGCGATGGACTGTTATCTGAGGATGTAGTCTAATATAAATGCTTTCTTCTCTGAGCTGTATTTTGTCATGGTCTTTATCACAACAATAGAAACCCTAACACAGGCATCATGTGTCTGTGGACACAAATCTAGATTTTTCCCAGGATGAAAGAGAGTTAGAAATGCTTCTCACATGGGTATTAATGTTCCTCAGACACATCTGAAGTGGTCACATGATCTCACACTGGACCCACCAGAAGGAAAGACAAGGTAAACAATCCCATAAGCCCAGCTGGACATGATACATTTCAGACACAAATATAAAATGAATGCATTCACAGCACATGCATTTAGTCCCATGTGCTACTGCACACCACACATACATGCATTCCTCACAGGACAAAGTCACATTGTGGGGGAAGGGATTTCTCAACAGTTCATGCGCACAATCATGACAGTGCTCATGCCATGGGCTCAGGATTTCTACAGAGTTCAGTAATGATGCAGATGACAGGGACCCGGGACATGAGAAGGAGCAGGCCAGGGGAAGAACTCACAGAGTAAACATCATTTAAGTATCTGATCATATGGGAAAATAGGCAAAAATAAGACTAACAATACTGCCTGATATTTAGAAAAGAATACACATCACTTGATGTTTTTGTCATTTTCCCTTCCTATCTTTTCTCTGACAGGTCCTGAAGTGGGCTGCGGTATTCCTAAGCATGTATGTATACATGACACCTGAGCATCAGTGTGCATAGCTGAGAAATAGAATTGTTGATGCTATTTTCACATTTCAAAATTTCCTAATTTTAGAATTTATGCTCTTCATATTTTATTGAGTAAAGTCCCAGGATGATTTATAAAAAACTCACACATTAGTTTTCCTTTATATCAATACAGAAAATGCCAATTTATGTAATAATGAGATATTTTGGAATAATTTCATGGTTAAGTTTTAGATCCTGTCTCTCAATTTTGAATGCTCACTTCAAACACTATCTTCCAGGTTTGTAAAACGTACCCTTCAAGCCAGGTGGTGGGGGCGCACGCCTTTAATCCCAGCACTCAGGAGGCAGAGGCAGCCGGATCTCTGTGAGTTCGAGGCCAGCCTGGTCTATAAGAGCTAGTTCCAGGACAGGCTCCAAAGCTACAGAGAAACTCTGTCTGTAAAAAAAAAAAAAAAATACCCTTCATAATGCCTACAGACATTCAGCATCCAGGAAATGGTACTGGAGCTTCTCACTCCCTTCACCCTGTCCCAGAGTCACTGTTCACGACTATAGTAGGCAATTTTCTTTTTTTTTTTTCTTTTTTTTTTTTTTGCTTTTTCGAGACAGGGTTTCTCTGTGGTTTTGGAGCCTGTCCTGGAACTAGCTCTTGTAGACCAGGCTGGTCTCGAACTCACAGAGATCCACCTGCCTCTGCCTCCCAAGTGCTGGGATTAAAGGCGTGTGCCACCATCGCCTGGCTGTAGGCAATTTTCTTTGGGCCACCAACTAGCTCCCAAATACTGACACAGAGACTTTTCATTAATTATGAAAGCTGGCCTTTAGCTTATCCTTGTTCCACTAGCTCTTAGAATTTAATTTAACCCTTTTCTAAGCATCTATATTTTGCTTCAGAACTTTAACTTTTCTTTCATTCTGCCCGTCCTGCTTTTCTACGTCTTGTCTGGCTGGCTGGGTGGCCTCCTCTGTCACTGTCTCCTCTTCCTCTTCCTCTCTGCTGAGAAGTCTTACCTATACCTCCTCATTAGCTATTCGCCATTTAGTTTTATCTCAGACCAATCAGGTCCCTTAGGCAGGCAAGGTAAACAAATGCAACACATCTTTACATAGCTAAACTATTATTTCACAACAAGGAAGTCCCCGAGTGTTGGCTTCCTGATATCACTGGTCCACAGAAGAAATCATTACATCTCCAACTCCTGTGCTTTATGATTCTTTTATTTTTTTAAGCTTATGATTTTATTGTCTTCATAACAAGATCAGCTTAAAACTGGATCACCCATCTCATTGTCTTCTAAATGCCTCCCAGCACCCTCTTAATCTACAGTTGGGCTCAATGCACTCCAGCCTCAGCACCATCTCTGTTGTGGTTTTAGCCTTTTTCTGGAAAATAGGCTGTCTACCCATTATAGTCACTTTGTTTCCTGTCCCAGCACTGTTTCCCTGGGCATACAAAGAATCCTTGATCTTCTTGTACTGTATCAGTTTACGTGGGGTTGGTCCTGGCAACATTTCTTGCAGAACATACGGGGGATCTTAGAAAAGTTCACCGTGTTGGTGGGAATGATATGGGTACAGCTTTACAATTCTCGATGTTTAACATATTTCTATTTTATATGAGCTTCAGTTCATTATATTTAACATATTAATGAGATCATGTGTAATTTACATGTATCTACCTGAAATAGCTTCCAGTTTTACCAACTGTCACAATTAGTAAGACTATCTTTTTTTCTGAAAAATACTAAAATAAAAGTATGTAACCGGGCAGTGGTAGTGCATGCCTTTAATCCCAGCACTTGGGAGGCAGAGGCAGGCAGAGCTACTTCCAGGACAGGTAGGGCTATCACACAGAGAAATCCTGTCTCAGAAAACCAAAAATAGAATGTGTGTGTATATATGTGTATGCGTGCGTTTGTGTGTGTGTATGATTTACCCCCCCCCATCTCCTCATTGCAACTTCTCTCATGTCCCCCAACAGTCTGTCTCAAATATATGGTGTATTCTTCTCTAATTATTATTGTTACACACATGCACAGACACAGCACAAAAATATAGGTGTGTGTCTCTCTATATATATGTATTTTGCACTACACATAAGTGCAAAAATATGAATGGCCTATTCTGTTCACTGTTGCCTGTGTGTATGTTTTGGGGATTGACCACTTGTTACTGGATGAATGTTGAGTGGGCTCATCCCCGTAGAAGACCAATTCTCCTCTCTTAGCAGTCCTTATGTGCCTATACTTCTCTGTTAGCCAGCAGACTGCCCCCTGCAGGGGATCTTGTGCCACTGCCATTGTTCAGGGCTTGTTCAAGCAGTCATATTGTTGGGGTGTCATGGGCGCAGCTTCCCTTCCCTTTCTGCAAGGCACCACCTACGACAGACTTCCTGGACCCCAAGCTCTCAGAATCAATACGGTCCCTCCCCAGATATATTCCCTGACCTTCTGCACAGGAACTGTGGTGTGGTGTATCTGCTGGGTCAGGGCATCACAGGACAACAGTTCTCTGGATCTGAACGTTTTAGTTTTCCGTAATGCATTCTGTGCTGCAGCGAGCAGTGTCTTTAACAGCAGAGACAGCTACACTTCAGTGGAGGTCTAAGGAAAAGCATCTGGAATGCAGTTAGCAACTGTGATGCTTTAGTGGCTCCAGTCTGTTCTCCTCTGTAACTTAAGAACTAAGAAGTCAGCCGGGCGATGGTGGCGCACGCCTTTAATCCCAGCACTCGGGAGGCAGAGGCAGGCGGATCTCTGTGAGTTCGAGACCAGCCTGGTCTACAGAGCTAGTTCCAGGACAGGCTCCAAAGCCACAGAGAAACCCTGTCTCGAAAAACCAAAAAAAAAAAAAAAAAAAAAGAACTAAGAAGTCATCAGAGACAACTGCTGCTAATGCTGAGATGTGGGAGACACTGGGGCACCTTTAGGGATTCAATGTCATACTGCTCATGGGTGTGGTTCACGGGAATAACAGCTAAGCAGGACTATTTATTGCTTCTCTCCCTGGCAAAGCACCTTCCAGCAGTAAGAAAATTCACCCTTAGGCAGGAGGAGACCTTCAGGTCAGCTCCGGCTCCAATCCCGAGTCTTGTCTCTGAAGGCCAATGTGCTTTCACCACTGGGAAGAGGGAGAAACTTAACATCACAAAACCTTAGGGACAACTGAAATATATCCTCCAGAAAAAAAAAATGATGACATAGGAAATGTCTTTAAATAAAGGGGAGAGTTGAACAGCAATGAGGCCTGCAGATGTTCAAGAACCAGGCAGAATGAAGCAATTTGGTGAATAGAACATCCAGTGATTTCTCAAGGGAACAGAAGCTGAACTATTTTAGAAGCTTCTTCCTAGCTAGTACAGAATGTTACCACCTTTAGAAGAAGTGAGTGAAAAAAACAGATACCACTCTTTAAACCAGGGCACTGGCTCTCAACATGTGGGTCATGACCCTTTGGAAAACCTTCATCTCCAAACTTATTCACATCAAATAAATGAGCAAAATTAGTTACGAAGCAGCAAGAGCAAAGGGACAGGAGTGCTGGACACGGACAACCATTGTGGGACAAGCAGACACCCCCTGTTTTACAGTTAGTCTATCCTACATTACAGATGGAGGCCCCATCAAGGGTTAGAAAACCCAGCCCCCAAGGTGAAGTTGCAGTTCAGTTTCCTGTTCCGCGTTCTGCTTTGCACCGGGTCCCTCACTCCACACGTCTGCAGCCTGTGTGCTCTCTCACCCGAGCCTAAGCTTTTCTACAGCGGCTGATTCTGGCAGTCTGCATTTCAGAACTTCCCAGCGACCTGTTGCGCCAAAGGTTTTTCATCTGTGAATTCTTTGACTGGCAGAGAAAATGAACATAACCAAGACCTCAAGACCGTTACACTAGTCTGGCTACATACAGAGTACAGAAAGGACCAGAAACCCGTATGTTCTAAAAAATAATGAGAAATCCGACAGCATCCATACGAGAATGGGTCAGAAGTGAAGCGGGCTTCCCCACCAAACCTGCTCAGTGAGCTCCCAGCTTCCCCTCAGGAACAGGCAGTCAGCTGACCATCCTTAGTTTGCAACCCCGGACCTTGCACTATCATCTACTCCGCGCTCCTAGGCTGCTCTCCTGTCCCAGAAGCCCAAGGCTGGCTCGGGCTGCACGTGGCGTCCTAAGGAAACCATCACTCAGGGCACAGTCCCTGTCGCCCTCATCCCAGTCAGTTGAGCATAGCACCTACAAGGCTGCTTCTCCCTGAGCTTCTTCAGCCAGCCCAGGTCCGCTCCCTCCAAGACGGCCCCGCACCCCGCACAGTGCCTCAGGCTGCCCTGCACCCTGGACCAACCTCCATGTCAGAGACGCAACAGGAATGCACAGCAGGCGGGACTCTCGCACAACTTTGGGGCACACGTACAAGTAGAGACCTAGAGTGTGGGATTTCCTGGAAGGCAGTCTGTGATGTCACAGTAGCGGGGACTACATTTCCCAGTAATCTGCGCGAAAGATAAATGACCCATAGGAAGAATGAAATTCTAAACAAAAGATTATATGGGGTAGTGGGGGGGGGGGGGAGAAGAGGAAGCAGAAATTAAAAATACAGCATGTGGGGAGGGGCTCATTAAGGAATCTGGAGAAACATTTTCGTAAGGCAAAATTGCAATCATATCACAGGCTATTTTTGTAAGGCAAACAGTGCAGACATCATGGGTCATAAACTCACAACAGGTTGAAACACTTTTAGCAAGGTACATTAGGCTTAGGAAACAGAAACTTGTTCTTGTAAGGTATGGAGATTTACTAACAATGTCTAAAAGTGTGATCTGACTGACACTGTATAAAATGTGGTTTCCTAACAACAATGTGACTACTGTTTGGGTTCCAAATCAGCTGTGGAGAGTCTGTCTGGTGCTCACCTCCAGATCCACAGCAAGAGATGTGTAAACGTGAGTCAAGACTTTGACAGAAATATTAGGCTCCCAGGTCACTTCTGGTCCACATGTTCTGATTTCAGTCTTACCACGGCGTTAAAAATCACGTTGAGCTGTGTGGTGGCGGCGTATGCCTTTAATCCCAGCACTTGGGAGGCTGAGGCCGGAGGGTGTCTGTGGGTTTGAGCACAGCCTCATCTACAACAGCTAGTTCCAGGACAGGCCCCAAAGCTACAGAGAAACCCTGTCTCAAACACTACCCACCACCCTCCCCACCCCCCAGAAAGAAAAAAATCATGTTGAAATTTGTAGAAGCCCCTTTTCGGCATCTAATGGCATGATCATGTGGCATTTTTCTTTCAGTTTATTTATATTGTAGATTACATTGACAAATTTTCCTATGTTGAACCATCCCTGCATCTCTGGGATAAAGCCTGTTTGATCAGGCTGGATGATTTTTTTTATGTCTGTTCTTGGATTCTGTTTGCCGGTGTTTAATTCGGTATTTCTGCATCAGTGTTCATGAGGGAAATTGACTGTAATTCTCTTTGTTAGTAGAGTCTTTGTGTGGTTAAGGTATTAGGATAACTATAGACCCGTAAAAAGAATTTGGCGATGTTCCTTCTGATTCTATTATTTGGAACATTATGTGTGATATAAATATTTGCTTTTCTTTAAAATTCTCATAGAATTCTGTGGTTAAACTATCTAGCTCTGGGCTTTTTTTTTTTAATTGGAAAACGTTTGCTGAAAGTTTCTCTTTCCTTGGGGGTTACAGGTCTATTTAAATTGTTTATCTGGTATTGATTTAATTTTGGCATGCTGTACCTGTTTGGCTGGGGACTTCAGCCTGGCCCCCTGGCATCCATTTTGAAATGTTAGGTGGAAAGTTCCTTTTCAAAGCTCCCTCCCCTGGGAGTTGCCTCAGTCCAAACTCCACCTCTGAGAAAGACCAACAAACAGTGATCTCTCCCCAGGGAAAGACAAGACCACTCCCACAAGCTATTTAAACTGCCCCTCAGAGAATGAACACGTGGTCATTCCCTCCCCAGTGGTCATTTTGGTCCTCTTTCCCCCACTCTGTGTTTTCTCAGGGGCCACCCTGGAGGGCTAGCATCCATTAAACCATTAAAAAAAAGAAAAGACTTAACAGTATATATATATATATATATATATATATATATATATATATATATATATATATATATGTCAGGAAGCACCACCGTGAGGAGTTTTTGCAGAGGGCTTCACTTTCCAATTGTATTGAGAATAGTCTTATTGAGCAAGCCTATCTCACACCCAAATTAACTGTTAATAGAGAGCTATCTGTTAGCGGAACCTGCCTCACATTCCAGACTATCTAGAGAACTAGGTGGGTCAACTTGTGACTTCCTGACCAAGGAATCGTGACCTGACCCATTGTAACCTCTTGGACTACGTGACGGACGTGGACCACGTGGCAAGACCCCGTGCCCCAGCCCCCCAAGCTCCTCATCCAGGGGCTATATAAGCTGTAACCATGACTCTAATAAACGGAGGCTTTGACAAATATGCTTAGCCTTCTTCCTCTTATCAGCCTATGTCTTTTAGGTGGTGCCTCTCCGTGACCCTGGAATAACTGACCAGCCAGGCGGGTTACAAACCCTAGACAGAGTAACCCGTCGAGGCGGTCTACATATATATATATATATATATATTGCATGAGGGTGTAACTTGACCTATATTCTTATAAGGTCATGTCATTGTCTGATTTGTTTAAAGACAAATTACTTCCTTAGTCATATATAAGAGACTAGTATATCAAAACTGGTCATACGACAGCCATTCCTCTTCAATTTGTAATATAACTTATTAGTTCTGAGGGAAGTCCATGTGTTCGTTAACTTGCTCTAACCTCCAGGTTCTCAGAGTGGCACTGGAGGACCCTTTCAGTTGTCCTGGTCACTCGGAACGTGCTGACTCATCTGCCTAGAAAGAGTGTTCTTTCCCCACCAGCATACAACATGTTGCTAAGTGACTCGTGGCTTTCCCCTCTACTGCGAGTCTTTCTCCCTTGGAGTCTCCCTGGCAACTCTGACTTTCTGCCCAGCGTTCCTTTCATCTAGAAGTCCAGGCTGTTGACTGTTTAGCTTTTTCTTTAACTAATCAGGAGGTGGCTCAGCAAAGACACATCTTCACAGTGTAGAAAGACCATCCTACAACACCTCTCCCGCACTAACCTCTCAGCCTGAAATGGGCCCCAGAATGACACACATTTAAGGTATTTATCCAGCACAATATCTAGTGGTGTTCAGTTTTAGCACATTTGACATTCTCTTGAAACTCACTATCCATCTTGTCGTCCAGATAACAGCTCCTATTGCTGAAAGTTTGCCAGTAGGCAATTCGTTATCTCAGACACTGCTAATGATGAGGTCACAAGGATGATGCTTTATTAAGTGTGCAGTTACCTTCAAGGAGCCCAGTGCCAGATGCACAGACTGGAAACTGGGGTGCTTTGCTGTGCTCGCAGCCTGAGGCGAGGGAGCCCAGAATAACAGCGTGTGGGGCCGCAGGAGGCTCCCGAGCTGGAGCTGCCATGTTGGCAGTAGCTGAGCATCCACCCTCCACTTCTTTGCCCTTCCAGGGACACCAGGCCCAATCCACAGTGGCTATGGGCTGTGGGGCCACTTTTTGTATGCTGAGGGGGCTCCTTAGCTGTGTGGCTGTCCAGCTAGAGACGTCACACTCCTCTCTAATGTCAGCTCTTTCTAATGGGTCTTAAAGTCTGCTTCCTGTAACTGTGATAGGCATTCCCTGCCCTTAAGATTCCTTTGTCCTGTGACTGTGGTCTGCCTGGGTTTCTGCTGTGACAAGTCTGGCTCCTCTTCTTTATGTTTCAACTTTACAAATACATAGAAATAACTTCCTTTAGAACACTACTCACATTACACATATATGAACACAAGCTGTTGAACCTAGGGTTTGGGGTCACTGCATCAGCCCCAAGCATGGGCATCTCTAAGGATCCTCCTAATCTCCTGCCCCTGGCTCTGAGACAGGGAAAAGGAGATCAACAAACAGCCTAAGAAGACATTGTGTGATTAACAACAGCTGACAGGTTGCCTAAGTCCAATCGAAACTGCCATTGTTTATCTCCTGGTAAAAAGCTACACTACAGGTAACATATCTATTCCTTTTTCCAGCCTGGAGTATGTAGCTCTGGCATAAATGCATGAGGCCTCACCTTTCCTGTGGAAGCGAGGTTGTACAGGGTAGAAATATTTAAAAGGTTCCCACCCTCACAGCCATAGGAGGACATCCTCCAACCAGGAATTGAGTCCACTGGCTTCAGATGTGAGTGCAGGTAGGGCCGGATGTTCACGAGGTGATCATATGGAGTCGATTCCTTGGCCACCCCTTGGCCCCTGAGAGCCTGCAGGAGCTGAAAGACCCCCATACTTGAAAGACTCCCGTGCCCACATACTATGTTAAACTCTGCTGAAAATTTAGCTGGGCCCCCGGGCTCAGCCGAAGCTAAAACTGGATATCTATGGGTTGCAGACTCACTGACTAGGCTAAGGAAAGAGACTACCCCACCCCCCAAGGCATTCTATCTAAATTTTCAACTTGCTGCAGAGTGCTATATCTAGCTTTGTGGTTTTTCGGGACTAAGGAGAGAGAAAACTCCACCTCCCCTCCCCCCCAAGATATCCTATCTAAACTGTCAACTCGCTGCAGGGTGTTTTATCTGGCTTTATGGTTTTTCAGGGAAATTCGAGAATAGACATGGGGCCGTCCCCAGGGTGAGCTAAGCCCGCCAATTTGAGAACCAATGAAATGTTGTTGCTAGGCAGCCTCTTATGTAACTCTTAAACTCCTGTAAATACATGATGTGCCATCAGCCTGGCATGCTCAGCAACTTAATTGTAACTTAGTTGCTGCGGCATCCACAGGTGCCTGGCTCTTGTGGAGGACTCCTCGATAGACTCCTCTCTCTGAGGGTCTCTCAGAGCAAAGCACTAAATGTCAGATGCAATGAAGTCTACTATCTATAGGCTGTGGTTAGAGCCACAGATCAAAGGAGCATCTGAGATCACAACAGCATAGACTATGGGTGCTGCAGTGACCCCTAGAACTTCCCAAGTCAGCAGCTCACACCCGTAATGACCTCACGTCACTGGAACCAGGGTTCTGGTCTCCACACTGTCTCCGCTATTTCAATCCTGGTTTATGCTCGGGGAACTGCATACCTTATTATAAATATCTTTGTACCCCATGTTGATTGCTTCTTTATTCTCAATTGTAAATAACCTGACTAAACTAGGTGTCCATGGGTATATTAATGGAAAATAATTTAAGAATAATAAATGTGTTTACTACACACACAGAGGAAAAGCTCTTTAGTTCTACAAAAGGTAATCACAAAATTAACAGAAAAATAGATGGGTGTCAAACGTGTATCAGTTGAAGTCACCCAATCATATAAAAATGCACTGCCTTTTTTCCCTCATATGATTAATCTGAACAGTAAATGTGTGTGTGTTAGAGAGAGAGAGAGAGAGAGAGAGAGAGAGAGAGAGAGAGAGAGAGCAAGAAGACATACGTATGTGATTACGGTGTGTAAAGAATATAGGTTATACAGGGGATGAGGAAGGATTGAAAGCAAATGAATGTGGGTTGTGAACGTGGGTTGTGACTGTGGGCACTGGCAACTGATTTTCAGGTTCCACCTCTGTCATGGATTTTACGTTTCATGGGGTACAAAGGCATAAAATATATTCAGTGCAGACAGTGTCAAATCCAGTGTGAACGACCAGGTTCTGTTCTGAATGTCCGTTCTAACTGTACAGAGGTCAGGATTTCTGTGGTGCAAGAGACTTTCTCTTGGGCCACTAACCAGCTCCCAAATCATGGCAGGGGACTTAGTATTGATGGATGCTCAGCCTTCCCTTAGACTCGTTTCTTGTTAGCTGTTATAACTTAACCTGTTTCTGCTCATGTACATTTTGCCGTGGGGCTCTTTACCTCTCTGTTTTCTGTATCTATTAGTTCCGTGCTGTCTCCCTGGCTGTCTGCACACTCCCTGGCTTCTGACCCTTGCTTGTCCCTTTTTTCCCTCTTTTTCCCCCTCTTCTCGAGCCTAGATTTCCCCTCCTATTTATTCTCTCTGCTTGCCAGTCCCACCCATTCCTCTCCTGCCTAGCTATTGGCCGTTCAACTTTTAATTCGACCAATCAGGTGACTTAGACAGACAAGGTAGAACAAATGCAACGCATCTTAAAATTGTAAACAAAGGCAGCAGAAACAAATGTAACACACCTTTGCCTAGTTAGAACATTCCACAACACTGCAGTTCTCAGGTCTTGTTAACTTTCACATGTGAATTCTTTTACTTCCAAAATAATAGGGTTTTAAATTAAAGATAGACAAATAAGAAATTCCCGCTGAGGTTATGAGTCTCTGCTATACTATTTACTCCTGAGCGTGTCTGTCTTCTCTATACTGTCTACTCCAGACAGTGTGAGCCTTTGCTGTATTATCTACTCCTGAGCTTGTGAGTCTCTGCTACACTATCTACTCCTGAGAGTGTGTCTCTGCTCTACTTCACACATGAGCTGATCACTTGAGAAACTTTCCTCACACATGGTAGCTCTGAAAATACCATTCTCTTGTAGAACAAATGTATATCCATTAAGGCTATTTCATAAGGCTATTCATAAGGAAATCTCCCTCTGTGTTCGAGAAAATTGATACCTAGGTCTGCAGGAAGAAAACCCTGACTCACATACACGTAGCAAACCCGACCTTTGTTCTAGGTTTACTGCTGATCCTATCTTTAGACACTTTCTTTTTTTTTTTTTTTAAATATTTATTTATTTATTATGAATACAATATTCTGTCTGTGTGTATGCCCGAAGGCCAGAAGAGGGCGCCAGACCTCTTTACAGATGGTTGTGAGCCACCATGTGGTTGCTGGGAATTGAACTCAGGACCTTTGGAAGAGCAGGCAATGCTCTTAACCACTGAGCCATCTCTCCAGCCCGACACTTTCTTTTTGAAAACAGAACCTTTCCACACAGCAGCCTTTGGTATTAACTGTGATGGAAATTGAAGGCAGAAGCACATTTCTCTGAGTTCTCTCTAAAGTGCCCAGGAGATTTACAATACATTTACATTAACAATAAACTACTATTAACAAAAATCAAAGGTAGAAAGTATATGATGTGTTGTAACTTTCCACTCCCCAAGTTCAGCTCACTGCTGTGCTGCTTTCCTAAGTTTAACAATGATGGATGAGCAGGAACTAAAGGAGCTGTGGTCACTGTGGATGGAGGAGGGAGGGGAGCGAGGTAGAGAGAACACTGTTCACAGTTCCTCTGTTGTATGCATGCCGGAGCCATGTGGAAGATGCAAGGTGAATCTGGCCACTTCGCAGCTCTGCAAAGCCATCCATCTTTTCCATGAGGTTACACCGACACAGGGCTCCTTAGTCCTTAGCATCTGGGCTCTTCTGGGAGTCCTCTCACTTGATTCCTCATGATGCCTTCCCAGTAGGATGCTGACCCTATATATACTTTATGACAGCCAAATTCATGTGTTGTAATCACTGCTAAAACAGGTCAAGTTTGGACATGTCCAAAACAAACTTTAAAATGGAATGTATTTTGGGAGAATTTAATACATATTGTGTGCATCTTCAAATCTCCACATTCCTCCACTTATCACTTCTATTAAAATCAGTTTCCTCTCACGACTTGGGGGTTGTTATTTCTTCTTTCCACTGAGTGCCCCTTCCATGTGTAGTGGTGTAGGACAGTCAACTGGACCCTGGAAGCCTCCCAGATTGACTGTCTCCCTTAGGAGACATCCATTGCCAATAGCTCCTCCAATCAGATAGTGAGACACTTAGGCAGCTATGCTTGTTGGATGGCAAGGTTTATCTTGTGTAAGTGCTCTCCAGTCATGGCCACAATATGTTCATGCATAAAATGGTACTGACATTTCTAGCAATGTTTTACTGTTCTAGAAATGTTCCAGTGTTTCCGCTGTTACTCCAGACATCTACTGTACCTGCCTCTGACATTCTTTCTCCCACTTTGCCCTGACTTTTGACTTTAGATGTGTTCAAAAGATCTTCCTCACAATGTGTGACACAGATGTCACTTTCAGATTAGGGTCCTCCCAAAGTTAATATTCTCCATACGTTGACCAATTAGCATCTGTGTATACATCTATCACAGTATTTTCAGATGGTTGTAAAGAGGTGCCTGACTGTGGGTATAAAGATGAGAACTTGGGTTCATTTAGTTACTGTCCGCTCATTAGAATAATGGCATTAAATTCTCCCTAGGGCTTATCACCTAGTCAGGCACAAGTTTATCACAAAATAACATCACATCAGTTACCGTTTATGGAATGAGCTTTGTATCCAGTCAGAAAACGATCGGTTGCTCCACACCTTTCCTGCATTATTGCTCTGTGGGCACTGCTGCTTTGGTCTGAGGCACAGCAGCAGCTGCACCTGACACTAAAGCTGCCTCAGCTGACGACTGCACCTCTGCAGCCACCGCTGCTGCCTTGGGGCTGAGGTCCTGGACTGGAAGAGCCTTCATGCTGTCTTAACTCAGGCTCTGTCCTTTATTTACCAGTAAGGATTCCAGAGCCAGGCGCTGGGTGGACACCTGCTAGCTCAGAGAGGCGGAGCTTCTTACACACCAAGAGGGATGTTACAGGAGCTCGGATGACTTCACTGGGAAAAACAACAGTAACTATGTCACAGCCCAGATCTCAGATTCCGGGTGACCAATGGACAAAGCTAGGACATGGGAAAGGTTTCATGGAGCATTTATGGTTACAGAAGATGGAGACTTATTAATAAAGGCAAGTTTCAAACACACTGCTTGAACAAACTGTTGTGAGCAAAGAGAAGTCTCTGCTGTTCTCTGATGACATTCTTAGCATCTGAGCTGTTCTATGTTAGTGTTCATGCTGACATTGCAAAATGATTAACTTGACATTCTCCACCATGGATTCATTAGGGTTGGATAAGATCTAAATTGTTAGCAAAAGATTTTTACCATACTCCACACACGCATGGACTTTGTAGTCAGAATGAATCATTTGATGTGATTTAAGGGCTGATGAAGTAAACTTTTAAGGCATTTGTAGGATTTCTCTTCTGTATGAACTATATCATGTGTTGAGTAAGGCTTTAAAGATTTGCAAAGTCTTTGCCACATTCCCCACACTTTTAGGGATTGTCTTCAGATTGAATTTTCTTTTTTTTCCCTTTAAAAAAAAAAGATTTTTTTTTTTACAGTATTCTGTCTGTCTGTATGCTTGCAGGCCAGAAGATGGCACAAGATCTCACTAGAAATGGCTGTGAGCCACCATGTGGTTGCTGGGAATTCAACTCAGGACCTCTGGAAGAGCAGTCAGTGCCCTTAACCTCTGAGCCATCTCTCCAATCCCCTTGAATTTTCTTTTTTCTTTTATGTTGTCTAAGGGATGAAGAACAGGAAAAGCATCTGTCACATGCTTCACATGTGTAGGGTTTCTCTCCAGTATGAACTCTCTTGTGTTTTCTAAGGGATGACTGATAATGAAAGGCTTTGCCACATTCCTTGCACTTATAGGGTTTCTCTCCAGTATGAGTTGTTTGATGCTCCAGAAGACTCCTAGAATAGGAAAACTGTTTGCCACATTCTACACACTTATAGGGACTGTCTTCAGAATGGATTGTTTGATGCTCTCTAAGGGATAGTGAGGAGTAAAAACATCTGCCACAGTCCCCACACCTGTAGGGATTGTCTTCACAGTGAATTGTTTGATGTCGCTGAAGAGATAAAGGTAAGTAAAAACATTTGCCACACTCTTCACACTTGTATGATTTCTCTCCAGTATGAATTGTCTGATGTTCTTTAAGTCTTTTAAAACTGGAAAGAGTTTTGCCACACTCTGCACACTTGTAGGGATAGTCTTCAGAATGGATCGGTTGATGTCGTCTAAGCGATGAAGATGAGCAAAAACATTTGCCACACTCCTTACACTTGTATGGTTTCTTTTCAGTGTGAACTGTCTGATGTTTCTGAAGGTGTGCAAAGGAGGAGAACCCTTTGCCACACTCTGCACACTTGTAGGGATAGTCTTTGGAGTGCATTACTTGATGTTGTCTAAGATATGAAACTGAGGAAAAACATTTGCCACACTCTTCACACTTGTATGGTTTCTCACCAAAATGATATCTTTGATGTTTATTTAGGTTTGAAGGGTCATAAAAAGCTCTGCCGCATTCTTCACACTTGTAGGGTTTCTCTCCAGAATGAATTTTTTGATGCTGCTTTAGCATTGAAGGATAGTAAAATAATCTGCCACAGTCTCCACACTTGTAGGTTTTTTCATCAGTATGATTTTTCTGGTGTATAAAAAGTGATTGGCGAGTATTGAAGGCCTTGTGACATTCTTTACACACGTAGGGTTTTTGTCCAGTGTGAAGTCTCTGGTGTATGGAAAGTGCTTTAGAAGAACTAAGGCCCTTACCACATTCTTCACACTTGAAGGGTTTCTCCCTTGTACGAATTCTTTGGTGTTGAATGTGTAGTGAGTTACAGTCAATGGCTTTGTTGTAAACATAATCACTGGGTGTTTTTCCTGTTGAACAGAAGTTGAGATATGAATAAAGACCAGGAAATATTCTTATAATGTTCACTTACAATGCTTACCTTTTAAAAAGAAAATATTTGCTCATGCATACTGAAGCATCAGTAAGAAAATACAGTACATTTCAAAACCTATAGGCACTAAGAATAAATGAATAAAATAATGTAGGGAGAAATAATTTCTACTTCAACTAGAATAAGGGCACAACCAAATAGAATATAGACGTAATGGCATATAATTAAAAATTTAATAGCTAAGTAACGTATAAGGGCATTTAACTAACAGAAATAAACCCATTAAACAATAGAGATATTATATGTCTAGACACCCATGAAAGTATAAAGTAACCAAGCCTGGAAAGAGAAGGTTAACTGTGATTGTGTGAATTTGAGCTATTGTCTAAATGTGAAATTTTTATCCCCCACATAGAATTATATTTTCAAAGATATGAAAGATAAGCTGCACAACAAGTAGATGTTCCCCAAAATATTAAATTTATAAGTCAAAAATTCAGGACAGTATTTTATGTTTTGTTTGGATGACAAGAAAATATATTCCTGAACCATATCACATCATGATCAGAAAAAAACCTTCAGGTTCGCCTGTGCATTACCCAAAGTATGCTGAGACAATATATTCGTTAGTGAATAATGACAAGACTACTGTTTCCTTTTTTGTTTTTGCTGTTCAAGACAAGGTTTCTCTGTGTAGACCTTTCTGTCCTGGAGCTCACTATTTAGACCAGGCTGGTCACAAACTTAGAAATTCACCTACCTCTGCCTACCAAGGGCTGGGATTCGTGAAGTAGGCCCCTATACCCAGGCAATAAGATTATGTATTTCTAGGATTTATTAATTTATAAGACTAAGTAGCTATTAAACACAAAACAGAGAGACAATGAAGCAAGCATGAAAACAAGAAACCTATGTTTATCCATGAAGTAGAGATATTTCATAACCCTGCACTGTCCGTATATACTTCATCCATGTGCTGTGCTCAACCACCAAAATATATGGGCAATGTATAAGGAACAATTATAGGTTATATATACCTTTGAAATAATAATAGAGAATATAAAATTGCAAAGCAAAGAAAAAATTTTGAAACCACAAAACTTTGAAAGCTTAGTGGTGATCTATTAAACATATTCTTCTAGCTATGGACGGGTTTAATCTTTGAATATATATTCACAAGGGGCATGCATTTTACATCCTCATTACTGAGTGTGTGATGAAGAAAAACTCTGGAAGATACATTCATGGAAAACTAAGAGCTCTGATGGGGTCACTTTCCTCGATATGTAAGTGACACGGGAGAGTCATGTGTGAGGTGTTTAGAAATGTGTGCAACACTTCAGATGCGTGGAACACAGTACAGAGTCTGTTGTTACTGAACTGCCCAAAATGACTCGATTTTGTGTGAGTGTTACACAACTGCTCCTTTAACTACATAATCCTGCTGAGAAAATGTTCTCAGGCAGCCTCCCTGGCAGCTGTGGAAGATCCACTGTTTCACATCACAGAACAAATTGTTTGAATCAATGAAATTAAAAGTTTGGGATTTTAGGCCCCAGCCCGTGTCTGGTATGATGTAAATGTGCATTTGGCTTTATAAACCCAATTAAACTAGTGTTAAAGAGTGCTGGGATGACCAATGTATTTCCTTCCTGACACAAACCCAACCTTGTCCTTCCGGTCCTCCGATGGGGCAGGTGTGGGTATTTTTGGCTGGTCCAGATTCTGGTAAAAATCCCGACAGGGACTCCTTCTCTGGTCTCCTTCTAAGAGTAAAGATGTAGACGGACAAAGTAATGGATGAAATTTTCAGTTGAATCCACATCTTACGTCATTTCTGTGGATGCTGAGGGTTAGCGTGGTCCCCTCCACCTATGCTGTCTCAGCTTTTGTTCAATGCCTTACTTTTGTTGCTTTCCCTGACCCTCTAAGGAACACAGAGTCAGTTGCTCTCTGAGCTCACTTTGGATTCAAGACTAATGGGTTGTGGGTTCTGCTGTCCTCCTGCCTGTCTGCATGAGTGGTGGCAAAAATCCATTCTGAGGTTGTATCCATGGGATTGGGAAACTCCATGTCCATATTCCCTTCAACCTTCATATCCCTGGCACTGAGCTCCCATGATGATACTCTTTATGATGAAACAAGCTACTGAATGGAGAAGGTCTGCAGAACTGACCAAAATTTGAACATAAACACGATCCATGGAACTGGGGATGTCAGTCTCCTGATCCCTTTATAGCGTATGTTTAAATTTCATTTTAGTATGAAAGATTTTCAATCCATCAGTCATAATTTTAGAGTGTGAAATTATTAACAGACAAAAATCACTTTCATTTATTAAATCCTAATCTGATGAGAGTCACTAATTTATTGTAAGCTGTTACAACGAAGGTAATTAAGACATAACAGTTAGTGATGAGTTACCTATAAATGACAAAATAAACTTAGTGTGCCCAAAGTTGTGTTTATATCCATGCTAAATACAGATATATACATTCATGCTATATACAAATATAATTCATGGACAAACACAATATTAGAGGTAGAGAAAACTTTCTACCTTCCATGATCCAGTCCTCTGTACCTTAAAGCAGGAAACTTAACGAATGTAAGTTCAACTTTCTTTTCTTTAGTATGGAATAATATTAAAATTAGAGATACTTAAGTAAGTGGATATTGGGCCAGGAGTGGTGATACACACACACCTTTAATCCCAGCACTCTGCAGCAGAGGCAGAACAATCTTTTTGAGTTCACTGCCAACCTGGTCTACACAGTCAGCTCCAGGACTGCCAGGGCTACAGAGAAACTGTCTTAAAAAACAAACAAACAAAAAATAAGAACCACAAAAGAAAAGAAAACCATAGAAAGCCGGTTATTGAAATTGAATGCTTGGGTAAAAAAGGTTAAATCTGCACCACACTTGCATGGAAGGACACAGCCAGGACCAAATGCATCACTTACCCTCAGATGGGACAGAGATCTATGAGACTAAATGGCATTCTAGTCTCAATGCAGGAGAAGGGTGCATGGGGAATAGGGCTCCTCAGTGCCTGCAGCTCCTGTCTCCCTGTGGCCTGTAAGCCAGACAAGAAAATTCTATTCCTTATCTGTAGGGAAGATGAATCACTCCTCAGCACAGGAGGTAGATTCTCTCATGCTGAGGAGGATCTCAGATTCTGCACCACACTCCAAATGTGTCAGGCAATGAAGACCTCATTGCAGTTTCTCTGTAGTCCATGTCTCGTGAACTGATAGCAAAAGATACTGAGGGGAACCTTATACCTATGCCTGCTACCCAACTGTTACAGGAACTACATGCTAGCTCAACTGGCCTTGCCCTGTCCCCTGGTTTTGAATTTTCCTTCTCTTAACAAAGCTAATTTCAGAGCTGAGATGTCAGCGCCTGATTGTGTAGGGAGTCCTCAGCAAAGCGGTAGATAATACATGACAAGACTCTGCCACAGGACCAGTGAGCACAGCAGGCTGAACTCTGGACACTCATGTAAACTAAGCTGCATGCACCATGTGGCAGAGGGTATAAGAAATACGGGTTCCAGCCGGGCGGTGGTGGCACACGCCTTTAATCCCAGCACTTGGGAGGCAGAGGCAGGCGGATCTCTGTGAGTTCGCGACCAGCCTGGTCTACAAAGGGAGTTCCAGGACAGGCTCCAAAGCTACAGAGAAACTCTGTCTCGAAAAACCAAAAAAAAAAAAAAAAAAAAAAAAAAGAAATACGGGTTCTTAGCCGGGCGGTGGTGGCGCACGCCTTTAATCCCAGCACTTGGGAGGCAGAGGCAGGCGGATCTCTGTGAGTTCGAGACCAGCCTGGTCTACAAGAGCTAGTTCCAGGACAGGCTCCAAAACCCAGAGAAACCCTGTCTCGAAAATCCAAAAAAAAAAAAAAAAAAAAAAAAAAAAAAAACAAGAAAGAAATACGGGTTCCTAAGAAGAACATGCATAGAGGGCCCCAGGAAGGGGAAATAGTTAAGATCTCCTATGTAAACTGGGAGGGGAGAAGGGAAGGAATGGGGAAATGGGAACATGAGAGATCAAGGAGAGCAATGAAATAGGTGTCTTGATGGGGGAGCCATTCTGGGGTTAAGGAGAAACCTGGTGCTAGAGAAATTCCTAAGAATCCACAAGGATGATCCCAGCTAAGATTCTGAGCAATAGTCGAGAGGGTACCAAAACAGGCCTTCCCCTATAATCAGATTAGTGACTACCTTAATCATCATAGAACCTTCATCCAGTAACTGATGGAGGCAGGTGCAGAGATCCACAGCTGAGCACTGCACTGAGCTCCAGTAGTGCAGTTGGAGGGAAGAAGGATCATATGAACAAGGGAGGTCAAAAACATGATGGTGAATAACACAGCAGAGACAGCTGACCCAAGCCAGTGGAAGTTCATAGACCCTAGAATGACAGCTGGGGAGCCTGCACGGGACCAAACTAACACCCGCTGAGTGTGGGTGACAGTTATGTGGTTAGGTCTGTTTGGGCAGCTCCAGCAGTGGGACCGGGACTCATTCCAGGTGCATGATCTGGTTTTATAAAACCCATTCCCTGTGATGGGATACCTTACTCAGCCTTGATATGGGGTAGGGGGAATGAACGGTCCTGCAAGGCCTTGTATCTCATTCTGTCCTACCCTTCTAGGTCTAATGGTCAGACCCTGCTGAACCAACTGGTGGTAAAAGTGTTGAAAAAAAATCCAATGGCCTCTGCTAAATTAATGTACCTAATGGCCCAATACAACCCCTTCTAAAATACACCAATGCTTTGACTCTTCCCTAAGATCAGTGGGGAAGGCACTGCCCAAAGTGACTCTGGTTCGTCTGAGTTTTATCCAACGGCTCCCATTCCCAAGATGTTCTAATCAACAGAACTGACACTGTTCGGCCTCTGTCCCTGCCTGCCCTTCTGGGGTGGAATTGTGGGTTTGGCTTTATAAACTCAATATTCTCACTTTGATGTACAGATCTTTCTGGCATGGGTCTGTTCTTGATGTCTGTATATGACTCTCAATCTGACCAACACAGACTTCTCCTTCACTGAGCCTTATATGACAATAACTCACCAAAAAGAAAAACCTTGGAAGTCACTGTAAATAGAAGCACAGCTCGCTGTTGGAAAGATACATAGCTTAAGAGACTTAAAGCATCGAAGCGATGTGCTTTGACAACAAAGACCTGAAGGAGAGACCTAAAGAACGATTCCCAGAGTATCATGTTTCAAGGCACATGGGAAAGCCTGCCTTTCTATTGGATACTTGGATCTCAACTTTGCCCCATCCCCTCAGTCCTACACACCTGGGTGCACGGTGGCTGCTTCTTGTCTCTTCCTATCTGAAGGCTCTGGTCTTTGCTCCAGAAATGTCACCAGGTGTGGCTTAGGAACAGCAAGACCTGTTTGTAGAAAAAGAGAAGAAGTTTTTTTATGTGTGTCTTTTTTTTAACTTGGAATTGACATGTCCCTTCCTGTACATGACTTGTAAGGACAGAGATGAGGTGACAAATGATTGCAGACAATCAGTTTCTTAAGTGTTTTCAGACAGGATCACTACAACATGTGAAGGAGCCTACAGCACCCAGAGTCTGAGTTTCATTTAAAAAACATTAAATCTGAATTGTGAAACACTTTCATTACAAGTGTGCTCCATGTCTCAGGCCACTGAATTTCTGACAATCCCACTAGAGTAAAGGAAACACACATCCAACACAAAAGGTTAAACACAAAAAGAAAAACAGTGAAGAGATTTTTTAAATAATTTATTTTTATTTTTCATATGCATAGGTGTTTTGACTGCATGTATGTCTGTGTGAGGATGAAAATTAATCTAATTGATCTTTATCAATAAAAATCAGGTGTCAGGTATTAGGGTAAGAACCTGAATGATCAGAGAAGCAGCAGAGCAGCCGACTTCCTACCTCCCCCATTCCTCTGTCCAAATGGGATAAGTACCCATCTCAGCCCAACCCTACCACTTCCTCTAGTGACATTGCATTCGTATTTTAATAGATAAAGCTTGTCTGAAGACCAGAGTGCAAAACAGTCACACTAGTCAATCAAACAGGCTGGGCAGTGGTGACACACCTTTAATCCCAGCAGCCACGCTAGTTAGCCATAGAGGCTAGGCAGTGGTGGTGCATGCCTTTAAACTCAACACTAAAGAGGAATGGTGTAGGAGGTCCTTCTGTCTATGCGTTGCTTTCATTGGTTAATAAAGAACTGCTTTGAGCCTATGGCAGGGAAGAAGAGAACTAGGAGTCTGCATTCTGGGAGGAAGAAAGCAGAGACAAGAAGCCGCCATGAAACCACTAAAGACAGACATGCTGAATCTTTCTTAGTAAGCCACTGCCATGTGGCAATACACAGATTAATAGAAATGGGTTAAACTGGTGCTGGAGAGATGGCTCAGAGGTTAAGAGCATTGCCTGCTCTTCCAAAGGTCCTGAGTTCAATTCCCAGCAACCACATGGTGGCTCACAACCATCTGTAATGGGGTCTTCTGCCCTCTTCTGGCCTGAAGGCATACACAGAGACAGAATATTGTATACATAATAAATAAATATTTAAAAAAAAAAAGAAATGGGTTAAACTGAGATATAAGAGTTAGCCAATAAGAAGTTAGAGCTAATGGACCAAGCAGTGTTTTAATTAATACAGTTTCTATGTGGTTATTTCGGGTGTAAGCTAGCCGGGCGGCTGGGATGAACAACCGGGCCCTCCTCCTGTTACAGTAGAATATAAGGCGGAATGAGACAGAAACTTGAGCTCTTTCAGTCTGATGATTTCATACAGCCAAGAACTGTCTAGTGACCTGGCGGCTTTGCTTTTCAGATCTTCAGGTTGAACCCTAATATCTGTCACTGGGTTTTTATTATGCATGCCACAACTTCCTGTCCCTCCGTCTACAGTCCTCCAAACCTCCAGGGTCAGCAAGCTCCACCCTCTGACTCCAAACAAACTTCAAAATATTGACAACATGAGGGTGTCAGATCTTGGCATTACAGACAGTTGCGAGCTGCCATGTGGGTGCTGGGAATTGAACCCCAGTCCCCTAGAAGAGCAGTCAGTGCTCTTAACAACTGAGCCATCTCACCAGCCCCCAAATGATTTTAATATAGCAATCTCCCTATTTTTTTTTGAAAATGAAGGATATGAAAATCACTGTTGAAATGCTCCCATGAGAAACCATACAATGCGAGGAAGCTACATGTTGAAGTGAAATAAGAAGTCACTATAGGTGAGATCCTCACCCAGGAATTCAAGGTGGCTGTAATTCTCCAACATCACATCCCTGTACAGATTCCACTGAGCAGGCTTCAGGCATTCCCTCTCTTCTGGAGAGAACTCGATGGCTACATCTGAGAAGGACAGCATTTCCTGAAATAGAGATCAACAAATGATACCACACTTTAGTAATTAAAGCCATCAATAATATAAACATCAAGGTACACTGGACTGGATAGTTCTGTCAACTAGACATTAGCTAGGGTCATCTGAGAAGAGAGAAACATAACAGAGAAAATGCCTCCCAAAGACTGTCCTATCGGGAAGAATATGGCATTTCTTAATTCGTGACTCCTATGACATATCACAGCCCTTTTATGGGTGGTTCCCAATAGGCAGGCAGTCCTATCTGGTATAGAAAGGCTGGCTGGGCAAATCAGTAAGCAGTGTTCTTAGTGACTTCTTCTGTTCCAGTTCATGTCTCAGGTTCCCGTCTTGACTTCCCTCAGTGATGGACTGTTACCTGAAGTAGGAGTCTAAAATAAATCCTTTCCTATCCAAGCTGTCTCTCATCATGGGTTTTAGCACAATAGAAACCCTCAGACAGGCATCACGTGTCTGTGGATTTTGCCCAGGATGAAAGAGAGCTAGAAAGGTTTCTTACATAGGTAGTAATATTCCACAGACATGTCTGAAGTGGTCACATGATCTTACACTGACCCATCAAAAGGAAAGACAAGGTAAATAATTCTATAGGCCCAATTTGATACAGTCCATTTAAGACAGAAATGTGGGGGCTGGAGAGATGGCTCAGAGGTTAAGAGCATTGCCTGCTCTTCCAAAGGTCCTGAGTTCAATTCCCAGCAACCACATGGTGGCTCACAACCATCTGTAATGAGGTCTGGTGCCCTTTTCTGGACTTCAGGCTTACACGCAGAAAGAATATTGTATACATAATAAATAAATAAATATTTTTTTAAAAAAGACAGAAATGTAAAATGAATGCATCCACAGAACATGCATTTAGTGTCATGTGCTACTACACACCACACACATATGCATTCCTCACAGGAAAAAGTCACGGTGAGGGAGAAGGGATTTCTCAATAGTTCATGCGCACAATCATGACAGGGAAGTGTAATGAAAATACAGAGTCTGATGCAGCAAGGCCCTGAAGTAGAAGTAGCTATAAGAATCACTCCCCAAATTGCCTAGCACAGTTATTACACGGAAAAGTGTCTGCCATACCAGTGCCAATCTCCTGTGAGACGCTGTGGGTGGGGGGCAGTACACCTGTGAATATCATTTAGGAGGGATTTTACCCAATAGTATTAATGGTAAAAATTTCAGGGGAATTTGATTCTGGCAAAATTCATTTCTATAGAGAAGAAATTCAAATAGTGTCTTCCTAAAGGGGACACATTGCCACGCACTAAAGACTGTTATGCATTCTTCGTATAATTTGGAGTTGGATATAGTACTCCACATGAATGGCGGCTGGTTCCACAGACAACAGGAAACAACTAAATGGACAGAATCGTTGTAGTAAGAATTCTTGTGTCTCCTGTCAGTGTCCCACGGAGATACCTTGTCAGAGAGCCAAACAAACCTGAAGACTAGACATTTCAACTGGTTTTTCTGACAGGGGCTAGATATAATCTAGCAGAGGGGACTTGGTAGTGTACTATGTTTACACAGTCCTTCTCACTCTGTGGACACATCTGTATTTATTCTGTCGACATTTTTCTTGGTAAATATGAGGTGGTTTAAGAGTTGATTGCAGGAGGCCCGAAGGACTGAACCACCTGGGAGCAGCAATCAACCTCCCCTGCCCCAGTGGAAATTGACCCACTGGGGAGCAACGAGCAACCGGGACCATGGCACCATGGCAAGCCTCCACCTCTAGGAGTAACCATCTGAGCCTTGGGCCTGCTTGCACCTGGAGGAGATAACCAGAGGCTCTACTCTGCCTGCACCTTAAGTGGCGTGCAACTGAGCCACAGCCACCAACTACACCAACTGGAGGAAGAGGAACTCCTTGGAGCACAAGCTCCACTTATACCACCTGGAAGAACAGATGGGTAGACAACAAGGTAAGAATACACTCAACAACACAAAGAGCAAAACGACACCACCAAAAACTAGTGGCTCTACAACAGCAGAGCTGAACACCCCAACACAGATGAAGCAGAAGAAAACGACGTTAAAAGTATTTATAAAAATGATTGCTGGGCGGTGGTCGTGCACACCTTTAATCCCAGCACTCGGGAGGCAGAGGCAGGCGGATCTCTGTGAGTTCGAGACCAGCCTGGTCTACAAGAGCTAGTTCCAGGACAGGCTCCAAAACCACAGAGAAACCCTGTCTCGAAAAACCAAAAATAAATAAATAAATAAATAAATAAATAAATAAATAAATAATAAAAATAAAATCAATCAAAAAAGATAAAGAAAGGATATTTCATATTCATCACAGAAAAAATTCTTCAAGAGGAAATCTCAATTCTGAACATCTCTGCCCCAAGGAACATCTCTGGAAGCATCACTATCCCTGACTTCAAGCTTTATACAGAGCTACAGTAACGACAACAGTTTGGTATTGGCATAAAAACAGACAGGTTGACCAATGGAATTGAATCAAAGATCCTGATATTAGCCCACACACCTTCAAACACCTGATATTTGACAAAGAAACTAAAAATATAAACTGGAAAAAGAAAAGCATCTTCAACAAATGGTGCTAGTATAACTGGAAGTCGATGTGTAGAAGAATCCAAATATATCTACTATTTATTGTCATGCACAAAACTCAAGTCCAAATGGATCAAAGACTTCATGAACCCCATGAAGAGAAAGTGGGAGGTACATTTGAACACATTGACATAGGAGACCACTTCCTAAATATAACCCCAGAAGCACAGACACTGAGAGAAATAATTAGTAAATAGGACCCCCTGAAACTGAGAAACTTCTGTAAAGCAAAGGACATGGTCAACAAGACAAAACAGCTGCCTACAGAATGGGAAAAGATCTTCACCAACCCCACATCTGACAGAGGGCTGATGACAGCTTATATTGTAGAGGATGTGGAGTAAGGGGAGCACTCCTCCATTGCAGGTGAGAGTGCAAACTGGTATAGCTGTTTTGGAAATCAGTATGGTGATTTCTCTGAAAATTAGGAATCAATCTACCTCAAGACCTGCAACACCACTTTTGGGCCTATACCCAAAGAGGTTAAATCACACCACAAAAACATTTGCTAAACTATGTTCATAGCAGCATTATTCATAATAACCAGAACCTGCAAACAACCTAAATGCCTTTCAATAAAGAATGGATAAAGAAAATGTGGTACATTTACACAATGGAGTACTATTTGGCAGAAAAAAAAAAAAAAACCAATGACATCTTTAATTTGCAGGCAAATGAATGGAACTAGGAAAAAAAAATCCTGAGTGAGGTAACCCAGACCCAGAAAGACAAACATAGTATGTAATCACTCATAATTGAATATCAGACATAAAGCAAGGATAACCAGTCTATAGTTCACAGACCCAGAGAAGCTAGAGCCCTCTTCCAAAAACTGATAGAAGCAGATGCAGAGATCCACAACTAACCGGTAGGTCAAGTTCCAGGAGAAGAGAGGGACTAGGGATAATACAAACAATATTATTATTTAATAATAAATAATACCATGATGGGGAAATCCACAGAATCAGCTGACCCAAGCTAGTGGGAGCTCACTGATTCCAGACTGACATCTGGGGAACCTGCATATGATAAACAAAGCCCCCTGAATACAGGTGACAATGATGTGTCTTGGGAAGTATATGGGACCACTGGCAGTGGGACCAGTATCTAACTCTAATGCGTGAACTGACTTCGTGGAGCCCATTCTATAGACAGACAGACAGACAGTTACATAGGTAGATAGATACATACATAGGTACGTAGGTAGATAGGTAAACTGAAGAGTAGCAGGATATTGATAGGAAGTCATACACAAAGAAAGGACTGGATTTCAGGTCAGGTTCCAAAACAGTGACCCTCCATTCAAAACAGCAGATCTACAGATGACATGACAGAGTGCCTGAAATACACAGCACACACATCATGGAGTACCAACCATAGGTCTTTGTCCCAGGGCTTTAATCACATAACTGTGGCCTGAAACAATTACTAGCATTTGCTTCAAGCCACCAAGTTATGCACTTGTATGACTCAGAAAATAGATTAAACTATGAAAAATAAGAGAGACAAAATATAGTACCTGATTGGAAACATGATTACGACTTTAGTTTCAAAGTAAGGACCACATGTTTTGCTCTGTACATTAGATGTCTAGATGGTTTTGCAGATTTTAATAGTCTACACATTTTTTCTGAGTCTTCTTAAAGCAACACTGTGTGGAGTATATCCAATACAGATTATAGCCATGCACTCTCATAGACCTGACTTAATTTCATATAGAGACTGCAGTGAAGAGAACAACGGAATGCAGATATCAAAGAGGTGGGCATGCAACCACACACACCTTTTATCTCAAAATATGTTTTTTCACTTGATAATGGTTATGGAGGATACTATGGCAGACAATTTATAACCCGAATTAACAACGTGATGAAAATCAGTGCTGCTCAGGTTTATTCCTTTCATGTGTTTGACTCCTGTTCAGATCTTTTGCAAGGTCTCTCCATGGCCTCAGACATAATCATTCAGATCAATCGGCAGGAACTGAATGTCATCACCCAGCACCTCCGCTCCAGGGTTTTCCAGAGATGACAAGTCTAACACAGCACGGTCATGCATGAGCTGTAAACACAGGTAACTCCTTCCCTCACACTGACACAGAACACAGTGAATGAAGCCTGGGAGGAAAGACACAGGGCTGTCAGCAAGGGGAACTGGACTGGACCTGTGGGAGAGCAGGACTCCCCATTAGCAGTTTGCTTTACTGGTTGGCTACGCAGTGCCCCATGTGGAAGACGTGCAGGAAGTGGTTTTGTTCTGGCTAACTGTAAGAAGCATCTGCTCACAGCACAACTTCTGCTGTAAGGACAGGGAAGGCATCCCAGCTGCAGCTGCAGAAAAAGACCCAGGAATGAAATCACAGTAACCACATCAGTCAAGAACTGCAGAAGGGAAATGAAGAAATAATGGAAAGAGCAAACTGGAAGAAACCAGAGAAAACCAGAAGAAAGCCGCATCAGGTCATGACAGCAACTAACACAGATTAATTTGCAAAAAGAATGAACATTCACTGCATATAGGAATCTACAAGCAAAGCAAAGAGAATTCTTCCTCACAGAGTAAATGCAAACGACTGTCCGAATACCAAAATCAAAGTCTTTAACAAGAACATGTTGGGGACAAAGTTTAAATCACATGTGGGATAAGTCAGCATAGTTTTAACATAGCTAAACTATGTTAAACACACATAGTTTGTAAATCAACAAAGTGTTGATTGCATCGATTTATCAAAGTGCTCACTGTAAGAAACGGGAAATGAACCATAGAAAGTATTTATCACATCATTAATGTTGAAATGCTCCCTGGCCTTGAATTTGCTATGAAGCAGGGGAGGACCAGAGGGCCCTGCCTCTCCCTCACAAATGCAGAGATGACAGGGATGTGCCTCAGAGGAGACTGATGTTTCTTTTCTATCACAGGTCTGGTTACTAAAATCCCAGGAATACACACAGGTCTGGGAGTTCTCCTCACCTGCTGACCTGATAGTGAAAGATCCCCAGAGTGGGGAGACTCTCACTCAAGTCTCGGGATAACACGACCCCCCAGGAACTCACGAGAGACTGTCCTTGCTGCAATCACACGAGGTTTAATGACAGGAACCAGTGCACTCATTTCCCACGCAGGGGTAAAGAGTTCGACCCCGAGTAGCTGGGAGAAGGGGTATTTAAGGGAAGAAACCATAACACAATAATCCAAAGGAGGTAGGGAGGGCGACATTGGAAAATTCTGAAAATACCAGTGATAATCACATGGGGTAACTCCCTGTTTCTCAAGATTATAATCTAACTTTATCTTCAGCTTGTTCCTGAAACAGAGTCATTGAACCGGCTAATCTAGATTTTTGATTCTTTTCTCCCTGCTTAGATTTTTTGGCTCTATTTTTTTCTGCTAGAGGGGTATGGATTTATCCTGGTCTTTCAACACCAAAGTCTGGCAGTGTAACACAAGGCCATGAGAGCTTTTCACCTGTTCCTAGGGACCCTGCTTCTGGACCAGCTCAACAAGCTCAAGGCCACATCAAGACGTTGACACAACCATTGTGTGCCAAGCAGATCCTGTCGTTTTTACAGTTAGTCTGCCCTACGTTAGGGATGAGGGATCTTTCAAAGCTGGAAGAAAACCAATCCTCAAGGTGAGGCCTGGAGTCAGCTTCTCCTGTTCCTTCTTTCCTGTGTGTGGGCTCTATGTGTGTTCTCTCACCCCTAGTCACAGCTTTCTGTAGCAGCTGATCCTGGCAGATCTGTCTGCTGTGTTTCAGAATTTCTCACATGCAACCCGTTGCACCTCAGACTTTCCCTTTCTTAATTCTTTAACTGGAGACAAAATGAACACAATCAAAACCTCAAAACCGTTACACTAGGCTGGCTACAGAGCACAGGAAGGACCAGAAACCCCGTTTGGTCTAAAGTTACTGAGAAATCTCACAGCATCCCTGTGACAATGGGTCAGAAGTGAAGCAGGCTTCCCCACCAAAGTTGCTCAGTGAAGTGAGCTCCCAGCTCCCCCTCAGGAGCAGTCAGCTGACCATCCTTAGCTTGCAACCCTGGACCTTGCACTATCATCTACTCCGCGCTCCCGAGCTGCTCTCCTGTCCCAGAAGCCCAAGGCGGACTCGGGCTGCACGCGGCGTCCTAAGGAAACCATTGCTCAGGGCACAGTCCCTGTCGCCCTCACCCCAGCCCTGACCGGCAACCTCAGGCGTCCCAACCACTTGAGCACAGCACCTCCAAGGCAGCTTCTCCGGCCCTCCCACCCAGCCCAGGTCCGCTCCCTCCAAGACGGACCCGCACCCCACATAGTGACTCAGGCAGCGCTGCACCCTGGACCAACCTCCAAGTCAGAGACGCAACAAGAATGCACAGCAGGGGGATTCTCGCACAACTTTGAGGAAGACACTCACGTGGAGACCAAAACCTTGAATGCGGATTTCCTGCTTGTCTCCCTGCGATGTCACATTCCCTGAGACTACATTTCCCAGAAGTCTGTGGGAAGGAAATCCCCGGACCCCATTGGGGATTTCTTCAGTTCCTGGATTTGTGCCTATTAGAGTCCTGGAGAAGTCCCTCAAAAGACCACCATCCACGTATGCAATCAGCAACAGAGTTGTTAATTTCCAGCATGCTGGTGAAAGACTCCCGGAGTAGGGAGACTCTCACTCAAGTCTCGGGATAACACGACCCCCCAAGAACTCATGAGAGTCGGTCCTTGCTGCAATCACACGAGGTTTACTGACAGGAACCAGTGCCCTGAGGCGGAGACTCATTTCCCACGCCTGGGTAGAGAGGAGTTCCACCCCGAGTAGCTGGGAGAAGAGGTATTTAAGGGAAGAAACCATAACCCAAAGGGGGTAGGGAGGGCGTCATTGGAAAATTCCGAAAATACCAGTGATAATCACAAGGGGGTAACTCCCGGTTTCTCAAGATTGTTCTTAAGATTATAATCTAACTTTGTGGTCAGCCAGTTCTTGGAACAGAGTCACTGAACCGGCTAACCTAGATTCTTGGCTCTACTCTTCCTGCTAGAGATTTTTGATTCTACTCTTCCTGCTAGAGGTTTTTGGCTCTACTCTTCCTACTAGGGATTTTTAGCTCTACCCTGGTCCTTCACTGGGACCGTCCATTCCATCATGTCAACTCTGAGAGAAGCTGGCAGACCTCTTTTAAACACAACTGAAGTTCCTAGGCAGGTCATTTTATCTGAAGGTGTCTTTAAGCAAGTGGCAATCATATTAATACTTCCTAAAATTGGCCAGGGCTAGTTAGGGACTGGTCAGAGCTACGGTTTTCCATTTGTGACCAGGCCTGGACAAGTCCCAGGCTTTGTCCTTATTTGGTTATCTGCTGACTGGCTTAGTACTGCATGTACCAGGTCCCCTTGTCCTTACTTTCAGGGATGGTGGAGATCATTTGTCCTTTGTGACTTTCCTCAGAAACGGCTTGTTCAGTCTCAGAATACTGAAATTGAGGCCTGATCTCTGAGAGAAGACTGAGAACCCTGTTATAGCGTCTGCTGGATCCTCTCATCCCCCACCCCTTTGAGTACTGGCTCATCTCAAATCTGGAGATGCTTCTTTTTGGCTCATTGGCTCGTACTGTTGTTTAAACCCATTAGTTGGACTGTGAAGATCCACTCCTTAATAAATCTGATAAAAGCATTGATTATACTGAAAGACCCCCCCCCATACTTGAAAGACCCCCATGCCCACATACTATGTTAAATTCTGCTAAAAAATTAGCTGGGCCCCCGGGCTCAGCCGATGCTAAAACTGGATATCTATGGGTTGCAGACTCACTGACTAGGCTAAGGAGAGGGATACTCCACCCCCCAAGACATCCTATCTAAATTACCAACTTGCTACAGGGTGTTTTATCTGTCTTTATGGTTTTTCGGGGAAATTCGAGAATAGACATGGGACCATTCCCAGGATGAGCTAAGCCCACCAATTTGAGAGCCAATGAAATGCTTGTACTATACTACCCTCTTATGTAATCATTTTTCCCTATAAATACGGCTGTTTGAATTTGCCCGGTGTGGGCAGTTGGCGTAAGCTACTGTTGCACCCTCAGGCGCCTGTGTAATCATTAAAGATACCTCTTGCTGATTGCATCTGTTGGCCTGAATTATTGAGACTGGGGGATTTCTCCCACCGCCCTTGAAAATGAGGGTTTTTCAATACGTGGTTCATAGATGAGAGCCAACAGTAAGATGATTAAAGGTTCATCTAAGGCTGACAAGAGAGTATGAACCAGGGCGACCACTTTTACAGAGATCCACATCCTCCTTCATTTTGTTCTCTCCAGCTGTCTACCATGTAGCTTCTTCCTAAGCAGTGCCATTTAGGCCCTGAAAACCCCAGAATGGTTCATATGAAAGCAGCATTGCTCTCCAAGGGCCTCCCATCAGCCCCTCCTACTTTGGAGAACTATTTTTGTTAGAGAGGGGAGCAATTTCTCTAAATATGCAACAGATTTTTCTCTAGGATTGCGACACTTGCATCTATGGCCTTTTCAAGGCCCTGTTGTTCTGATCTTGTTATACCAAGGCTGAAGCTCCGGTACCTATGGCCCCAGGGAAGCCGACCACTGGAGGGCAGACACAAGGACAGGTGTGACGACTTCTCATTTTTCAGGACTCCTGGTCATTCGGAGCAGATTGCTGTCATCAGTTGATGTTTGGATTTGTCTGTCAGCCAAGCGGAAACCTGTTGAGACAGACACAAGCCAGGAACAGAAGTAAAAACTTATGAACTTATTTGGAACTTTCAGAGCCATAATTGAGTCTAAATTGAGTCATAGTTGGGTCAGTAATTGAAGAAGGGAAGGGGTTCCAAGACCAGGAGAGAGTGCAGTGACTTAGGAACGGGCAAGTAGGGAAACTCAGGCTGTATTTTTCTGGAATCCTTTGGACCTGTGAGAAGTGGATCCAGGTTTTATGACTATCTCCATTTTCTGAAGTTTCTATGAATTTCTATTTCATGGAATGACATAGAAGTTTCAGATATATTAGCAATATCAATCTGGACTGAAATCCGTATTGAAGAAAAAGCAGGTAACAAGTGTCTGTAAACCGGCAGGAGAAGACTCACATCCTTGAGTCTTAACAAAAGCTATAGATGTGAGCTAAAAAGCATGTAAACTGGGCATTTTCTTCTATCCAGAGAACCAGGTATAAATTGAACTGAAATGCCCAATGAAAAGCATCTATAAGTCTATATTTAGAAGACAACCAAGTCAAGAAGAGTCTGTAATGAGGGGGAGTGGAAAGGATAATGACAGATGGATAGTGTGAAAGGGGAGGGAGCCCGCAGGGCACCCAGGCACTGGGGACAACGGAGAAGAGGGCAGATAATGGCAAAGCAGTGTGAACGTGGCCAAATTAGGGACCATGGCTTTGCTGGTCAAGGCATTGCATCACTGTGATCCGAGGAACCGGTACTAAATGTCAGATGTGGTGATACACATTTGGAGTCCCAGAGCTCCTGCGGTGAGGTGTGCGGTGGAGATAAGAGAACTGTTGGAAGCTCTCAGGCTCACTAGCTGAGAGTGCACAGCTCAACCGCAGAGACAGAGAGAACCAACTTCCAAAACTTATCCTCTGGTTTTCACACACATACCATCATATAAGAACCCCCCACACAAATATAATTAAAAAAAGAATATGCCATAATAAAAACCACTAATACCTGGAAATATTCAAAATTAATAAGAAAAATAAAGTGGCTATGCCCAGATCACGAAGTCCCCCAAAAACCCACAACAAGACCGAGTCCTATGTGTAAAAGCAAAGAGACTTTATTCTTATTCAAGTTTGAACTTGGAACTCTCTGTGTGTACAACACATTGTCATGATCAGAGAGCTCTGAACTCAGCTGGGGTGGTTTTTTTTGGGGGGGGGTTCTTGTGGTTTTGGTTTTTGTTTATTATAACAGAGGTTGAGGTGAGGGATTTCTAAGAGTCAGAACCCCTGATCAGCTGACATTTGTTTAGGCATATCCTGGTAAAAGGGGATGGATGTGTTGGGCTGAGGGATATCAGGTGATCCTATCTACAATGGTTGGAACATTAGGAATTTCCTTTGGATGGTTTGTTTCAGGGTAGAGCCTGGGTGGTTTTGGAACCAGGTATTGCCATAGGGTAAACTGAGACTCGGGGCTACTTTTTAGTTGGTCTCTATAGAGCCCATCTTGGCAGGTGTGTACCAAGCTGCCTTTGGTCCTACTAAAGTGCATGCAAAAATAGATTAAAACATGGTAAATTGACTGACGAACTACTTCTAGTCAGTGACTGCAAAATTTGAAATGAGCATCAACCTCGTTTAGGGACATTTTGAATGAGTATATCTTACATTTCTGTAAGAGTGATTCCTATAGCTTGAATCCACCAAGGCCTGATTTCCCAGGTGAGGGTGGCACAGGGCCTTCATGGTAAGGAGAACCCGTGTGAGAAGCCATCACATATACTGAAGAACACATGTAGTGAAAATAGATAGTCCGTTTCTATTTGCAGAAATTAATGAAGTAGTCTGAAACTTGGCCTACTTAATAACATATACTTTTAAATGTATTTATTTATTCACTATTTTCACAGTTTTAGGTCCGCTTATGAAATGAGACCGAGTCTGCAACATGAATTTCCAGCCAGGGACGCTGGAGACCCAAAGAGCACGCAGGAATCTTCACTGCTGAGTAATTGCATGGAAAGATACTATATAATCATTAAGCCATGTTTACAAGGAAAGAGAGTGTTTTACTTAATAAATCACTTGGGAGAACAAAGACAAGAAAGCACCGGTAGAAAATACATGGGAACATAACAAGCCCATACTGTTGCCGATCTATTTGGGAGCATGAATCTGGGAGAGTGGGGCCTAAAAATGAGGCAGAATAAAGTCTAATGCAATAGCCAATTTTATTCAGGGCGTCAGACAATTTTCTTTATATATATTCTGAGGGTTAAGCAAGGTCCTGAGAACAAAGTTCACCGGAGTTTGAGTTGCGTACAGTCACCAGGGCAAGGTCACAGGCGTTTAGGCTTGCAGTCTGGAGGACAAGGTCACCTTAGCCCATGCTGTCCGTGGTCACAGGACAACTCGCGCTTGGAAGCACCATTTTGAATATTAATGGGTGTGATGATGGGCAACCTAAAGAAAAACCCACTGCTATTTACAGCTGGGAGGGGCACGGAAGCACACTCCAAGAACAACCCATGTTACAGAGGAGCAGAGGTTACCAGACGCTTGTCTTGTTTCCCTGAAGTTTTCTCCCACACACAGCTTCGTTCATGGACTGTCTTCTGACGCCGTACATCGTAAGAAACAGCTCATTCCTATACATGTCATCTCCTTCTGCGCTTAGTTTGGCAAGGGTCAGGATGCTCTTTGATGCAGAGCATGCTGCTTTCACAGACAAGACTGTTGGTAACAGAGGCCCAAGGCTTTCAGTGTGGTGGGCTGAAGCTCTCTACTGCCTAGCTGCATGTATGTATTTTTAAATTAGAGAAAATCTAATTTTTCTCCAGTGCTGTGTATGCCTGAAACTTACAATTCTCTTTAGTTGTGTCCTTTTCAACAAAAAGATTTGTGTTTATTATTTTTAAATTATGTGTATGTCTGTGTTTGAGTGTGGACATGCGATGTGAGTGTGGGCGCCTATGGAGGCCAGAGGGACAGGGCATGCCTCATGGTGAGGGTCACAGTCTTCTGCTCTGGCTGCTGAGCCACTCTCCAGCCCCACGTTCTCCTTTATGGATGTTCTGCTGGCGTTTGCTGTTGCTTGTTTTTATAAAATGAAGATGTAGTCACTGAGCTAGCCCCCAGGAACTCAAGTCCACTTTTGCACTTCTTCCACTTACACTCTTTTTTTTTAAGATGTATTTATTTATTTTTTTATTATGTATACAGTGTTCTGCCTGCCTGTATGCTTGTGCACCAGATCTTATCACAGATGGCTGTGAGCCACCATGTGTGTGCTGGGAATTGAACTCAGATCCTCTGGAAGAAGAGTCAGTACTCTTAACATCTGAGCCATCTCTCCAGCCCCTACTTACATTCTCACACAATGTGAGGTTTATGAAGACAGAGAAGGCTTTCTTATGGAGTCTGAAACCACCTGGGAAAAGACCCACAGACTCAGTTCAGATTGTAATTAACCAAACTTCTTCCTTTCCTTCCTCTGTCCGTCCGTCCGTCTGTCTGTCTTGGTTTTCTGAGACAGGGTTTCCCTGTAGCTTTGGAGCCTGTCCTGGAACTCGCTCTGTAGACCAGGCTGGTCTTGAACTCACAGAGATCCGCCTGCCTCTGCCTCCCGAGTGCTGGGAAGGCTTGTGCTATCACTGCCCGGCTGACCAAGTATATTAATTCTGCTAGCAAGGCTGTAGCCTCTAACCCATACTAGACAGTGCTGCTCCAAGGCAGATATGGGAAGGCTTTTTAAGATTAAAGACGAAAGAAGACCTTGACTACCTTCACAAGCAGTCCGAGAGCTGGTCTCCTCTGTCACGACTGGGCAGTCTAGGTGACTTCAATGTAGTCCTTGAATGTCAGCATAAGCAAGTTGCCGAAGCCAAAAAGAGTGGTTAGTCATGTCAAAACAAGTAGATGTTCACAGCTGCACACTTCTGGTGGGGTCACTGAGTCGGGGTCCCACTGACGGAGAACAAGACCACTACCACAATTTAAAACTGAATCTGAAACAAGCGTTAATTAAACCCAGGTTCCTGGGGAAAGGCCTAGAATCAAGTTTTGCAAGGGCTTAAGAGGAAAACACATTTCATTTTCCATCAGATCCAATCAGGGCTAAGCATACATCCTGCCATACCTCCAGCTTACATCCAATCAGGGACAAGCACACATCCCGATGTTTTTCCTGCTTGTGAAACTCCTGCCCACAGGTAATCAAGCACAAGATCTCCTGAGTAAATTGGGAGCATGGGGACTTTGGAAGAGGGCTGACGGAGAGGGGAGAGGCATGGAGGGAAGCAGAGAAAAATATAGAGCTCAATAAAAATCAATAAAAAACAAAAACAAACAAAAACAAAAAAAAGATATCATTTTGAGGTTTATCTTTATTTTCTCTACTTCTTTTCACATCTTGATTAATTTTTATCTTTCCTTAAGTCTTTACTCTTTTGAACATTCTTTTTTTTTTAAATATTTATTTATTATGTACAAATATTCTGTTTGTAGCCGGGCGGTGGTGGCGCACGCCTTTAATCCCAGCACTTGGGAGGCAGAGGCAGGCGGATCTCTGTGAGTTCGAGACCAGCCTGGTCTACAGAGCTAGTTCCGGGACAGGCTCCAAAACCACAGAGAAACCCTGTCTCGAAAAACCAAAAATATATATATATATATATATATATATATATATATATATATATATATATTGTTTGTTTATTATTTATACAATATTCTGTCTGTGTGTATGCCTGCAGGCCAGAAGAGGACACCAGACTCCATTACAGATGGTTGTGAGCCACCATGTGGTTGCTGGGAACTGAACTCAGGACCTTTGGAAGAGCAGGCAATGCTCTTAACCTCTGAGCCATCTCTCCAGCCCCACTCTTGAACATTCTTTACTCTGGGTTCTATTAATGTGGATTAATGATTAATCTCATGGCCACAGCGGCTGCCTCTAAGCCCCCTGGCTGCTAAAGTTTCCTTCCTTGCTCACCCTGCACCAGTGTGTATATCCCTCGGGGCATAGCTCAGTAAACAAGTAATATACAGGAGGTGACCACACTCACCTCAGCTTCTCAAGCAGAAATCACAGGCATTCTCACTGGAAAGGGTCTTCTATTTGTAATTGATTAAAAATTAACAAAAAGGCTAAGAGCATACTTCAAATGCATCTGAAGTCAGCATCCGTTAGGTGTTTACAGTGATAGGCTTTATGAATCAAATTGTATTAACTAATATTAAACCCATAATTGCAGAGAAAGAGGGAGGGACTTCCTCTTGAGAGACCAGTTGTGGTGGTCTGAATGAAAAAGCCTCCCATGGGTTTATAGAGAGTGGCATTATTTGCAAGGATTAGGACGTGTGGCCTTGCTGGAAGAAGGCCTCACTAGGGGTGGGCTTTGAGGTTTCAAATGCTCAAGCTGGGCCCAGCGTCTCTCTTTTGCTGCTGCCAGCTAATCCGGATATAGAACTCGCAGCTACCTCCCCAGCACCATGCATGCCTGTGTGCCGCCATGCCTGCTGCCATGATGACAATGGACTAAACTTCTGAACTGCAAACAATCTCCAATTAAATCCTTTCCTCTATAAGAATTGCTATGGTCACAAAGTTTCTTCTCAGCAATAAAACACTAACTAAGCCATCATGTCTAAGTATTCTATAAACGTTGAAAGACCCTACAGACCCCCTCCTCAGAACCCGCAGCTAGCAGGCTCCCCGGGAAAACGTCCTGTTTGCTTGAAAGATTCTCAGGATCAGCAGCTAACCTGCTCTCGTGAGAGGAAAACAGGATATCTATAAGATAGGACATCTACAAAGCAGGATGACTGCAAAGTAAGATATCTATAAGATAAGAGCAGGATGTCTGCTGCCAGACATCCATGCTGGGAGAGGAAAACCATTCGTGCCCCCGGCCTCATTCCGATAACCAAGCTTCTGCTTCTGTAAATTGCTTTTTGCTGCCCTCTTTCCTATAAAAAGTCCTCCTCCCAGTCTGCAGGCGCGCAAGTCCTCCGAAAGACTTTGCCGCCCGCAGGTACCTGTGTCTACCTAATAAACCTCTTGCAGTTTGCATCTGACCCGTGGTCTCGGCCTGGTCTCTGGGTCCGGGGATCTCCACCTGAGGGAAGGTCCCTACCGGGGTCTTTCAAAGTTAGAAGCATATCCTGCTACATTATAAAGAAACAGAGACATCTGTAGTTTCCTAAGCTTACTTTAGAAAAGAAAAATGAGGCTGGGCAGTGGTGGCACACACTTTTAATCCCAGTACTTGGGAGGAAGAGATAGGCAGATCTCTGTGAGTGCAAGGCCAGTCTGGTCCTCAGAGTGAGTTCCAGAACAGGCTCCAAAGCTACAGAGAAACCCTGTCTGGAAAGAGAGAGAGAGACAGAGACAGAGAGACAGATAGAGGGAGAGCGAGCAATTTTCCAATTTTTTAAAATATTAAGTTAGCTAGAGCCAGGTGGTGGTGGCACACCTTTAAACCCAGCACTCAGGAGGCAGAGACAGGCAAATCTCTGTGAGTTCAAGGTCAATTGGATCTACAGAGTGAGTTCCAGGAGAGCCAGAGCTGTTATCCAGAGAAACTCTGTCTCAAAAAACAAAAAGACAACAAACAAGGCTGTCTAGAAACGATGCAATTTTTATGTTCGATTAGATATAATATTAATCTCCTACTTAGAGAGATTGTGTCTTGGGATGATTGGCAAGAGTTTGATGTTATAAATGTATATGATCACTGATTTAGTTAGAAATTTAATAAAGATAATAGATTACAGGGTGAGAAGTTTGTTTATTTAAAATACACAGTGTGCAAATGCATGTTTATGCAAGAGAATATATAAATTTTATAGCCAGCAAGTATAAATAATTAGCACCTCATTATAGATACACAAGGAAAGTGTGTTTGAGCAGAAGGTCCATCTACATAACACCTGCTTGTGCGGGGGGGGGTCTCTGCTAAGTAGCAGCATCCTGACAAACAATCAAATGTACGAGATGCCAACACTGCATCTGTAAACCTCCCCTGCTCTATCTCACTTGGCTTGAATTGAGTTCAGCCCGTCTTCTTGCAGACACTGTTAATTTAATATAATCATACACACCGGATGACTACAATCTGTTATCTTTTAACAGGTTATTCTACAACTATTCTCTTTCTTGAAATTGTTCTCTGTTTCATATATTGTCAAATTGCAAATCCTCACTATGTTGTTTTCATGGCTAAGGGGTTTCCTCCTCGATTCAAAGTTAAAATGATGAGGACATGCACCCCGTAAAATCTGATGGACTATAATATTCTGATAGCACAACCAGTTTAGAGCGGCATTCTGAAGACTTGGACAAGGGGCTCTTCATTCCTGTAGAGCTGTGCACCTGGGGGCTGGAGAGATGAAAAATTAAGGAGAATTAGAGACAGAGTCTCTCTCCCTCTCTCTCTCTCTCTCTCTCCCTCTCTCTCTCTCTCTCTCCCCCCCCCACCTTAGCTTAACTGAAGCTTTCCACCAGCTGAAAGTCAAGAATTCTGACAACTGAAATTTGATGTGTGAAGGCTGCCAACAGAGAGGCAATGTTTCTCTTTTTTCTTGGCAATATGTTTAATAAGAATGTCACAATAGCAATGAATAGAGTTGGGGGATGGGCAAATGAGTAAAGATGCTTACTACCCAGACTGACAGCATTCAATACCTGAATTCAGATGGTAGAAAGAGAGAATGACTCCCAAATGGTATCCTCTGACCTTCACGTGCAGGCCCTGCCATGTCGTCGTAGCAGAATCCAGCAGTTCTTGTCTTTAGCAGGAAAAGACAGTAGGATTAAGAGTTCAAGGCTAGCTTCAACTATCCATATAGAGTTCAATTCTAGCTTGGGCTATATGAGATCCCCCTACCCCAAAATAAACAAAAACACAGAATCAGATAAAAGAAGAAAATATTTGGGGGGGGGGGCTGGAGAGATGGCTCAGCCATTAAAAGCTAGGCTCACAACCAAAAGAAGAAAATATTTTTCAAATGATGCCTTAAAACTTACAGCATTTAAAAACAGTAATGGAAAATGTTCAAGAGTTTCAGCAAAGTCTCGACAACCCTAAAGAAATCCACATGAGGCTGAGCAAGGTGATCAAAGGAGAATTCTGATGGCTGCACTCACCCAGAAGGAACTTCTGAAATCCTCAGTCTCCTATCTCAGCAGAAAGCGCAGATGGGAATGTTGACAGATAATACAAGAGCTAGGATAAAGACCTGTGTGTTCCTACTTCTTGCTGTGTGTAGTGAGTCTTTGAAGCACTATGTTCTGTAGTTGATGGAGAGATCAGAGCTGAAGGGAGGGTCACTGGTGTTTGGAGTCTGAGCAGTAATACGGTCCTGTCTTTGCAAGTAGCCTTGACTTCCCCACAATCTCCAAGTAGTCAGCTTTGTCTGCAGTGTGTGCAAAAAAATATGTCTCCATGGGGACACTGAGAGTGCGCGTGAGAATTCCTAGGAGTTCTGTTCTGTCTGTTCTGTTGTAGTAGGCTGCTTCTAGGACCAGCCTCCATTCAGGGAGGGACAGTTAGTCCCCAGTGACCACTCTTGTAGTTTGAGTTTGCAGCAGTTTTGAACAAATCAGTTCGCCCCCTCAGGTCAGTATTGTTTGCCTTCCTTCTCCATGGAAAATGAGCGTTGCCAGTGGCAGCAGAATCGCGTTTTCATCGCACTTCACATTCATGATTGTGCATATGAAGCTTTGGTCAGTATCTTCTTCCCACGGCTTTTGTGGTGTATACTACAAGCGTGTGACACCAAGTGCATGTTCTTCTGAGGATGTGCTCATTTTACGTTTCATCTGCCTTAAAAGGAGAGACTCCACGTGGGCTCATAGCATCCTCTCTGCCTTCTCTTTCCTTGAAGATGGGTACTGTGCAAGATCATGTGACCACTTCCTTCCCGAAGGTCAGAGGAACATGACTCACCTCTGTTAGAAGCGCTTCCAGTTCCCTTTCATCCTTAGGCAAAATCTAGATTTGTGTTCACAAGTAAATATTGCCTGTGTTAAGGTTTCTATTGCCTGATAAAGATGTTGGCCAAGAGCAACTGGGAGAAGAAAGGGTTTATTTCACAGTCCATCACTAAGGGAAGTCTAAGCAGGAACCTGGAGGTAGGAACTGGAGCAGAGACTACTGCTTCCTGGTTTGTTCTCCTTGCTTTGCTCAGTCTACTTTCTTTTTTTTCTTTTTTTTTTTTCTTTTTTTTTTTTTCCGAGACAGGGTTTCTCTATAGCTTTGGAGCCTGTCCTGGAACTAGCTCTTTTACCAGGCTGGCCTCGAACTCACAGAGATCTGCTTGCCTCTGCCTCCCGAGTGCTGGGATTAAAGGCGTGCGCCACCACCGCTCAGCTCAGCCTACTTTCTTAACCTTCTAGGACCACCTGTCCAGGCTGGCACTACCCACAATGGGCTGGGTTGTTTCATATCAATCACCAATTGAGAAAATTAAATCATATGGAGTTGTTTTCTCAATTATGCTTCTCTCTTCTCAAATAGCCAGCGTCAAATTGAAAGGAGAACTATCCAGCCCAATACATCTTAGTACTTATATTACTAATTTATATTACAATAATAATTATATTATTGGTGGTTTTAATTTATTCAATGTGTGGTATCATTCATTGCTCTATATATTTCAGGAAATGCTGTCATTCAGGGATGTGGCCATCGAGTTCTCTCCAGAAGAAAGGGAATGTCTGGAGCCTGCTCAGTGGAATCTGTACAGGGATGTGATGCTGGAGAATTACAGCCACCTTGAATTCCTGAGTGAGCATCTCCTCTATAGTGACTTCTTATTTCACCATCAATATGTATCTCCCCTATTTTGTGTGGTATCTCTTGGAAATTTGTGCTTTCCAACAGAGAATTTCATATTCTTCATTTTAAGAAAGATGAAGGATGTTGCAGCATAGCTAGGAAACATTTCATTGTTTTTCTCTGCCCATGTTTAATCTCTCGGTGATGGAAGCATGCATCCTTCACGCTAGTGAGACTGGGATAAATTCAATGGCAGGAGGTGAGAAGCGTTCATGCTAGTGAAGATGTTTCACAGTTCAGTTTTAATGTTATTTCCTTTAAATGAAGCTTAGAATCTGCAGATTGTAAATTCCTCATCCATATTCCAATATATCTATCATAAAACATTTTAGGAACCGATTTCCTGCAATGTCTTTTCTCATAAGCAGTGTCCTGGAAGGACCACTTAGTTCCCAGTAGAAGAGCACCCAAGCCATCTTGTTCCCTTTCCTACAAACAGGCCTCGCTGTCTCTAAGCCACACCTGGTGACATTTCTGAAGCAAAGGCACGGACCTTGGGATGTGAAGAAACAAGCACCAGCCCCTGTGCATCCAGGTGTGTAGGAAAGAGAGCGTGGGGAGGGTGAGTTGAAGTCCAAAGATCCAGCAGAAAGGCAGGCTTTCCCCATCCTTATCCTTTGACGGGGCTCTCATCCTATTTAGCCTGGTAGGGAATGTGTCAGCTCGGAGGGTAAGTGGCTGTTTGATTCTGGGTGTGTCCTGCATGCGAGTGTAATTTAGATTTAACCCATATTACTCCAACTTTCAATTTCTATAGCTAGTATTTTTGTTTTGGTTCTTTTTTTTTTTTTTTTTTTTTTTTTGTGAGTCAGGGTTTCACTGTAGCTTCGGAGCCTATCCTGGAACTAGCTCTTGTAGACCAGCCTGGCCTCAAACTCTCAGAGATCCACCTGCCTCTACCTCTTGAGTGCTGGGATTAATGACAATAACCACATTTTTAAAAGTATACTTCATATTTAGATATTATTGCATATTAAACAAACTAAGTTAACCTTTATTTGATATAACTGCTTTAGGCTTAACTCTGATAACCTACCCAGAGGACTGTATAATGGCTTTAGGCTTAACTCTGATAACCTGCACTGAGGACTGTAGAATGGATGGTAGGAATTAGTGTCACCCTCTAATATTGTCTGGGAAAATGAATTACATGTGTATGTAGCAGGACTACAAACAAAATTTGGGGCACAATAAAGATTTTAATCACGAATAGGGGGTGGCTCATAAATAACTATTATGTCTTAATTACCTTTTGTAACAGCTTTCAATAAATTAGTAACTGTCATAAGATTGGAATTTTATAAATGAAAATAAGTTACCTTATTAAAATTTTGAGCCTTAAAAAGTCACAATTTAAAAATGAACAAATAAAAGCAAAAAACAGCTGGGCAGTGGCGACACAGGCCTTTAATCCCAGTACTCAGGAGGCAGGTGGATCTCTGTGAGTTTGAGGCCAGCATGGTCTACAGAGCAAGTTCTGTGACAGGCAGGACTACACAGAGAAACCCTGTCTCAAAAAAAAATTATATGGAAGTTCTTTTATGCAAAATAAACTTTAAACCATAAATACAGTCTATGGAGAGATTGGGAGCTTTAGTTTCCTAATTACTTTATAGTGAACCTTTACAAAATCTAAGTCAGTCCTGCAGATACTCTACATTTGTATCTTGCATTATCATGAAGAATGTCTTTGCTGGCCAGGCGGTGGTGGTGCACGCCTTTAATCCCAGCACTCGGGAGGCAGAGGCAGGCAGATCTCTGTGAGTTTGAGGCCAGCCTGGTCTACAAGAGCTATTTCCAGGACAGGAACCAAAAGCTATGGAGAAACCCTGTCTCGAAAAACCAAAAAAAAAAAAAAAAAGAATGTATTTGCTGGCAGTGGTGGTACATGCCTTTGATCCCAGCACATGGGAGGCAGAAGCAGATAAATCTTGGAGTTCCAGGCCAGCTGGTCTACAGAGTGAGTTCCATGTTAGCCAAGAATACAGTAACAAACAAACAAATTAAAGAACACATCCGAAGGAAAGGAGTGTAAAGTTAACCTTTATAAGACACCTGGAAAAATAGAAAGACATTTCATTTCCACCACAGTTCTTTTTTTTTTTTTTTTTTTTTTGGTTTTTCGAGACAGGGTTTCTCTGTAGTTTTGGAGCCTGTCCTGGAACTAGCTCTTGTAGACCAGGCTGGTCTCGAACTCACAGAGATCCGCCTGCCTCTGCCTCCCGAGTGCTGGGATTAAAGGCGTGCGCCACCAACGCCCGGCTTCCACCACAGTTCTTGTTGTGACTCAGTTTCTCCAAATGGTTTACATTTAACAAACTTATCAAAAGTGACTAGAGGGCTGGAGAGAAGGTTCAGCAATTAAGAGCACTGACTGCTCTTCCAGAGGTCCTGAGTTCAATTTCCAGCAACCACATGGTGGCTCACAACCACCTATAATGAGATCTGGTGCCCTCTTCTGGCCTACAGGTAGGATACTGTATAAATAAATAAATAAATCTTTTTTAAAAAGTGACTAGATACCTTTATGCCAGGTTTTGTTAGCAATGATAGTCATTATAACCCTAGGACTTTAGCATCTTTTGAGCATTAGGTATGTTACCTTGGAGTCTCATCTTTTATCGGTCCCATATAGCATATTCAAACCTGCTGTGACTTCTCTTGAAGCTTTTGTGGGTTTAGCCTCTTCTTATATAATTTATCTCATCTAAAATAATTTAACCCACTTTTAATGATGTAACTTCATATTTATGTCTTTTGTAACTTTTTCAAATGGTTTCACTGGTCCTGAGAGAGAAGGATTATATCCTAGTAAGAGCTTTAGTAATATGAATAACCTTGGTTGAGAGAGCACTTTTTGTAAACAAGAATCCTGAGAGGGGAAGTATAGAGCATGAGTTCGGCTGGTAACGGATTGTAAAGTCTCAACTGAGATAGTTTACTCTCTTTGGAACAGCCATCTGAACCTTTATGTGTTGCCCCCTTTATTAAGCAATTGCAAATGAGACATAATAACCCTAACAAGTAAATTTGTTGGTGGTGGTGGGTTTTTTTGTTGTTGTTGTTGTTTTTTTCTTTCGAGACAAGGTTTCTCTGTAGCTTTGGAGCTTGTCCTGGAACTAGCTCTGTAGACCAGGCTGGCCTCGAACTCACAGAGATCCGCCTGCCTCTGCCTCCCAAGTGCTGGGATTAAAGGCGTGCGCCACCACCGCCTGGCCTAACAAGTAAACTTACCACATGATGTAAGAAGATGTCCCAGAGGGGAGGGTGTTAGACAATACCCCTATGTTCAGGGGGATCATTACCCAGTACATATGACGGCTTTCCCACACAGAAGTGGACTCCCAACCCAGCTTTAGTTATTCTTGCCTAGATACCCTAGTGTCTCCAGAAAACCTTGGAACCTCATGCAATTTAGTCACAGTTCCATGCAGCTAGCTGGGAGGCCAGGTGGATCCTCAGGTGAGAGGTCAATGACCTTGCCTATCTCCTCCATTTTTGAAGGGATAACATTATTTAACAAGCCCGGCTGTGGTTGCCGTTAGCAGACACAGCTAGAGTTATGAAGATGGTGTTCAGCTTAGAGGATATTGTGCAACATCCATTAAATTAAAGAAGGTTAAATCCGAACTGCACAGCGAGGGTCATGAGACACATTAATATTACCTGTGCGCATACTGTTAAAGCGTTATGCCGTGGAAGTTTCCAGGTCAGCCTTATAGTAAACATAACACAGTCTTTATTACTTAGATAATAGATAGGCTTTTCATAATCATCTTTAAATTGATGTTGACATCATCTAACAATTTATCTGACTATGATTTTGGAGTTATTGTTGATTGATTTTAGGCAGAGTGTCCCTTTTACTCTTTTTAATGGCAAGGATCCCATTAGTTGCTTTTATTTCACACATCTTTTTCCTATAAGGTAAATAGTAGTAGCCTTTCTTGGAAGGAGTTCACCCCTTAGCTCTGCTCAAGCGCATGCTGTCTTTTCTTGAGCTGTCCTATTCTCTTCCTTCTGCCTGTCACAGGGTCAGGGAGCCAACCTGACCCAGGACAGGGCACTGGAAGAAACTCAGACAATTATCCTTGGCTTTGAAGTGGGTGGTGCACATTTTACCTCTGGACCAGGTTTTCAGTGAGCAAAAACAGCATACAAAGATTTCAAAATATATTATCTATATTTAAAGGTATTTGTTTCAGCCAACCTGAATAATACTTTATGTATTTTCTCTTTTACATTTTTAAGCTAATACAATGATCTTATGAGATAGGGACACATTGGCTTTGGGGGGGCGGGTGTCAAACCCTGAGTATGCATGGGTAAATCTCTCCATTTTAAAAATAATCATCATAAATATAGAGAATATCGCTTAAATTTTGATCACTTCTCAACTTTTGCTCTGTAGGAACAACACACAGTGGTTGTAACAATTATAGCAAAGCTACTGATTATAACTCACTCCTTATTCAACACCAGCGAATTCATTCAGGGAAGAAACCCTACAAGTGTGAAGAATGTGGTAAGGCTCTTAGTTCTCGCTCAGCACTTTCCATACACCAGAGACTTCATACTGGAGACAAATCCTACACCTGTAAAGAATGTCACAAGGCTTTAAACACTTGCTCATCACTTTTCATACACCAGAAAAATCATACTGATGAAAAAACCTACAAGTATGAAGACTGTGGAAAAGCTTTTTACTATCCTTCAATGCTGAAGCAACATCAAAGGATTCATTCTAGAGAGAAACCCTACAAGTGTGAGGAGTATTGCAAATGTTTTTCCTCTTCAGCCCTTAGAAGACATCAAATAATTCACTCTGAAGACAGTCCATAGCCGGGCGGTGGTGGCGCACGCCTTTAATCCCAGCACTCGGGAGGCAGAGGCAGGCGGATCTCTGGGAGTTCGAGGCCAGCCTGGTCTACAGAACTAGTTCCAGGACAGGCTCCAAAGCTACAGAGAAACCCTGTCTCGAAAAACCAAAAAAAAAAAAAAAAAAACCAGTCCCTACAAGTGTGGGGAATGTGGCAGAGCCTTTGTTAATCATTATACCCTTTCTCGACACAAGATAGTTCATACTAGAGAGAAATCTACAAATGTAATAAAAAGTTTACACTTCTTTAGCCCTTCAAAGACATAAAGTAATTCATTCTGAATAGGCAGTCCACAGGCATGTGAAGTGTGGTAAAACCTTTTCTGAAGATCCAGACCTTATGCAGCAACAATGAATCGTAGAGTCAGGAAGCCATGCACATGTGAGGGATAGCAAGGTCTTTACCGCTCAATCAACACTATCTACCATCAGTAGTGTTCATTCTGCAGTGAGACAAAGCATTGAAGGCTGTGGTGAAGGTGCTGTAGTCATTCAGTCCTGGTTCAACCTCAGTAATTCTCACCGGAGAGAAACCATACTCATGTTCAGAAAAGGACCAGTGCTTATCTGCTCCTCATGTCTATGTAACCTTTGGAGAATTCATTGTGATGAGACAGCCAACAAAACAATCACTGTGGCAAGTTCTTCCCACTGTAAGTATCTGCAGATACTTCCTATTGCAGAGACACTCTACACACTCAAGCTGTGCCTAAGCCTTGAATAATAATTGAAGTCTTCCTCAGCAACAAAGGTTCGTCAAAGATGAGGAACTCTGCAGGTGCAGACGTCTCTGTCATCTTGCTGAAGATAACCACACCACACAAGCCAGCATTATCCGCATTATCCGAAGGGCTCTCAGCTACCTATTCACTTCTATCTGATTAGCTTGTAAGCTTGTGTTCTGTTTTCTTAATTTCTACCTGATGTACTAGAAGCTAGCCAGGATAACCAGCACCTCCCTGTACAGGAATTCCTTGGCTGCAGAAAAGTTGCCGTGAACACAAACTAGAATGAGCAAGTCCCAAGGCAGTATTCCCCATGTTTCCCACATGGCTTCCTGTCCTGACGTCCGTGAATGAGAAACAGTAACTCATAACTTGAAATAAAGTGGTTATTCCACCTTGTTGGTTTTAGCCCAGCCATTTATTATCAGACGGACAGAAATCAATCTAGGACAGCAACAAATATGGGAGGCTTTTCAACCTTCTTCGTAACTCTGCAGTTACCATCCAGTGGCATACTAGACACAATGTCACAAAATCTGTACATGCGCCCACTCTCTCTCCCACACCTGAGCATTCACACTGCAGAGAAGTCCTAGTGATAAAGAATATTACAAAGAATTGTACAGTATTTCCCTAACTCAACACCAATTAATTCATGAGAAAAGCATTCTGTTGTTTAGGCAGTGAACCCACCCTAGACTAAGAATCCTGACGGCAGCCACTCCCTAGGTCAAACCAATTAATTTAATCCCACTTGGGAGGGAGGCAGAGGCGGGTGAATCTCTGTGAGTTCAAGGCCAGCCTGGTCTACAAGAGCTCCAAAGCTACAGAGAAACCCTGTCTAGAAAAAAAAAAAAAAAAAAAAGAGCCGGGCAGTGGTGGCGCACGCCTTTAATCCCAGCACTCGGAAGGCAGAGGCAGGCGGATCTCTGTGAGTTTGAGACCAGCCTGGTCTACAAGAGCTAGTTCCAGGACAGGCTCCAAAACCACAGAGAAACCCTGTCTCAAAAAACAAACAAAAAAAAAAAAAAAGAAAAAAAAAAGAAGGAGCAGAAGCATACTTGACTCCTCTGACCTTTGGTCAGGGTGGAGAGGATCTACCTGTACCCTGTCTACTGTCTAGGACGTCTAAACAAGTAACCACGCCCTCTGTTAGGGCGCGTAGGCACACTCGTCAACAACTTTGAACAAGCTAAAACCCTCTGGCCTTCAAGGTGGAAACAGGCTCACATTCTGGGGCCTCCACAGTCACCTGGGTACTTGGAGGGCAGCCCCACCTGCACTGACATCTGAGGCCACTGAACTCAATTCCTCCAATGGATAGGTGGGCGGGCACTCTTTAGTGTTTGTGCCCTGTATACCCTTGCTTCTACAGTAAACCCTAAGGCCTCATGCATTTATGGGCCAGTTGCATATTCCAAGCTGGGAAGAATGATTGGATACTCAGGTTATTTTTCAATAATTTGTTCATCTTTCCTTTCTGAAGCATGCAAACATTGAAGGAGGCCAGATGTGATTATTTTGAATGGGCACAGCTGGTGTTATGAAGAGGGCAGTTGTTTCACTATGAAGTTATTGTACAGTAATTACTTTAATAAGAGAACCCGAATTACACAGGTAGGGTGATGTAACAAGCGTGCGTTCCCTGTGTATATACTGTTACTATCTTGCACTGTCAGAACCCTTGTTAAATATGTATTTACAGTGAAAGACCCCCAGAGTGGGCAGACTCTCACTCAAGTCTCGGGATAACAGGACCCCCAGGAACTCACGAGAGACTGTCCTTGCTGCAATCACACAAGGTTTATTGACAGGAACCAGTGCACTGGGGCTGAAACTCATTCCCATGCAGGGGTAGAGAGTTCGACCCCGAGTAGCTGGGAGAAGGAGAAGAAACCATAACACAGTAATCCAAAGGGGGTAGGAAGGGCGTCATTGGAAAATTCTGAAAATACCAGTGATAATCACAAGGGGGTACCTCCCTGTTTCTCAAGATTATAATCTAACTTTATCTTCAGCTAGTTCCTGAAACAGAGTCACTGAACGGGCTAATCTAGATTTCTTTTTTTTTTTTTTTTTTTTTTTTTTGGTTTTTCGAGACAGGGTTTCTCTGTGGCTTTGGAGCCTGTCCTGGAACTAGCTCTGTAGACCAGGCTGGTCTCGAACTCACAGAGATCCGCCTGCCTCTGCCTCCCGAGTGCTGGGATTAAAGGCGTGCGCCACCACGCCCGGCCTAATCTAGATTTCTGATTCTTCTTTCCCTGCTTAGATTTTTGGCTCATTTTTTTTCTGCTAGAAGAGTCTGGATTTATCCAGGTCTTTCAACAGCATCTAACAGAAGTTTGCTGAGGGAGATCTGCTACCCTACAATGCTGGAATTGTTACTGAGAGATTTTAGACAGACGGTCTCTCTTACTCTCATTATGTATTATCTGCTTTTATTACAAACACCTTTATTCCATGAGATGAAAATGAGCAGCCGTCACTCCACATATGTCCCTGCCAGGTGTTCTGAGACACACAAGGTCTTTGTCTTGGCTGCTGTTTGATCTTTTTTCCCTGTCTCAGTGGACGGACTCAGGACAGGAGATTTAGACCTTACAGATGCACATGCCTGCGTCTGATGTAGGGATGCCAGATCCTCGCTTCAGAATCAACTCTTTCAGTTTGATAAGACAGCATATGTTCATAGGTTTGTAATATTGCCCATGCCCCAAAGACAATTGTTTTCTATAATAGAAAAGTTGGAACAAAAGCAAGAGTAGCTAGGCTTGTTGAGACAGAAAGCAAGGCAGACCATAGTCATAAAGCAAGGGAATCTCAGAGGCAAAGGGAATAAATATCCTATCTCAGCTAGAGGAAGCCCACTTAGAGACCTAGCAGAAAAAGCTGGCATTAGGACCCAGAAGAGCTTTTCTACCTTGAAAACCACAAAGGTAACACACTCTAGCACTGAAAAGGAGGCCCCACACTCACTGGCTGCAGTTTCTTGGCCCCTGGCCTCCCTGGCTGGTGAGCTTTTGTGATGTTTGAATGTAATTGGCCCCTGTGAGATCATTGTGAGTGGCACTATTAGGAGGTGTGGCTTTGTTGGTGTAGGTGTGAACTTTTGGGAGAAGGTGTGCCACAGTGGTGGTGGTGGGCTTTGAGGTCTCCTGTACTCAAGATATGCCCAGTGTTTCAATTTACTTCTTTTTGTCTGCACAAGATATAAAACTCTCAGCTAACTCTCCAGCACCATGTCTGCCTGCACACTGCCATGACATACCATACCAAACCTCTGAAACTGTAAGCCATGCAGTTAAATGTATTAGAGATGCTGTGGTCATGGTGTCTCTTGACAGCAATAGAAACCCTTAGTAAAACAGGCTTTTTGATGCCGGTGGTCTCAGAAGGGAAAAAGGTATAGAGAGGGTGGTCCAAGCTTGCCAACACTGCAGCTCCTGCTGCCACCACAGGTGGTCCTTCCTGCCTCCACCACGGGTGGTCCTTCCTGCCTCCACCACGGGTGGTCGTGAGCACTAGAAATCGGCCCACTTCCTGTCTCCTCACCTTGCACTTGTTTGTCAGAGTTGGTGCCATCTCAGGCTGAGATTATAGTAGGGGAGGAGGCAGCACATTCAGACTGAGCATGACAACAGAAAGCGGCACCAAGGGCACTGAGCACCCCCACACATACTAGATTACATTACAAATTGAAGAGGGATGATTGTCATTGGCCCACTGTGCCCCTATGCTTTTGATAGATTGGTCTATCATGTATGAATAAGGGCATGGTTGCTTTGTCTTTAGCTGAATCAGCACTCACATGATATTATAGGGCTATGGGTTAAGTTACAACCTCATACACAACGATATATACCCAAATAGCCACACTGAGGATTTTGAGAAGAAATGACTGATATCGTAGGAGGCTGCTAAGCAACGAATGCATTTATAAGTAACAGGATAAACAACGCCTAAAATGCAGAGAGCAATTAAGATGACAGCCAGATGTCCAGAGACAGTAAGCAGGCTGGTATGGAAAACTGCTTGTCCCTCAAGCCTTAAGACATGGGTTATAGACAGCATAATCCATGTAAATGTGGAAGAAGGTTACTGGACTGAGGGAAACAGGAACAGAGTCAGGACCAGGTAGACCTTGGTCATCTCAGTATCACCTTGTGTCCAGGTAGATCTTGGAGAATCTTACAAACACCTATCCCCATGTTCAAGAAAAGGTCATACTCCAAGGTAAAGTTTGAAGATATGTATTTCTGAGACTCACTCCATGACATCTATGTATGATGAGATCACCTATCCTGTGCCTGGCTTTCAAACTCAGTTTGAAACTGACTGATAAATTGATAAGACCTGAAATCATTTAGGAGTCAAACGTCTGTTAACGGCTCTTAGGGAGCTGCTGTGGCAGATAACTGAGGCAAGGAGACCCCGTGTAAACACGCCCTGGCTCTATACTTTGGATGTCAGCCCTTGACAGTATAAGCAGTACAGACAGAAGCATTCATCACTCCCCCCATCAGGACTGTGTACGCAATCTGACCAACAGCAACTTCCTCTGAAGAGACACATTTCATTCTGGAGGGGGGCCTCATTACCCTTGGGGAAATGAACAAGTGATAGGCATGGGGAATTCATAGTTATTTGCATGATTCACTAGACCCTTGCTGCTAATGGCTATATAGGCAGTAAGGAGAGGAGAGCCCTCCTCAGCGGAGCTGCCTGCAAGTCATGCAACTTTCCTGAGTTCTCACTCTGAGGACAGTCAGAGTTTTAGTGCTGTTGATGTTGCTGCCTTGAGCCCTTTGTGTTCCTGTTCCTCATCTCTACGCCTGTCTGCACTCCCTGTGATTGTTATTCCGAGAGCTCAGATCACGGAGTCGTGTGCCCCCCCTCCCCCCGCAAAACTAGCTGGGAGACCGAGCCTGTATGTAAAAGCAAAGAGCCTTTATTCTTACACAAGTTTGCAAACTCGTACTGTCCACATGTTTCCAACGTATTAGAGTGATGGGAGAGCCCCGAGCTCAGTGGGGGTTGGGTTTTTATAGTATCAAAGGTGAGGGCGAGGGATTTCTAAGATTAAGGAACCCTGATTTGTCTAGGGGTGTCCTGGTGAAAAGCTATGGGTGTGTGCTGGAAGGTGATCCTATCTACAACGGTTGGAATGTTAGGAATTTCCTTTGGATGGTCTGTACCTGGGTGGTGCCTGGGTAGTCTCAGTTTGTCTTAGGGTAGACTACTAAAATTTCAGCCTCTACTGAGCTTGTCCTGGCTGGGCCCTACATTTATAAACTAATTGCTTCATGAAGATAGGGAAGTAGGTGTAATTGTTGCTGTGCCTGTCATTAGTGCTCGATCTGAGGTGAGCTAACATTCTTTCTATTCTCCATTGAAAAACCACAGAAAAGAGTGTCCTTTTAATTCCTGTGAGACAGCATATAAAGAAGTTGCTTTTTGTTGTTGTTGGTGGTGGTTTTTTTTTTGGTTTTTCGAGACAGGGTTTCTCTGTGGTTTTGGAGCCTGTCCTGGAACTAGCTCTTGTAGACCAGGCTGGTCTCAAACTCACAGAGATCCGCCTGCCTCTACCTCCAGAGTTTGTTTTGTTTTTTGAGACAGGGTTTCTCTGTAGCTTTGGAGCTTGTCCTGGAACTCACTCTGTAGACCAGGCTGACCTCGAACTCACGAGATCTGCCTGCCTCTGCCTCCCGAGTCAGGGATTAAAGGCGTGCGCCCCGCCCTGCTGTAACTATTAGATAGATTAACTCCGAAAAGGGCAGTCCTGTTCCTTTGCACTGAGCCTACAACTTCTTCGAACGTCTTTACCTTGTGGAAGTGCAACTTCATTTGAAAGGTGAGATACCGTTGCACAGGGCGGGCAAAAATCCAACGGAAGAAATCGCCAAACCTGGGTTCCTAAAATTTCTTCGCGCAGATTTCTGGGAAATGTAATCCCTAAGACTGTGACGTCACAAGAAGCCGTCCAGGAAATCCTATTCCAGCTTTAGTCTCCAGGCGTGCGTCTTCCTCAAAGTTGTGCGAGAGTCCTGCCTGGCCTGCCGTGCATTCCTGTTGAGTCTCTGACTTGGAGGTTGGTCCAGGGTGCAGCACAGCCTGAGGCTCTGTGCGTGGTGCGAGGCTGTCTTGGAGGGAGAGGACCTGGGCTGGCTGAAGAAGCTCAGGGAGAAGCTGCCTTGGAGGTGCTGGGCTCAACTAGCTGGGACACCTGAGGTTGCAGGTCAGAGCTGGGGTGAGGGCGACAGGGACTGTGCCCTGAGTGATGGTTTCCTTAGGACTCCACGTGCAGCCCGAGTCCGCCTTGGCTTCTGGGACAGGAGAGCAGCCTGGGAGCGCCATGACAGTGCTGAGTCCAGGGTTGCAAGCTAAGGATGGTCAGCTGACTGCCTGCGCCTGAGGGGGAGCTGGGAGCTCACTGAGCAGCTTTGGTGGGGAAGCCCGCTTCACTTCTGACCCATTCTCGTATGGATGCTGTGAGATTTCTCAGTGTCTGCAGAGCACACGGGGAGTCTGATTGCTCCTGTGTGCTCTGTAACCGGCCTAGTGTAGTGGTCTTGAGGTCTTGATTGCGTTCATTTTTTTCTGTCAGTTAAAGAATTAAGAGAGGGAAAATGCCCAACAGGTCGCATGTGGAAAAATCTGGAACACAGCAGATCTTCCAGAATTAGCTGCTACATAAAAGTTTTGGCTAGGGGTAAGAGAACACACATAGAGCCCACACACAGAGGGACCCTCTTCAGGAAGAAGGAACTGCAGAAGCTGACTCCAGGCCTCATCTCGTTTTCTTAAAGCTTTGAAAGGTCCTCCATCCCTAATGTAGGGTGGACTAACTGTAAAAACGACAGGATGTCTGCTTGGCACACAATGGTTGTGTCAACGTCTTGATGTGGCCTTGAGCTTGTTGAGCTGGTCCAGAAGCAGGGTCCCTAGGAACAGGTGAAAAGCTCTCATGGCCTTGTGTTACAGTGCCAGGCTTTTGTGTCAGGTCAGCAGGTGAGGAGAACTCCCAGACCTGTGTGTATTCCTGGGATTTTAGTAACCAGACCTGTGACAGAAAAGAAACGTCAGTCTCCTCTGAGGCACATCCCTGTCATCTCTGCGTTTGTGAGGGGGAGGCAGGGCCCTCTGGTCCTCCCCTGCTTCACAGCAAATTCAAGGCCAGCCTAGGCTACCCGAGTCTGTGATAGAGAAATCCTTGAACACACTTTATGGACATGGAATACTTTCTGTGATTCCTTTCATGTCGTTGCAAGGAGCGCTGTGACAAACCCATGCAGCCGGCACTTTGCTGACTTAAGAACGTTTTGTGCTTAACTTCTCTTGACACATTTCACGTGTAACTTACACTAAGATATTTTAGTTAAAGACATTAGATTTTAGGGATTACATACTTATTTGCGTTTACCCTGTGAGCGAGTATTCACTTTGTCTTGTTTGAATATTTCTCCATGTTGTAACATATTTATTCCTTTTTTGAGATTTATTTATATATGTTGTATACTGTGTTCTGTCTGGACATATGTACGCAGGCCAGAAGAGGGTACCAGACCTCATTACGTATGGTAGTGAGCCACCAGGTGCTTACTGGGAATTGAACTCAGAACATCTGGAAGAGCAACCAGAGCTCTTAAATGCTGAGCCATCTCTCCAGCCACTCAATGTTTATTCTTTCTGGATATTAATCTGTGTTAGCTTCTGTCATGACCTGATGCGGCTTTCTTCTGGTTTTCTCTGGTTTCTTCCAGTTTGCTCCTTCCATTATTTCTTCATTTCCCTTCTGCAGTTCTTGACTGATGCAGCTGCTGTGATTTCATTCCTGGGTCTTTGCAGCTGCAGCTGGGATGCCTTCCCTGTCCTTACAGCAGAGGTTCCTCTGTGAGCAGATGCTTCTTACAGTGAGCCAGAACAAAACCACTTCCTGCACCGTCCTTCACATGGGGCACTGCGTAGCCAACCAGTAAAGCAAACTGCTAATGGGGGGTCCTGCTCTTCCACAGGTCCAGTCCAGTTCCCCTTGCTGACAGCCCTGTGTCTTTCCTCCCAGGCTTCATTCACTGTGCTCTGTGTCAGTGTGAGGGAAGGAGTTACCTGTGTTTACAGCTCATGCATGACCCTGCTGTGTTAGACATGTCATCTCTGGAAAACCCTGGAGCGGAGGTGCTGGGTGATGACATTCAGTTCCTGCCGATTGATCTGAATGATTATGTCTGAGGCCATGGAGAGACCTTGCAAAAGATTTGAACAGGGTCAAACACATGCAAAGAACATAACTGAGGGGCTGGAGAGATGGCTCAGAGGTTAAGCGACCCGCTGTTCTTCCACAGGTCGTGAGTTCAATTCCCAGCAACCACATGGTGGGTCACAACCATCTGTAATGAGATCTGGTGCCCTCTTCTGGTGTGTCAGCATACATGGAGGCAGAATGTTGTATACATAATAAATAAATCTTTAAAAAAAAATAACATAACTGAGCAGCACAGGCTTTTATTACATTGTCAACCCTGGTTATAAAAGTGTCTGCGGGTGGTGGTGCACGCCTTTAATCCCAGAACTTGGGAGGCAGAGGCAGGTGGATCTCTGTGAGTTTGAGGCCAGCCTGGTCTACAAGAACTAGTTCCAAGCCGGGCGGTGGTGGCGCACGCCTTTAATCCCAGCACTCGGGAGGCAGAGGCAGGCGGATCTCTGTGAGTTTGAGACCAGCCTGGTCTACAAGAGCTAGTTCCAGGACAGGCTCCAAAACCACAGAGAAACCCTGTCTCGAAAAAACCAAAAAAAAAAAAAAAAAAAAAACTAGTTCCAGGACAGGCTTCAAAGCTACAGAGAAACTCTGTCTCAAAAAAACAAAACAAAAACGTGTCTCCTCTAGTGTCCTCCATAGACATCATGGAATGAAGCAACATTTCTGAGATGAAAGGTGTGTGTGGTTGCATGACCACCTCTCTTCAGATCTGCGTTCCATTGGCTCCTTTGTGGTCTCTATATGGAATTAAGTCAAATCTGTGAGAGTCCATGACCCAAGTCTGTATTGGATATACTCCATACACTATTGCTTTAAGAAGACTCAATGTATGGACAGATTATTAAAATCCGCAAATACATCTAGACATTTAATGTATAATGTAATCATAGCAAAGCATATGATTTTTATTTTGATACTAAAACTATAACTATGTAATTCATGTTTCCATGGCAGATCCATCATGGCAGACACTTCCCTACGTAGAATGGTGGCAGCTGTACTGGGCAATATGGTGAGTGATCCTCACAGTTACTTCTGCTTTGGGGAGCTTGTCAGTTCTCTCAGAGGTTAATGCTTCCATCTTCATCTTCTCCGGGCTCTTTCCCTTCTCCACTGGTAATTTTTTCCCCTTCCTTCCTTCCTTCCTTCCTTCCTTCCTTCCTTCCTTCCTTCCTTCCTTCCTTCCTTCTTTCTTTCTTTCTTTCTTTCTTTCTTTCTTGTTGTTTTTTGTTTTTTGAGATTTTGAGACAGGGTTTCTCTGTAGTTTTGGAGCCTATCCTGGAACTAGCTCTTGTAGACCAGGCTGGCCTCGAACTCACAGTGATCCTCCTGAGTGCTAAGATTAAAGGTGTGTGCTACCACCTCCCGGCATTTTTTTCCTCTTTTCTGTAACACCGTAATTCTGCAGTCTTACCTTTCCTAATGCTGTGACCCTTTAATACAGTTCCTCATATTGTGGTGACTCCCAACCATAAAATTACTTCCCTTGCTACTTCAGAAATGTAATTTTGCTAAGGTTGTTTATTGTAATGCAAATATTTTTGGAGGTGAAGGTTTCCAAAGAGGTCCTGCCCCAGGTGTTAAGAACCACTGCCTTGAGCCGGGCGGTGGTGGCGCACGCCTTTAATCCCAGCACTTGGGAGGCAGAGGTAGGCGGATCTCTGTGAGTTCGAGACCAGCCTGGTCTACAAGAGCGTCTACAAGAGCTAGTTCCAGGACGGGCTCCAAAGCTACAGAGAAACCCTGTCTCGAAAAACCAAAAAAAAAAAAAAAAAAAGAAAAAAAAAAAAAGAACCACTGCCTTGGTTAGAAAAGCCTGGGGTCAGGCTGGGCGGTGGTGGCGCACGCCTTTAATCCCAGCACTTGGGAGGCAGAGGCAGGCGGATCTTTGTGAATTTGAGTCCAGCCTGGTCTACAAGAGCTAGTTCCAGGACAGGCTCCAAAACCACAGAGAAATCCTGTCTCGGGAAAAAAAAAAGAAAAGAAAAGCCTGGGGTCGATTTTTTTTTCACTTCTAGAAGTGGTAACCTTCTACACTCGCTACAAAGAAGCTTTCAAGCAGTGCAATTTCTTTTCCTTGAGAAATACTGGGTGTTTTAATTACCAGATTGCTTCATTCTCCTGTTTCTTGTAGATTTGCTGGCCCTTCACTGAATTTCATCTCTGCTCTTTACTTAAAGATAATTTTCTATGTAGCCTTTATTTATTTATTTATTTATTTATTTATTTATTTGTAATACAGGGTTTCTCTGTGTAACAGTTCAGGCTATCCTGGAACTCACTTTGTAGACCAGGCTGTGCTCGGACTCTCTGAGGTCTGCCTGGCTCCTCAATAGGACTTACAGGGGACGGGAGGACTGAGGCAATGCTTAGGCGCTGTCTCTGATGACGTTAGGTCTTAAGCTGTACAGGAGAGCGTACCAACGCCACTGAACCGCCATCATCCCTAGCTGCATTCCGAACTCTCATTCTCAGATCTGCATTTACGTAAGCGTAGCTGTCGCTTCTCTGCAAGGGCCTTCCTCACTGCAACGCAGAAAGCATTACAGAAAAATACAAAAGCTTACAAAGTGAAGAGAACTATTGTTGTGCGCTGCCCTGACCCAGTAGATACACCACACCGCAATTGCTGCACATAAGGCTTGGGGAGTATCTCTTTAGAGGGAACATATCAGTTATGAGAGTCAGGTGTCCAGGAAGGTGTGAGGTTGTGCCTTCTAGAAAGGGAAGGGAAGCTGCTCCCATGATACCCCAACAATATGACTGCTTGAACAAACCCTGAACAATGGCACAAGACCCCCTACACCGGCAATCTGCTCTCCACACGGAGGTATAGGCACCTAATGACTGCTAATGGAGGGAGAACTGGTCTTCCTCGGGGATGAGCCCACTCAACATTCATCCAGTAACAAGTGGTCAGTCCCCAAAACATACACACAGGCAACAGTGAACAGAATAGGCCATTCATAATTATAAAGTTAAATATAGTTATATGCAGTTTTGTACTGTGTGTGTGTAACAATAATTTGAGAGGAATGCACCTCATATTTGAGATGGAGAGTTGGGGGACAGGAGAAAAGTTGCAATTATAAGATAGAGTGAAAAATGACATCTGTATTTTTTTTTTTTTTTTTTGGTTTTTCGAGACAGGGTTTCTCTGTGGTTTTGGATCCTGCCTGGAACTAGCTCTTGTAGACCAGGCTGGTCTCGAACTCACAGAGATCCGCCTGCCTCTGCCTCCCCAGTGCTGGGATTAAAGGCGTGTGCCACCACCGCCCGGCAACGACATCTGTATATTTTAATTTAGTAATTGTTCAAAGAAAAAAATATATTCTTGCCAATTGTGACAGCACTGGTGGAATTAGAAGTGATTTCAGGCAAAGGTAAATAACCTGGTGTCATTACTATGTTTAATGCAATGCATTGTAACTCATATAAGATACAGCCATGTTCAATGTAAAGAATCATAAGGCACAGAAGTTGGAGGAGTGGTTTTTTTTTTCCATTGTCTAGTGACATCAGGAAGCCAACACTTGGGGATGTCCTTGTTTGGGAATATTAGTTTAACTTTGAGAAGAGATTTTCCATTTGTTTATGGATTGTTTGTTTATGTTAAGATACAGTGTTTACCTATGTTTACCTTGTCTACCTAAGGCACCAGATTCATCTAATAAAAAGCGAAATGGCCAATAGCTAGGCAGGAGATGTAGGTGGGACTTTGGGGCAGACAGAGCAAGTAAGAGAAGGAATGTAGGAGACAGACAGAGGGAGATGCCTGGGGCCTTACACTTGTGCTAAAGACCATGATCAAGGACAGCTGAGAGAAGCAAGGGTTTATTTTAGACTCCAACTTCCGGTAACAGTCCATCACTGAGGGAAGTCAAGGCAGGAACCTGAAGCAAGTACTGGAGCAGAGGCCACAGAACACAGCTTACTGACTTGCCTAGTCTGCTTTTCTGTACCATAAAGGATTGCCTGCTCAGGGTGGGCACCACCCATAGTGGGCTGTGCTGTCTCATGTACAGATATAAAAAGATATCCTCTAGGCTTCCCAAAGAAATGTCTTAGAGAGGCCTTTTCTCCATTAGGTTTTGTTCCCCTCAAATGACCCCAGCTATTGTCAAATTGACAGGAGAACTATCAACTCAATGCACCTCGGTATTTATATTATCAATGGCTTTAATTAAAGCATGGTATCATTCATTGATCTTTATTTCAGGAAATGCTGTCCTTCTGGGATGTGGCCGTCGAGTTCTCTCCAGAAGAGAGGGAATGTCTGGAGCCTGCTCAGTGGAATCTGTACAGGGATGTGATGCTGGAGAATTACAGCCACCTTGAATTCCTGGGTGAGCATCTCCTCTGTAGTGACTTCTTATTTCACCATCAACTTGTAACTTCCTCCATCTGCACAGTATCTATTGGGAGCATCTCAACAGCAGGAATCATATCCTTTGTTTTCTGAAGAATTTGGGAGATTACTGTATTAAGAATAGTTTCGGGGCTGAAGAGATGAGCCAGTGGTTAAGAGCTCTGACTGCTCCTCTAGAGGACTGGGATTCAATTCCCAGCATCCAATTAAGAGCTCCACTCTCTGTAATTTTAAGATCTGACACACTCAAGCATATATATGCAGGCCAAACACTAATGCACATTAAAAAATACAAATAAATGATTAAAAAAGTCATCTTACTGTTTTTCTCCTTTTTAAAAACTACTTATTATTTATTATATATACAATATTCTGTCTGTGTGTATGTCTGCAGGCCAGAAGAGGGCATCAGACCTCATTACAGATGGTTGTGAGCCACCATGTAGTTGCTGGGAATTGAACTCAGGACCTTTGGAAGAGCAGGCAATGCTCTTAACCACTGAGCCATCTCTCCAGCCCTGTTTTTCTCCTTTTTCATTTAACCTTTCTTTTTTTTTTTTTTTTTTTTTTTTTTTTTTTTTTTTGGTTTTTTCGAGACAGGGTTTGGAGCCTGTCCTGGAACTAGCTCTTGTAGACCAGGCTGGTCTCGAACTCACAGAGATCCGCCTGCCTCTGCCTCCCAATTGTCATTTAACCTTTCTGTGTTGGATATATGTTTCCTTCACTCCAGTGAAACTGCTAGAAATTCAATGGCCTGAGACATTGAGTACTCTTGTTAATTAAAGTGTTTCACAATTCAGAATTAATTTTTTCTCCATTAAATAAAACATAGAATCTGAATGTTGTGGGTTGTTTTTTTTTTACATATTGTAATGATGAACCTGTTAGAAAACATTTAAGGAACTGAAATTCTGCAAACATTTATTACATAATATCTTTCCTTATATGCCATGTACTGTAAGGGACATGTCAATTCCAACCAAAAGAACACTCAATCTTGTTCCCTTTTTACTACAAACAGGTCTTGCTGTCTCTAAGCCACACCTGGTGACATTTCTGGAGCAAAGACCAGAGCCTTCAGATGGGGAGAGACAAGCAGCAGCCACAGTGCACCCAGGTGTGTAGGAATGAGGGGTTCAGGGGCAGAGTTGAGACCCAAAGATCCAGCAGAAAGACAGGCTTTCCCATGTGCCTTGAAACATGATACTATGAGAATCATTCTTTAGGATCTTTCTGGCATGAGTCTGCTCTCAACCTCTGCAAATAAATGACTCTCAGTCTGACCAACACATTGGCTTCTCCTTCCCTGAGTCTTACATGGCAATGAAACTCAACAAAAAGGAAAACCTTGGAAGTCACTGTGAATAGAAGCACAGCTCACTGTTGGGAAAACACAGGGGTTAAGAGACTTAAACCCTCATAAACCTCTGAGACATGTGTGTTTTCCTCTTGTTGTCCTTGCTGTTTTCAAGACAGGGTTTCTCTGTGTGGCCCTGGCTACTTAGATCAGGCTGGCATTGAACTCACAAAGATCTTTCTGCTCCTGAGTACTGAGATTAAAGGTGTGCATCACCACGTCCAGCCCAATTACCACTTTCTTCGACCACATCTGATTTTAATATTACTCTTTATTATGCAAGAAAAGTTGAGCCCTCTTTTGTTTTAGTTATCTGCTGTAGGCTTTGTTGTTGGATTTTCTTTTTTTCTGACACTATGTTGGAATGTCAAAGTGTTGTCTGTTGCTTTTCACTCTTACTCTTTTGTTCCTTACTCTCTTGGAGGCCCGCCACCCAGCTCCCGAATAAATCTCACACCGAGCCTTATTTGTCGGTGATGCGCAGCATCAACTTGGCTTGTCAAACCAGCTTTTCTTAAATTAACACATCTACCTTTTGCCTTTGGGCTTTTGTCTTCCTTACTTTCACTCTTCCTCCCTGTCTGGCTGGGTAGCTGGGTGACTGGCCCCTGACGTCCTTGTTCTCCCCAGATTTCTCCTATTTATTCTCTCTGCCTGCTGCCTCTCCTACCCTTTCTCCTGCCTTGCTGTTGGCTGTTCAGAGCTTTATTAGACCATCAGGTGTTTTAGACAGGCAAAGAGTCACAGATTCACAGAGGTAAACAAATATGGCACAAACAAAAGCAACACATCTTTACTGTTAAACAAATGATCCGGCGCATAAACAAAAGAAGCACGATTAATAAAAACTCAGAGACAGAAATTAGGCTTCACCATGAAGGTCTGAAAAGCAAAACAGCTAGCCACTGGCACTTAGATCTATGCCAGTCTGCAATGACGATCCTGAGTCCAAATATCTCAGAATGAGATTGAGAGCTGTCTCTCTGTAGCTTTGGAGCCTGTCCTGGAACTAGCTCTTGTAGACCAGGCTGGCCTCAAACTCACAGAGATCCGCCTGCCTCTGCCTCCCAAGTGCTGGGATTAAAGGCGTGCGCCACCACCGCCCAGCCCTAACTTTTTTCTTTATCATATACTAAGTTATAAGGATATAAAATTCATGCCCTTAGTGGGTGCATATTCAAGGATTTAAACTGTCTGTAGCTGGGAATATTTGTTTAATAATTCCCCAGTAAGCTTTCTAAACTTTGTGGGTTCAAATTTCTTTTCTTCACTTTGCAATTTGATCTTCTTTGGTATTATTTGGAAGTGTGTATAACCTATAATATAAGCATTTGTTATGCGTTCCCTATGTATACTGGTAGATGGAAAAAACATATTGATAAAGTATATAAGGATAGTATAAGATTAAAAAATACATACGAGCTCTGCTTTGAATTTCTACTTCATTGGAAAACGCAAGTTTCTTGTTTCTATGCCATGTTCATTCTCTCTCTCTATTTAGGACTCAGTAGTTGTTTATAATCTCACATCCACACAATCACATTTAACTTTCTCTTTTCCAAGTTTGACTGCTTTATAGTTTAAATGGGTGTCTGGCCACAGAACATCTTTGTTCTTTAATGGGTTTATTTCTGTTAGTAAAATGCCCTTACAATGCACTTAGCTATTTAACATTGAACACTATGCCATTATGTCTGTTCCATTTGGTTGTGCCCTGATTTTAGCGGAAGGATACATTATTTCTTCCTCCAATACTTTGTCATTTATGCTCAGTGCCTATATGTTTTGAAATATATACTTTCTCATTGATGCTTCAAAATGTGTATTTCCTTTTAAAAATATAAGAGTGGGAAATATGAAGAACATTTCCTTGCTTTTGTTCATATCTCAACTTTTGCTCAACAGGAACAACACCCAATGATTATAACATTTACAACAAGGCAACTGTTTGTAACTCAGTGTGTATTCACCACCAGAGAATTCGTAGAAGGGAGAAACGGTTCAAGTGTGAAGAATGTGGTAAGGGCCTTAGTTCTCATAGAAATCTTTCCATACACCAGAGAATTCATACAGGAGGAAAACCCTTCACCTGTAAAGAATGTCACAAGGCCTTCAATACTCGCTCATCACTTTTTATACATCAGAAAAATCATACTGATGAAAAAACCTACAAGTGTGGAGACTGTGGCAGATCATTTTACTATCCTTCAATGCTGAAACAACATCAAAGAATTCATTCTGGGGAGAAACCCTACAAGTGTGAAGAATGCGGCAAATCCTTTTCCTCATTTCCATACCTTAGAGAACATCAAGCAACTCACTCCAAAGACAGCCCCAACAAGTGTGACAAGTGTGGCAAATCATTGTCCTCTAAGGGAGCACTGAAGAGACATCAAATGGTTCATTCTAGAGAGAAACCCTACAAGTGTGATGAATGTGAGCATTTAACTATTCTGTAGGGCTACAGAAACAGCAACAAGTTCCTTCTAGAAAGAGATCATACGAATGTGAAGTATGTCAGAAACCCTTTCCTTATTGCTCATCCCTTCTGAGACACAAGACAGTTCATACTGGAGAGAAGCCCTACAAGTGTGAAGAGTGTGGCAGAGGTTTTTACTCCTCTTCATCCCTTCAGAGACTTAAAGGAATTGTCCTTAAAAGACAGTTCCTCCGGTTCCTACATAATCTCACTGCCCTGGCTCACATGCACACAATCTGTGTGAAATCTGTGCCAGCTGTTATCTTTATCCCTTGGACAACATCAAAAATATCCATTATGAAGGCATTCCCTATAAGTGTGTAGAATGTGGCAAACAGCATTCCCATTATAAAGATCTTCTGTCGCATTCATGAATTCACACTAGAGAGAAACCATACAAGTGTGAGGAATGTCCCAAAGCCTTTCTTTATCGTGCATCCCTTAGTAACGGCAGGAAAGTTCCTGCTGGAGAGAAACCCTGGCAGTGTGAAGAGTGACACATGTTTTTGCTGCTCTTCAGACCTTAGTGACATAAAAAGCAAGTAAAAATTCACTCTGAAGACAATTCATGGAAGTGTGTGGAATGTGGGAAATAGTGTGTTAATCTTTATGTTCATACGGGAGAGAATCCTACAAATGTCTTTAAAAGTTTACCTCTTCCAGTCCCAGTCCAGCTGGCCTTAGTGAGCTTCCATTAGATCAATCACACCGTTTCAATGTGACCCCTTGCAGTCCTGACTTCTTGCTCATCTCCCTCCTTCTGCTCTTCATCTGGACCTTGGGAGCTCAGTCCAGTGTTCCAGTGTGGGTCTCTGTCTCTATCTCCATCCATCTCTGGATGAAGATTCTATGGTGATATTAAAAATATTCATGTGATCAAACCAGACTCTCTGAATGTGGCTGACAAGGGGGACAGACTGAGAAGCCAATGATAATGGCAGTGGGATTTGATTCTACTGCATGTACTGGCTTTTTGCAATCCTAGTCTGTTTGGATGCTCACCTTCTTAGGCCTGCATGGAGGGGGGAGGGCCTTGGACTTCCCACAAGGCAGGATACCCTGCCTTCTCTTAGGACTGGAGGGGGAGAGAGGAGGGTGAGCAGGAGGGAAATGGGAGGAGGGGAGGAGGTGGAAATTTTGAATGGTATTGTTTGTAAAGCAATAAAAAAGAAAATGCCAAGAGGAAATTGTCAGTGTTCTCACTGGAAATAAATACCTCTTCAACCCTTGAAACATGTCAAATGATTCATTCTGACTATAAACTCCACAAGTGTGAGAAGTGTTGTAAAATATTTGTCAACAATTCATATCTTATCCAACCTAAATGAATCCATTAATTATTTGCAATGGCAACACATATGCCTAACTTACAACAGCGTGAATACTAAGAATGTCAGCAGAGAACAGCAGAGACTTCTCTTTGCTGCAACCCCTAATAGTTTGTTCAAGCAGTGTGTTTGAAACTTGCCTTTGTTAATAAGTCTCCATCTTCTGTAACCATAAATGCTCCATGAAACCTTTCCCATGTCCTAGCTTTGTCCATTGGTCACCCGGAATCTGAGATCTGGGCTGTGACATAGTTACTGTTGTTTTTCCCAGTGAAGTCATCCGAGCTCCTGTAACATCCCTCTTGGTGTGTAAGAAGCTCCGCCTCTCTGAGCTAGCAGGTGTCCACCCAGCGCCTGGCTCTGGAATCCTTACTGGTAAATAAAGGACAGAGCCTGAGTTAAGACAGCATGAAGGCTCTTCCAGTCCAGGACCTCAGCCCCAAGGCAGCAGCGGTGGCTGCAGAGGTGCAGTCGTCAGCTGAGGCAGCTTTAGTGTCAGGTGCAGCTGCTGCTGTGCCTCAGACAAAAGCAGCAGTGCCCACAGAGCAATAATGCAGGAAAGGTGTGGAGCAACCGATCGTTTTCTGATTGGATTCAAAGCCCATTTCATAAACGGTAACTCATGTGATGTTAAATTGGTGATGTAATTTTTTTGGCATGGCCAGGTGATAAGCCCTAGGAAGAATTTAATGCTGTCATTCTAATGAGTGAACAGTAACTAAATGAACCCAAGTTCTCATCTTTATACCCACAGGGTAAGGCACCTCTCTACACCCACCAGAAAATCTTAGTTGTGTGGTAGATGGAGAATAATACACAGAGGCAAATTGGTCAAAGTGTAGAGAATATTAGCCACATGCCACTGTTGTATTTATTTTTTCTCAGCATAGTAACTTGCAGTCAGCAAGACACCACCAATATTTTGTTTTGATAATAAATAGCATAAATAAACTTTGTATTTTCTAATGACTTGACACCTACATTTTTAAAAAGTGGATTGAACTAATTGCAACTTGCTCTGCATATCAAGCATATTCTCAGCCTGTCCGCTTGTACTGATCATCTGCACACATATTATTTCCCTATAACATGCTATTTATTACTCAACTTTAGGGAATTTCTTTTGCTGTTTGAAAGAGCAAAATGGAATGTGAGAGAAGAGGGAGGGAAGAGAAAGGAAGAAGGAGAAATTGGGGAGAGGAGAGCCTGCTTTTTGAGCAAGCTGGGGCAGGGACTTAAGCATCAAAGACCTCTTTTGTTCTCTCTCCATTGCCTTCGGCTGGTCTCACTCACACTACCCAAGTTCCAATACTTTATTGTGCCTTAGGGCTGAATTGTCCCCCTAGGCTTGGTTCTTTGAGTCTTGGTCCCCAGCTGGCTGAACTATAACGTAATGGCTTCAAGGCCTTTAAGAAAGGGAGCCTTACTGGTGAAAGGGGGTGACTGAGGGTTGTTGTGAATGTGTTTATAGTCTGGTCCCTTTCTGTTTACACTCTGCTTATGGAGTGTGAGTGTGAGGTGACCAGCCAGTCTCCTCCTCCTGCCACCATGCCTTCCCCGCCTGCTGCTGTGACTTCACACCACGATGGAATGACTGCCGTAATGACCCCCTTGAACTGCATATGAAGCATGAATAAGTGCTTAAGATAGTTGTTAACTCATAAAGTATGAGACAGTTAGGGAGCTAAAGGTACCTGGAGTTGGGGAGAGTTATGATTAGATTGCTATGTTGTTTTGTTTTTTTTGGGGGGGAGGTGTTTTTGTTTGTTTGTTTTTGACTTAGGGTTTCCCTGTGTAGCCCTGGCTGTCCTGGGACTTGCTCTGTACTCTAGGTTGACCTTGAACAGACATTCCCCTGCCTTTGCCTCTGGAGTGCTGGTATTAGATGTGCCACCACCATTGGCAGATGGCCATTTCCCGCTAATGAGGGGCCCCTATTTACCACTGAGAAATAATAGGAATTAATCGCTTGCAGTAATTGTGAAGCTGGGGGCATCAGGGAGGGTCTTTGCAATGAGTCATTTGCAAAAGCATGGAAAGTAAGCTTCGCTGCATATCTGTGGGTATGTGAACCATGTCCTCTTAGCTTTGTCCAGGAATTTGCAATGAACCAGAAGCCTCAAATAAGTAAAATTTAAAACTTTGGTATTGTAAGTCCACCTAATTCAAGTTGACTTATGATTTAAATTTTTATAAAATTTGATATATAACTAGCAAGGATCTTCATTGTGTCTGGTTTGGGACTGACTTCAGCTGCTCGACAGTGCCATCTTGAGGTCTGTTAGCAGCTGCTGTCCGTGGGAAACAACCTGGAGAGCTTTCTCCATGGTGTCAGCATGCTTACATAAAAGAAATGCTTCTGCCCAGTGGTGGTGGCACAGGCCTTTAATCCTAGCACTTAGAAGGCAGAGGCAGGTTGAACTCTGTGAGTTCAAGGCCAACCTGGTCTACAAAGCTAGTTCCAGGACTAGCCAGAGCTACACAGAGAAACCCTGTCTTGCTTCGAGACACTAGCAATGCGGCTCCCACTGTGCTGGGAAGCTAATGAGCCCCTCCCCCTCCTTTCAAAATGTACTGCAAGAAGGATGGTACAGGAAGAATGCATGGGCTCAGTCTGCCCCAGACCACACAAGGCAGAGGCAATTTCTAAAAGAATCTTGTAATGCCTAGCAAAGGAGGCACTGAGTCATTGTGTTGGGAAGCAGTTGTTACAGTTGCAGCCAAGACCCATGAGGAAATCCTGCTTGTGGTCAAGAGACTAGAGCCTCTGTCCTGGCTGGAGATCAAACACTCCAGTGGATCTAAGTCAATCATCTGGTCAAGGGACTACCTGTGAAGCAGACCTACCTTAAGCCATACTAACAAACAAAACAAAACAAAACAAAAGGCAGAATAGTTCGCTCTTTCATGAGATCCTATCATTTTCCTTTCTGGAATTCCCATGTCCTTAGCACAGTCCCTAGGAGCCATCGAGAGGTCCAGCTGGATCCACCCACCTTGAACTCAACCAAAGTTTGGTTCCTGTGAATTCATCCATCCTCTGTGGTTTTAATGAGCTCGGTGTTAATGAGATCTCACAGTCAAAACAGCCATGCAAGGCTTTGAACAGTGAGGGTAACGGTGGAAAGTAGTATCTATTTTAGGTCTTTGGTCTGTCAGCGTGAGATGAGAGGGGACAGAAGCAGTGTAATGGGGGAAGGACACAGCCCAGCAGGGAGTGGGTTTAGTTAATTTACCCGAGCTAATCTGGAAAGGGTGGCAAGTGAAGCCGGAATAAAAGAACAAGCTTACACTTACGTGCGTATGTTTTAACCACTGAGACTATTTTATCAGAAGCGTGGCTTTCAGGCTTTAGGAAAGGTAGTCTATTTGAAGACATACAGTCAATGTTGGAAATTTTTTAAAAGGTGTGAGATCATTTATTTGTTTCATAAACTATTTTTTCACCTAAGCCAAACCTAGATGTTGATTCTACAAGTAGGAAATTACAATAAAATAGGGAAAGAAGACTGCAAATGGACATTCATGTGGTGAGAGCAACATCAGCCTTTTACTTCTGGTTTTTCAAAAAAATCCAGTGTAGTCAAGTTTATTTATTCTTAATATTTTCCAGAACTGTATATCCTGTTATAACTGATAACCTTATGTGCTTTTGTTGTGGACAGCCTGACATCTGAGCAACTGAATCTAGCGAATGAGCAAAGTGTTACCTTACATGGTCACCGTTGAGCTTTCAATGTCTACTCCTTACAGGTTTCAAGAGTCCAGTGTATCACCTGACGAATGGCGGTAACATTTATTTTTTTGAACTAACCATTTGCATGACTTCTTAAAGGGGTAACATTTCTAGTTAAGAGTGAAGATAAGCAACCATATTTAAAAGGGTGTATTTCAAATAATCCTGGGCACTCGAGATAAATATAAAATTTTTATACTGAATCTAAAAGAGAAATGCTGATCTAAATGTCACGCGAGCACTGCGCAGAGCAAAAGCCCTCTGAACAAATTGCAAAGTGAGCTAATTATCCCCACCTGTAATAATGACCGAGGACGCTCAAGTTTCTCAAGATCCATTGCATTTGGATTCCTAACTCTGAAAACCACACTGCACTCAGCCCTTGAGGGTTGACCTCTTTTTTTTGAAGACTGTTGGGGCGCAATGAATGTAGGGTAATGACGAACATGCTGTAAAATGTACAAAAGCTCTTGTACAATGCACGCTGGGAAGTGTAGTAAAGTGACCTGGCTTTCATAAAATAAAAGCTGACTGCTTTTAGAATGTGTGACTTTAACATGTCTGAGGGAATTCCCCAGTCATAGTGGAAGGTTCCTAATCTCCTGCGACAGTGACACAGGCAGTTTCACACAAGACCCCATGTGGTTATGCATACCCCCTCTTGTGATGCACTTGGCAGCCCAGTGTCCTCCCCTGCATGTATACCCCTCTGCAAACAATGTGCCTCCCAACCTCAGACTAGACCACCGAAAGTCAGGCTAAAAATACACCAGTCTCTGAACAATAGTATACAATTCCCTGTCCCTAGTAACACTCACATTTGGATATTTTCTTTTTTCTTTTTTTTTTTTTTTTAAATATTTATTTATTATGTATACAATATTCTGTCTGTATGCTTGACGGCCAGAAGAGGGCGCCAGACCTCTTTACAGATGGTTGTGAGCCACCATGTGGTTGCTGGGAATTGAACTCAGGACCTTTGGAAGAGCAGGCAATGCTCTTAACCACTGAGCCATCTCTCCAGCCCCCAACATTTGGATATTTTCTATCCAAGCATACTCCCAATATATCTGAGTGTGAAGAGCAGAAAGGCTAATCCAGTCTGAACTGGTTTTAAATGCATTTTCAGTAAGGCAAACTGTCCTCCAATAAATAGAGAATTCTATTTACTATCTTATGTCTACACATGATTGGGAGTGCATGCGGTTAAAATCAGATACATTATGGGGAAGAGCATGTTTGTTAGAAAAACAATTGCATGAGAGGACGAGAGAAAAGGAGAGGGGAGGAGAGGACAGGAGGGGAGGAAGGGGAGAAGAGAGGAGAGCAGAGGAGAGGAGGAAAGAGGAGAGGAGAGGAGAGGAGAGGAGGGAAGAGGAGAGGAGAGGAGAGGAGAGGAGAGGAGAGGAGAGGAGAGGAGAGGAGAGGAGGACAGGAGAGGAGGGAAGAGGAGAGGGGAGAAAAGGAGAGGGCAGAGGACGGCATGGGAAAGGAGGGGTGGGGGAGAAGACTAAAATATATCAGACTCTCCAAGATAGGTAGCCTTTTCAACATAATAGGTAAAGCACACACACACTATATATATATATAAAATTTCTGCACTTCAGGACAGATTTCACACACAGTTTTCAACATGTCTTCAAAGTACTATGTCAGTAGGTTACTGCGTGGGAATCCAAATACATGTGGATTCTGTTCACTCCATGGAAACTCACAAAACAGCCACCTTGGCTCTTTTGAAAGGCTGAGGATTTTGTGTTTCTGTTGCTAAGTGCCCATGGGAGAAGCTCTAGTGCCCTGTGCATCTGTCCAGTTGTATTTGAGTGAAATATTAGGTCTGATTTCATGGAAGCATTAGTACAGACAGGAAACCTCCTGAGGGGAAATTCTAGCAGTTTGGAAGCACCTACTACCAGTGCCAGAACTGAGGAAACCAGACACACAATGCACAGATTTTAAAAAAGAAAATAACATAATCTCCTAGTTAGGAAGCATGTCTGCTGTGCCTTCAATAGCTAACTATCTGGACCCAAGTGATTCAGTTTCATCATGTTACAGAGTTTTTATCCATGGGAGATCTTTGGGTTCCAGTTGTTCACCTAGCTGAAGGCTGTGGTGCCAGCCCTGACTGAATTTTCAGGATGGTTTATTGTGTCCTACACGCCGGCCAACCCAGATGTTGTTGGTTCATCTCAGATGATTCTCAGACGCTTATTCTCACACAAACGTTCACCCCACAGACAGAAAGAAGCCGAACTCAACTTGAAGAAGCAGGACATGGGTCCTCCTGGTGTTTGTACAGCCCCCACTATCTTTGGCCCTCAGAATGGCCTAGTCTCTGGTGGTGAAGACATTTCCAAATGCGGGATAATTCGATGCACTTATATTTCTTAGAGGGAATTTGGCAAGAACATGCCATGGTGGTGAGTTCCCCAGAGAAACCACTGTGATAACATCTAACAATATCTATGATGCCCCATTGTTTCTGTTGAGCTAGAACCCATAAGCTCACACACTTACAGTTCTGTTGTTTCTATTGAACTAGGACCCATTAGCTTACACACTTACAGTTCTGTTGTTTTTATTGAGCTAGAACTCATAAACTCACACATTTACGGTTCCTGTGTTTCTACTGAGCTAGAACCTCCATAAGCTGACATACACATTTTCAGTTCCTGTGTGTGCAAGAGAAAGCAGCATTAGCTCTTCTTTGTGGAGCGTCCTTACATCTGCCTCTGTAACCGAGAGTGAGGTAGATACACAGTTACCATTTGTTACTCTGCCTCTGTAACTGTGAGTGAGGTAGATACACAGTTACCATTTGTTACTTTGTCTGTGTAACTGAGAGTGAGGTAGATACACAGTTACCATTTGCTACCGTCTGCCTCTGTAACTGAGAGTGAGGTAGATGCACAGTTACCACAAGACTCAGCACCTTGAGTCACATGACTCAGCACCTACCTCTCTCCATTGCTGCCTACCAAACAAAGACAGTTCTCCCACCAAGGCTGAGTGCAGCCCAGGTCTATGGGTATAAACATAAGTATTTAAAAGACAGCCGGAGAGCGTGACCTTTGAGCACAATAAAACTAGCAAGTACTAACCTAGGACCTAGGAGCCTCACAGCCACGAACTTCAGACCAGGAGTACAGTGCCGGGCATGAAATTCCCTCCAACACAGCAAGCCTCAAACACCAACCAGAAAGCTGTTAGTTGCCCCATGAGAGTCATGCACTATGGCAGCAGTGTGTATAACCTGCCTGGGAGGTCCATATTATGGTATGAAGAGTTGAATGCTGGGTAAGATCACTGACATGTTTTCATTCTGGTCCTCTAAAAGCTGGGTCCAGGGCATTTAGCTGTGGTTTAGAGGACAGAGCAAGGTGAGCCCTCCTGTGTGTGTGTCCATTGGCTCTTACTGGCACTAAAAGAATCTTGGGGAAGGTGAAAAGCATTTGTAGTATTTAATAAACTATTATATCTTCAAAAAGAAAAGCTCCAGAGCCCAATAATTCTGTAGTCTTCATAACATGTACCAAATGATAGCAACATAGCAATTTTTCCTGCGTGGCATCAGGGAGAAAAAGTGAGCATAATACTTAAGCGTCGGACAATTCTCCATTGGGAATGCGAATTTAGAACCTGGGAGTGCCATAAATCAAACATTGTAAGTTTTATGTGCTTCCCTTTCACTAAATAATTCAGGAAAGAGAGTTTCCAGGGAGAGCTGCTTGAAGGAACTTTCACTAAAAATGAACGCAGAGTTTGCAAAACTTTTGAAAACATCCAAAAACCATTTCATTGAGGAAAAATACAATACGATGTTATATTAGAATACAAGACTCACTAAGAAGTTTCTTATCTGACCCAGGTTCTAAAGCTGGAGCCTGCACAGTTAAGCAGGCTAGGAAGACAGGTTTATGTGTCAGGCTGTTTGCTTCCTTTAGAAGGCATTGCCGTGGCTGTCTCCTTCAGCAGACACAAACCTGTGTATTCCATGTACCTTTTCCGGCAGCCTCTGGATGCCCCATCATCTATTACTGCCTCTGGGTACATCTGTCCGTGGTCACTCAGTCCACTTTTGTCCCTGCAATCACGTTGGTCATGCTCACAGGCTGGCTGGCATCCCCAAACCCTGAGATCAGGTTGCAAAATCCTGCTGTTCAGTAGTTCAGAGTCACATATGTCTCAAAAGACAAATTTTATTGTGCTTGCTTTAACCAGTCACAGAGGTTTTGTGGTGTACTAAGTGCCTGAAAAGAAGAAACCAGAAACACTGGTTTGATGGGAAAACTCTATCAACCAATCACATCCAATTAGGGTGTGGCTACCTGGGGCCCAGATAGAAATACTGGGAGAATCCAGGTGCGTGCGCTCTCTCCGTGCGATCAGATCAGACCGGACGGAGAGGAAGTTGGACCTCCCAATCCTGTGGTGTGAGTTTCCCCTCATAACCATTAAAGTATAATTGTTACTCTTGAGCTGGCCTGGTTATTTATCGTACCTAATTCGCAACACTGGCTGAAGAGCAATGAGAGGTTAAACTTCACTGTGTGGGGGTGAGTTCATTGATGCCCAGGATTCTGGAGGTGGTAGCGGGAGAGAGTGGCGGGGACTCTCCCGAGGTGGGTGGAGCACAATGGCCAGGCCACAGGACCAAGATGTGCTTGCCCTTCTTAGAAGTCTTCATCACCAAGACGATGCACACACGCAGATGTGACACTCAGGAACACACAGGGGACAGTGGCCAAAGCTGGGAAGGCACACCCACTAGGAGATCAGGGAAACAATCCCGTCTACGGCAGCCTCAGGCATGTCTTAGAAGAAACCTAACCAAAGAAACAACAGACCTGACGATTTTCTCTATTTACTGAGGACTAATTTTCCCAGCTCAGGCATCACTTCAGCACATTGCCTCACTCATAATGGACCACTTCTATTAGACCCAAAGCCAAGAAACCATTTTCTCAAGAAGTAAAATGACCTTGCTCTCCTCTAGGAGTTGACAATACATGGCAGTCACACTAGGCTTAAGTTTTATCCATTTTCATATTTCTTAGCTCACACTCATGAAAAATGACAGACTGCCAATCTCCGCCTGCAGCAGACAGAACCAGCAAGAGTGACCTTCAGGCTGTGTGAGAAACTTCTGGGGTCTATTTGTTAAAGAGAAATAGTGTTGAATATTTTTATAGAATTACTTTAATTAGGTACACTTTTGAAATTAATTTTAACTTCAAATTTTCGTTATAATACTGGGTAGTCAGTTTTTTATTACCATGGCAGATTATCTGGGTAATCAGTTTAAAGGGAAGAAAAGATTATTTTGGGTCATGTTTTCAGAAATTCAGCCCATGGCCACCTCATCCTGTCACGCTGGTCCTGTGATTAGAGAGAATGACTGGAAGCTGGGAAGTGGACAGACAGAGAGACGGTCACTATCCCCTTCAAGGACATGGCATTGGTGACTTAGTTTACTACCTGGTCCTTACCTCCTGGAGTTTCTGCCATCCCCAGAGAGCCCTCAGGAATGGAGTCCAACCCTTCAACAGTAGAAGCAACCAAGGAGTTAACCCATGTTTCTTAGTGCCATAATTGGGTTATTTGATAGTTGATAATATTCTGGAATAATTTATATATTGTCTCTACAGGGCTAATATTGCAATTATGACTTATACGATCAAATTTAGTCCAAATGGCTGTGGGCTAGGGAGACAACTCAGAAGATAAGGCATTACTGAGCAAACATGAGGACTCGGGTTTGAATCCAGCACCCATGTAAAATCTGGGCCTAGTTGTGTATGGCTGTAACCACAGTACCGGGGAAAGGAGAAGTGGATCCTGGGCCTCACTGGCCAGCCAGCTCACCCGAAACAGTGATTAAGATAAGAGAGAGCTTATCTTAAGAAATATGATGGAGAACAATAGAGACAGACACTGGAAGTCAGCTTCTGGCCTTTGCACATGCATGCGTGGAAGCACATATACGTCACTCATGCCCCCCCACACACACATGTACACACACACACATGAACACACACGTATACACACAAAACTATTGACTATTTTTAGATCCCTGAATCATGCCTCATTATGTTGGTTTTTAATAATACTTGTGCAGACTAAGCATACTGATAGATAAATCAGATTAATAACTGTATCTTTCCATATGTAGATCTAGCAATAATAAAAGTCATTACTTTTTAAATCAGAATGAGGAAACAGATGAAAGTCTGTTAACACTTGATGATTCTTGAAGCATTGAATTGTAGGCAGGATTTCCCTTACGTGTTGATTGAGCGCCCCCTGCTGGTATCCCTTATGTTTTGTATATTTATTTGTGACTTAATGTAATCATTGGTAACGAATGAGTCTGAGTACCTCATCACACATAATTAACATTTCCCCAACTGCAATCATTGGTCAAAATTCTGCAAATGTATTTTCAAGAGTTATGAATTTGACTGAATTAAACGTCTCATGAATCTATAAATACATATTGGAATCCCGCTGGTGACACGCACTTAGACATCCTTGCATAATGTTTACGGAAATGTGTGGCTGTGGCTTCCACAGCATCCACCATGCAGCAGAGACGCCTGCATGTCCGTGTTTACTACGGCATTGTTCACAGCACCGGAATCTTAGAATCCACGTAGGTGTCCACCAGCAAGAGTGGAGAGAGAAACTGCGGTGGAGGCACAATAGAAATTTGTTCATACAAAGGAACTGGAAGTCATGTCCTTTCAGGGAAATGGATACAACCAGAGATGACCGCGTTAATGAAATTAAGTCCAACTCGAGAAGTTACATGTTTCCTCTCATTTATGGAAATTATACCAGAGTCACACATGTAATCGTGTGTGTGTGTGTGTGTGTGAATGACACAACAATGGAAACACATCTGTAGAACAACAGAGACTAACGAAAGGGGAGGTGAGAGACACGGGGAAAACACGGCCAAAGAACATTATACACATGTGTGAACACTTCCTTATAGAACCTATTAATGTGTACAATGAACACATGCCAATAAAGTATTAACCACCACAGTGTGTAAAAGAACAGCAGAAAGACAGAAAACATAAGCATGGCATACAAGAGCGATTGCTAAAAACACATACTAAGTCAATCACATTTTATACGAATTTCAGCAACCAAATAGACTTTCTTTAGGAAGGCGGCTGTCTGGGTGAGGCGAATACACATACAAACCCCGTATGGTCTCTTTCCCTGTCTGTCTTTATGTTTGGGTGGGTGATGTGCAAGACAACAAGGCAGCAGATACTGTGCTTATCACGATGAAACTTTCCAAACACGGCACTTTGCTGCGGCGTGAAAACTGAGTAAATGCCATCGGCAAGGAAAGGGACCCCTCCCCCACAACACCTTTGACAGCGTGCTGGCCTGGGAGTGTTTGCATTACATGGTAAATCAGATTTCCATAACATAGCATAGTGAAAAATATTCATTTAACATTATTTGGGTTTTCTTATATTCCTCCACTATTTTCCAGATATAGTATAGTATTTCTTAAAATTTGTTTTATTTCTCTCTCTTTCTTCTTTCTTTCTTTCTTTCTTTCTTTCTTTCTTCCTTCCTTCCTTCCTTCCTTCCTTCCTTCCTCCCTCCCTCCCTCCCTCCCTCCCTCCCTCCCTCCCTCCCTCCCTCCCTCCCTCTCTCTCTCTCTTTCTTTCTTTCTTTCTTTCTTTCTTTCTTTCTTTCTTTCTTATATTCAGATGCAATTTTGAAAATCACCTCCGAGCCGGGTGGTGGTGGCGCACGCCTTTAATCCCAGCACTCGGGAGGCAGAGGCAGGCGGATCTCTGTGAGTTCGAGGCCAGCCTGGTCTACAAGAGCTAGTTCCAGGACAGGCACCAAAGCTACAGAGAAATCCTGTCTCGAAAAACAAAACAAAACAAAACAAAACAAAAAGAAAAAAGAAAAAAGAAAATCACCTCCGTTAATTTTTAAATTAAATTAGGCACACTTTTAAGGATGGTTTCTTGAGACTTTATATCACTAGAATATTTTGAAAAGTCCCAAGTGTAGATTATAGATTTTCTTTTTCTAAATCCAGAATCAGGCAAATGAGGAAAATGATCCCACAAAATGCCAATCAGCTCCCAATTCTTCTCTGTTAGTTTCCCCTTCTTCAGTAGAAACTGGATACAGTGGGGGAGAGAATCAGTCTCCGCAGCAATCTGTCTTCCAATCAGTCGTCAACACACACACACACACACACACACACACACACACACCTGGAAGGTGTCTTAGTTACTGTTCTGTTGCTGCAAAGAGACACCATGACCAAGGAAACTTACAGAAGAAAGCATTTAATACGGGACTCTCTTGTAGTTTCAGGGGGTTAGTCCGTGATCATCATGGGAGGCAGATAGCCATAATGCTAGAACAGTAACTGAGCTTATATCCCGATCCTTAGGCTGCAGGCAGAGAGAACAAGGGAGACTGGGCCTGATGAGGGGCCCTGAAACCTCAAAGCCACCAGTGACTCAGAAGGCCACACCTCCTCCAGCAAGGCCACACCTCCTAATTTTTCCCAAAGAGTCCTATGATCTGAGGACCAGATTTGGACAGAGGAGTCTGTGGGGGCCCTTCTCCTTTAGATGACCGCAGACGGTGACTTAGGTAGTGATGTGTACAAAACTTCAGATGTGGAAGCATCTAAAAATCAGCACTAAAATTAAAAGAGAATAGATTTAAAATATCCTCAAATAAAGAAGACATGGATTAAGGAATTGTATTAGAAAGACCCTGAATAATAGGGGACATAAATATATGGCATATATGGATTATAGAGAGGTGTGGATAAAATTTTTAATTAGGGTCTAAATAAAAATTAGTTGAAACCAAGTTCTTCCTGTGATGCCATGTGGCCCTAGCTGGAGTAGAAAATAATCTTGCACTAAGCTTTTATTATTTCAAGTCTGAAATGTCCTCCTAGAAGCTCCTGTTTTGCACACCCATTTTGCAGGTGGTGGCATCATACTGGGAATTGAGGAAACTTTGGGAGGTGAGGTCTGGGGTATTGACGTACTATAATGGGTGGATCCTTAGGGACATTGAGCCCTCTGAATGCAGGCACCAAAATAAATCATCTTCCTTAAAGTTGTTTCTGTCGGATATTTTGTTCAGAGCCGAATAGGTTACTCATACAATTTTCCAGGCTTGCCAAACAAGCCAAATAAAAAAATGGCGACTAGATGGATTAATACAACCCCCCCCCCCCCAGTTCTGGAAGCAAAAAACTCTAAACCAAGGGGTGACAATGGCCATATGCGCTCTGAAAGCTCTAGAGAGCCCTTCCGTCCTCTTGCTAGCTTGTGGTGGTGGCTGTGGGTTCCAGGCCCTCTTCAGGTTTCCCTGCACCACTTGCTGTCTGCCTTCCCTGTCACAAGGGTATCCCACTTCTTCTGAGGACACCAGCGGTATGAAACTGTGAGCTCTCCCTGCTCCGGTACGGCATCTGGACCAGCCGATGCCATATGCAGTGACCCTATTAACAAATAAGGTTCTAGGAGTCAAGACATCATCATGTCTTTGAGGGCTTCCCTTCAACGTACTTAAACTATTGTGTTGCCCATAAGAAGCAGTGAAAGGTCAGAATTGCTCATTCTTCCCCACCCCTCTCGTCATCACTTGCTCTCTTGCCATGGAAAACCCTGCCTCGTGGCCAGGCATCTGATGGAGGTATGGAAATATTGCAGAAATATAACAAATATCACTTAAAGTAGTATCTCGTTGTCAGCCCAGAAAAACTTCCTCACAGAATGCACATTAATGAATACCCATTAAATCAGAATGACTAGCATCACAGGCAATCGGCTAAAACAACTGCAGAGACAGAATGAGATCCCACATTTTGATGCAGTCAAGCAGACACCCATTTCTTACACGGTCCCCAAATAAACAATAATTAGTTCTCAAGTAAGAAGATTTGACAACACCATTTATCATGTGTAATGTCTTATAAATATGCTCAGTAATTGGGCTGGCCATCTGTGTAAGCTAATTGGCTTTACCCAAATGAAAAATAATCTTCTCATATCTTCATGACAAAAGAAAATTTGGGAGCAAGGTGCCCACCAAAGTCAAGATTCCATCCTCCTGAAGATAATTGCAGGAGGCTGGGCTAGCTTCTTTGATGATTTCATTTCAAACAGACAACTTCATGACCCTAAAGTGCTGCGGAAAGACTTTTCTACACTTCAAAGCTGTGGAGAAGTTTCTTTACCTTTTCAAAAGAGTTACAAATGCATCAAAGAGAGAAAATAACTTATGTCTTCTAAAGCAAACTCAATAACAAAAATGACACAGTAAGTTTTTAACCTTATTTTCAGCAGGGAGAAGGAAGCATCATAGATTAATGGGCTTTTGCCTTTCTAGAGGGACCATCCAAGAGTGGCCTCCTGTGATCACAGTTGTGGCACAAGGGGAGGTGATCATGTCCTTCCCAAGGACCGCCTCCTCCCCATCTCCATCCACTCATTCACCTGTACATATGCTTTACAAAAAGCACAGTCCTCATAGAGAGACATCTGTTTCTCATGAAGAATAATGAATGAAATGTTTGTGTATTGATCCGTTTGTGTATTGATCCAGTGTCAGATCGCTGATGCTGCCCTCATATCGGTCTTTTGTAAAAGTATCAGCCAGTTGATCTTTTGGAAAACAGATTCACATGCTATGTGCACCCAGGGCAGATTTCACTAAATTTGGATTTTTCCCAGAAAGCTGTGTATTTTCCTTGAATGTTGTCTTGGCTAGGGTTTTTGTTACTATGAAGAGAGGCCATAACCATAACACCTCACAAGGAAAACATTTAACTGGGTGTGGCTTACAGTGTCAGAGGTTTAGTTGATTGTTATCATGGTTGCATTGGTAGCATGGAGGCAGACACGGTGCTGGAGAAGGAACTGAGAGTTCTGCATCTGGATCCACAGGCAGCAGGACGTGAACTGTGACACTGAGTGTAGCTTGAGCACTGGAGACCTCAAAGCCCACCTCCACAGTGACACACATAATTCAATAAGGCCATGCATAAATATATGGCATATATGTATTATAGAGGGTGTGGATAAAATTTTTAAATTAGGGTCTAAATAAAAATTAGTTCAAACCAAGTTCTTCTTGTGATGTCTTGTTTCCTAAATGAGATGAGGACTTGTAATTAGCCAAACATCTGAGCTGTGATAGCAAGCTCTTGAATTTATCAGCTGGACCTGAAATTGCTAAGACCTGAGATCAACCAGCATTTCCTTTCTGTCTGACAATTCTATCAAAAATTGCATACATGGAAAAAAAAGACAAAATGTATTAGATTAACATTGTGGGGGCTGGAGAGATGGCTCAGTGGTTAAGAGCACTGGCTGCTCTTTCAGAGGTCCTGAGTTCAATTCCCAGCAACCACATGGTGGCCCACAACCATCTGTAATGACATCTGGTGCCTTCTTCTGGCCTGCAGGCATACATGGAGGCAGAATATTGTATACATAATAAATAAATCTTAAAAAAAACACTGTGCAGTAAGTTAGAAATTGTTGAGTCAGGTGATGGTGGCGCATGCTTTTAATCCCAGCACTTGGAAGGCAGAGGTAGGCAGATCTCTGTGAGTTCAAGGCCAGTCTGGTCTACAGAGTGAGTTCTAGGACAGCCAAAGCTGTTACACAGAGAAACCTTGTCTGGAAAAAAACATTGTTTTTTGAGATTATCTTATAATTATACCCTTTCCCCTTCCTCCGTGCTCTTTTTCAAATGCATGGTCTCTTTTTAAATTAATTTCTGCTACATAATATGTGAATGCACATATATATTTCTAAATACATAAATACAGCCTGCTCAGTCTGTATAATGTTATTCGTGTGTATGTTTCCGGGATTGACAATGGGTAGATGAGGAGAACTGGGAGCAGGAGAAACAGTCTGGGTTTTGATCTTGCTTTGGTTGAAATTGTCTTTGTTATCTGCCTTTATATCTCTATTTGGGGAATAGTTGTCCTGTCCGCCTGTACTACATATACTATGGTACTATGTCTGTAGTGTGGTGCCAGGAAAAGGGTAAAGATTTAAACATATACACACAGAGACATGGAGACACGGGTCATCCTTGAAACAAGAGCGCCAACTTTATTATGCTCCAGGGAAGCTTATATAGGGGCCCTTAACTGATAGTCATGCCTCAGCTCTTAAGATTGTTAGCTGTAAAACACACCAGAAACCACTCCCCTGCCATCGGGAACTCATGAGGGGCTCGTGCTCAGAGCAGCTGCAGGCACAGGAAAACAAGTTGTTTTGCTCAGTCACTCCAGCAGGCAAAGGGTCTGAGGCAGGCAAAGAAAGTCAAGGGGCCAGGGGTCTGCAGCCCCCAACAGAGAATAATACTTGTGCCATGCAAATTTGTATTGCAAGTACGTTTCTATTGTATTTTACAGGCGCTCCCAGCTAAGAGTGTGCCTTGAGTTTGATGAGCCTTTGGACATTCGAACAGTGTTGGAACCTTTAAGACATGGGGCACTCATAACATTGGACTAAGTGCATTTTGCATTATGAGATGGTCGTGGGAGTTTGGGAACCAGAAGTAGAAAGTTGTGGTTTGAACCTGGAAGAGCCTCTGCAGGCTCACATCTTCAGTGACTGTTTCTTTGGGTGGTCGTGTTATTTCGGGAGACCTTTTGTGAGATGGGGCAGGGCTGACAGAGCGGATCATCAAGGTAGAGCTTGGAAGGCGATAGCCTACTCCCTGCCCTCTACCACTCTCTGTCTTCTAGTCTACTACTGTGAGAAGAGACTGCACCTCACATCCCCACCAGCGTGAAGGCAGGCATGCGGCCATGCCTTCCCTCAGAGTGAAGAACAGAACTCCCTCCAAACACGAGTCAATACAACCCCTTCCTTCTTCAAGTGGTTTTTCCAGGAGTTTGGTTGCAGTGATGCAAAACTAACTGGCATAGCATAAAATCAACCCGTCCATTAAAAAATTAAGCAATATATTATAGCTAAGGGAAGGGTGGCTCAGCATGTTCCTCAGGAGATTAGACACTACTCATCCTTCACAACAGGGTCACTTCTCAATCCAGAGAGTGCACATTAGTACTTCAAAGAGGGTAAAGTGATTGGGTTTCCTAGCACTCCAACAGTTCACGGAATCTCTTGAAGATTGCAGGAGTGTACTAGAGTATAGCAGAGGAATGTGAGCCAATGGCTTACAAAACAGCCAGAACCAAGTTAGGAGTCCAGCTTGTGCCCTTGGCAGTTCACATCCTGTCCTTCTCCAATTCTCATTTCTTTAAAAGGAATGAGAGCTGTGGCTGTGGCTGTGGCTCAGGCACAGAGCACTTGTGAGTCCTGGTTCTTCCGTCTAGCATTGGAAAGACGCATGTTACTTGCATATCATTGGAAGGAAGACAGATGCTGCAGGCAGCAGACAGCACATACATGTGTGGATGGAAAATGGTAGCTGCTATCATTACAACCGTTATCATCATCGTCACAATCACCATTATCATGATCAATCATCGTCACTATCAGTCATCAGCAAAGCGCTTCCCCACGCGAATCCCGCTGCACATTAATAACAGAAGGGCTAAAGTCATCTCTCTACAACAGCACAGTGCAGCAGCACCGCCATGCTCGAGCTGCATTTGTTTGAAATCTGGACATGCCCACACCCACCACTGTAAAAATTGAGGCATCAAGGGAATTTTTAAAAACAGCAAAGAGCACACCCTTGAAGTTCAGTCTCTTTTTCTACACGAAAGGATAAACTTAACCTTCTTAAGATTTGTCCGAGTTAAAATACAAAACTATTTTAAATCTTCTAAATTTCTATTTTAATTTTAATTAAAATATAATCTCATCATTCCCCCTTCCCTTCTCTCCTTCCAACTGCTACCACAGCCCGCCTTCCAGTTTCTTCCATGCTCTCCGCTTACTCCCTCTCAGATTGATGAGCTCTTTTTGTTCGCCCGCTATTGTTACATATGTATACATGCACAAATGTTTAAATAAAACCTGACAAGTCTGTTTAGCGTTGGTCATGTACATATGATTTCAGAACCACTTGGTACTGGTTAACCAATAGGGGGCTCCTTCCTGGGAGAGACGTTCTCCTTTCACTAGACTTTTGTTGTCTGTAGCTCTTTGTCAGGATGGAGGCCCTGTGAGCTTTCCCCTGTTATTGAGGCCTTGTTTAAGCAACCGTGTTGAAGAGACTTGTAGGTGTGGCTTCTCTGACGTTTCTCGGAGACATTCACAGCAGACGTCTTGATTTCCTGGCAGTGTGCCCCGAGCCTTAGATGCAGCGGTGGTATTGCAGATGTGTTGGTTGATACTGAGCACCAAACACCTAGTTATCCTTTATTCTGGAGGCTTCCTATCCAAGCTCAGGATTCCAGCACGGCCAGCTTCAGATGAGAGAGCTCTGCTTCAGGTTGGAGACTGCAGATTTCAGGTCGATTCTTAGACGATAGAGAGAGTGCTAGGCTAATGATGCTCCAAAGACTCTTGAATCAATTCGGGTTGCCTACTGTTGGGGGAAAGATAAGAAGACACAGCCTTACCCGAAGACTCCTTAATGAACGAGAGTCCTGATCTCGCTGGACGATGCACAAGTCCAGGTGGACAGGTAAACTGAGGAAGGCCTGCGACTGGAGAATTTGCTGCTCCTGTAGCCAGAAGCCAGCATTGCAATCTTTTCGGGAGCTGTCAGTTCCAGCAAGGGTCATGTGATTCTGTCTGCTTTTCAGTATTGGAAGATACATAAATAGTTTTGAGAAGTGATCCAGGGAAAAGAAGAACCAGCCACCAAGCTCAACTTCCTCAAGATGTGTAAGAAAAAGGCCATGGTGGCTCCTCCCTGCGCCACCACCTGGCAGAGCCTTTCCTTCCCCAGTCTCACCAGGGTCTACGCAAGTACATACCTTCGGTTTATATACCCTTCTTTATTGGGTGAAAGGAACAAGCAAAATGGCTATGAAATAAGTACAAAAAACTGTACACAATGGAAAACAATGACTGTTATTCTTAAAATGTTCCCCGAGGCGGGCTGGCGGAGCCAGCGATAAGCGGCGACAGTTTCCCAGCAGCGGGAGGGCACGCACCGTGCGGCCTGTGGTGGCACCCGGCGGGCTCACGGAGCAGCTCCGGTGGGTCCCGCAGAGTTCCCAATGCCCGGCGGTTGTGAGCAGACCCATGGACACAGAAAGTAGCCATAAAAGCATTTATTAAAAGGGGAAAAAGGGGAGAGGAGAGGGAGGGAGGGAGGGAGGGAGGGAGGGAGGGAGGGAGAGAGAGAGAGAGAGAGAGAGAGAGAGAGAGAGAGAGAGAGAGAGAGAGAGGGAAAGAGAGAGAGAGAGAGAGGGAAAGAAGCAGAGAGAGCGCGGCCACGTTGAAGAAACAGAAAGAGAGACAAGATGGCGCGGGCAGGTCAGAGGTCAGATGGCGTGGGCAGGTCAGAGTGGGCGTGGCTTGTCCCTTAAAGGGACATCAAAGCACAACAATGACCCAGTTTGATAGTACTTTGGCATTTATTACAGAGTAAAATATATTTATCCTCAATGCATTGAGAGCACATAATTACAGAAAAGTCCTTCAGTGACCATTATTGGTCACAGAGCTGCGCATGCTCAGAACAAGATTTGGAAAACGAAGAACGTAATGATTTTCAAGAGCCGAATTGGCCGGTTCTGGTCTAATGTAAGGCCTGAGTCTCCTTCACCAGGCACTACCTACAGATGACTGACGGCAACAAGTGATCAGGCCTAGGAAGCAGAGGGCGAAACGACAGCCAGGTCCTGGGGGCAGAGCACACAAAAGCAAAGGCTGGGCATGAGTGGCCTTCACCGTAGACGAGAGATGTGGGAGAGGGAGGCATCTCACCGCTGAGCTAGGGAGGAGGGCAGCTCTCACCGCTGAGCTAGGGAGGAGGGCAGCTCTCACCGCTGAGCTAGGGAGGAGGGCAGCTCTCACCGCTGAGCTAGGGAGGAGGGCAGCTCTCACCGCTGAGCTAGGGAGGAGGGCAGCTCTCACCGCTGAGGGAGGGAGGGAGGAGGGCAGCTCTCACCGCAGAGCTAGGGAGGAGGGAAGCTCTTACTGCTGAGCTGTGGAGGAGGGCGGCTCTCACCGCTGAGGGAGGGAGGGAGGAGGGCAGATCTCACCGCTGAGTGAGGGAAGGGGGCAGCTCTCACTGCTGAGCTAGGGAGGAGGGCAGCTCTCACCCGCCTGAAGCCTACTCCCAAGATAGCTTAGAGAAAGTAGCAGGTGTACAAAGCCTCATTCTAAGTTCCCAGGAACTATCAGCACAGCGTGTAGCTCTACTTCCTTGATAGGCAGCTGCGTCACCTCCCCATGTGTCTGCAGCAGGAAATATAAAGAAGCAATCCAATAAAATTTTTGCTACTGTGGCCGTTTTTTAAATTGTTGACCAAGACTGATTTGAAATATTCTGGTAATTCTTTCCTTCCACAGCAGGAGTGACATAGTCCTCTGATTTCATAACAACTAATGAGGGCATTGCTTGGGGATAATAGAGAATATTATTTATTATTTTACTTGCTTTTATTTAGTTTGCTCACTATGTGGGCGCCTGTCCTATTAACGCAACCTGACAAGGTCATGTGATTACATTTAAACGTCATTGTCAGGTATCCCTCCTTGCTGTTGGTATTTGCCTGAGGTTCTCATGCCTAAAATGATTTCTATCTTTTCCCTTCTATTGAAGTAGCAGTAATTATTTTACTTTTATGCGGCTTTTATTTTAAAGCCTGCTTTGTTTTCTTCTACTTTGTCTTTGTAAGAAGCGCATTACTCAGTGACAGGAGCTGATGAGTTTCCATAATGCCAGCCCAGTAAAGATAGCATTCTTCAAGGGCGGCAGTTACCACCGAGTCGTTACATGGTGGGCACACCAATAAAACAAGATAGAGTTCCACATGAAAGACCCGACATCAGAATGCCGAGTGTGGGTGCTTTCTCGTCTGGGTCATCAATTTCAACATGTCACCTCCTTTCCATTATCAATGCTTCTAAAGCATTCCTCCAGATTTTTTGTTTGTTTGGTTTGAAACAGGATTTCTTTGTGTAGCGTTGGCTGTCCTAGATCTAACTCTGTAGACCAGGGCCTCAAGCTGACATATTCCTTTTGTCTGCTCTTAGTAACACCGGATTCTATGAGCCTGGGAGTTGGGGAACAGAAGAAGATGCCTCTTCTCTTAGGACACATTTGCCTTCTGCATTTCCTCCTCCTTCAAGTATTTTTATAACAGCAAACATTTCTGTAGACTCATAGCGTAACTGGCTCATTTCAAAATGCATCTTTCAGCCCACACACATAGTGGCGAGACTGCTGGTGTTAGAGGTGCTCTTTCCACGAAATCCATTTGAAATGGCAGATGTCGTGACAGGAGTGGCACCAGACCGCTGCTGTAGCTCTCTTTTGCAGACAGGAGATGTGGCTAAGGCAATAATTAAGAGTGACTCAGTAAAGCAACGAGTGCTGCGGGAATCCCTGTGAGGTTGGAAGGGGGATGTTTCCAGGTTCCTAGGAGACCTCTGGGGTTAAACAAGCCCTCTGGGGTTAAACAAGATGAAGCACCCAACACAACACACACTGCAGGCTGAACTGAACTGATCTTTTGGCCTCTTTTCTCCTCTTGTTTGAAAGAGTGGAATACAGATGTGATACTGGAGGTGCAGCAGTCATGCTGTCAGGAGAAGATGGAAGCCACACTGCCAGAAGATGGCAGCCATAGCCAGAGGGCAATAACCTAGCCAGAGGGCAGCCATAGCCAGAGGGCAATAACGAGCCAGAGGGCTCCAGGCTCCAGCTAGGTGTTCCTAAACATAGCCATTTGTTAGAGCCAATTTATCCTCCCTTTACAATATCAACCTAGAAACACTAATTATATCCGGGACTCCCAGATGAGGCATGTTTCCATGTCAGTGAGAAAGCTGCCTGTGTTCCAGACATGAACGAGAGCCAATGTCAGGCTTTCAGGGGTAATTTAGTGGCACACCGAGGGTAAGTGGGTTCACACAGAAATTCATGCTGTGCTCTGTTATTCCAGGACTGCTCCTCCAATATTATTTTCTTCACATTAAAGAACCTTAAATCTAATGAAATGGCCCCCATTCTCCCTCCTCCCCTCACTTGTATTTCCTATGAAAAGAAGCACACAACATCAGTACCCCTTATGTATCTGAAATACGACCGTGCCTTTCCTGGTGCCTGGGATATATCATTTCTCCCTCTGCTAGGACCTAGCATTTCAAGTTGAAATGAATTGCAGATTTATAGGCTACATTAATTTCACTCAGACCAGCTCTGTGCCAGATCACCTGCTGGTGAGAACAACAGCTTAATTAAATTACAGCTGTAAATTATAACCACTTATCAACACTACGAAAGCCACATTCTGTAATGGGTTTTGCTTTCTCTTATTTTTCTCCCAGTTTGGAATGAAGAGGATTGAGTAAATAGATCGCATGATAACCAAATTGTTCTTTGCCTTTCTGTCCCATAGGTGGCCTTAGTCTGCATAGTGGTGCTGTAACAGCAATACCTTGACTGAGTAATTTGTACAGGCCTGTGAGCTAGCTTTTCTCAGATATGGCGACTGGGAACTCCGCTGCCAACTGGTGTCCCTTGAGGATTGGTAGGTCCTAACCCAGTGGAAGGTGGGAAGTTGAATCCTTCTATCTCTCCTTTATGATGCTATGGAATCCGCTTACCTAGGACTTGGCCTCCAAATACTCCCATCAGCTACCTCTCCCAACACTGTTGCTTAGACAGTTACATTTGCCCACGAAGCCTGCAGACCAGAGACATGCCACCAATTCATGGTCATGTTAATCGAGCACATTTATCTATCCTATCCAACCCTCAACACCTGGAGTTAGTATGGATTCATCCTTGCCTTCCTTCACTCTTGAATTTCTGAACAACCTGTTGCCCAGACTCCTTCAAATACCTCAATAAATGATTGGCAAGTTGTAGTAGGAGCTGTGGGCCTCTTCCCACAGCCCGGCTCATGGTTGCCTGGCTAGCTTATGCCCCAAAATAATGACACACAAACTCTATTCATTTAAACACTGCTTGGCCCATTTCTGTTCATGTATGTAGCACCCCAAGGTGCGCTTACCGGGAAGATTCTAGCCTACGTCCATCCTGGGTCAGAGCTTCATCGTGTCTGCTCTGGAGAGGAGAGCATGGCGTCTGTCTCTCCGAGGAGCTACCCTGCATCTGAACTCACTTCCTCTTCCTCCCAGCATTCTATTCTGTTTACTCCACCTATCTAAATTCTGCCCTATCAGATGGGCCAAGGCAGTTTCTTTATTAGCCAATGACCTTTCTCCATCATTTCCCCTTTTTCTGTTTAAACAAAAAGGAAAGGCTCTAACATAGCAAAATTACATATAGCAAAACAGTTATCAAGTAAGAATTACAGTTACAATATTTACATCTATTTTATCTTTATCATAACTAAAGAAAACTATAACTATCTATCTATTCTTCAACTCTATCAAAGATTCCAGAATGATATAATATTACCTAAGCAAACAAGAAATAAGCAACTTCTAAACTCTAGAAATGACAGAGACATCTCGCTGCCTTGACAGTCACCCAAAGTTTCTCTGTACCGTTGGGGCATCCATCTTCGGCCTAAAGGCCCATAGTTTCCAGCACACATTTCCATGAAGCAGGAAATTTCAAAGTCAGTTCAGTCACTATCTGCTGTGTCCTGCAGAATGTCTCGCAGACTCTTTCATAAATCAGGAACCCCGAAAGATCATCTCACCTTTAGGCAAGTTCAGCAGTCCTCTCTCTGCGGGTTCTTTGTGTCCAGTTTATGCAATAGTCCAGGCAAGAACAGTTTCTTGCCCAAATGGCTATCAAACTCCATAAGGTGCCTCTTCGATGCCCATCTTCTTCTTGAAGTAGATTGGTGCTGCCAGGAGCAGAGTGTCTCATTGTCATGAAAAACCCTAAGTTATTAAAACACTTAAAATGCCCTATTTTATAATCTTTGAAAGATATGAAGAATGCCTATCTAAAATATATCTATGTACATCTAGAAAATCTAACATGATTACAAGCTTGACTATTATAGATGATTATCCATTAACAACCTATATACATTACATTTTTAAATGAACTACACAATCACAATACCTCAATCAAGATCAGAAATACATATACATACAACAAAATTGACCTTAAATCTAAATCACTAAAGCAAAATCCATATCAATGCAAATTATTCATACCTATATCATAACCCCCTTTAAATGTAAAAGAACATTTATAAACAATATTTGGGAATATGGGCGCAGTTATTTCTCTCCAAACTGCTTCCTGCTGAATGGGGGCGCTGTTATTCAGATCTTTCATGGAATAACCTGTGTGCCAGGGTCATCTCAGTCGGCAGTTGAGTGAAGTAATTTTCTGAAGGTGTTCACAGCAACCTTTCAGGAGGGCGTGGTCTATCATACCATATTGGAATAGAAAAAATCGACAGGGTCTCATCCTCTGTGAAAACAAAAGAAGAAACTCCTTTCCAAAGCATCATGTCCTTAGATTCAAATTTTAAAGTCAAGGTATTTTGAAAATATCTATCTTGGATTAGTTCAGCAGCATTTATAAACAAATATCTTTTAGCATCTGTTGCTCCTTCCTCAGCATTAAAACAATTCAAACAGAGCATAATAGCATATAGTATCAAGATTCTCATTGTATTTTCCATCTTTGTGCGGCTTTATTTTAACTCTATTTTGTTTATTTTTACTTTTGTTTTATATTTTCTGTATATCTTTGTCCTGGAATAACTCTTTAGACCAGGCTGTCCTTGAACTCTCAGAGATCTGTCTGTCTCTGCCTCCCAGGCATTGGGATTAAAGGCGTGTGCTACCACACCTTGAAGTCACAGAGGTCAATCTCCCTCTGTCTCCTAAGTGTTGGGATTAAAGGTGTGTACTACCACACCCAACTGCTTTCTTCCTTATTTTTTTTTAAGAACTTTTAGCCTGCATATACTTTTAACACACTGTAAACAATTTAGAAATTTTCTTTGTCTTTGAATCTCTCTTTACTGTATATCTCTCTTTTTCTGACCACATGAGTCTTTAATTTACCAAGCAATATCAGTAGGACGAAAGCCGTGCCATTCCTTAGCTTTCCAGCCTCATGGCGGAGATACCAGCTGTAGCCATGTTTATCACAACTCTGTGGCGTTTCAAGGTCTTTGCCAACAAGCAAACTGCAGCATTACATCCACAGACAACAATCAAGTCCTCTCTCTGTAGTCGGCCCTCCTGCCTCAAACAGTCAAGAGTTTGCCCTGGCAGGATGGCCCAGAAAGCCGGCATTTTAAAACAGCACAACTTTTTTCCTGCTACGGCTGAAAACCGAAAAGCATGCCTTCAGCTTTTCACCAACACCATTTTAAGTATTTCGTGGCAGGACCTCTTAAATGAGCTGCAAGGTTTCACAGCTGAAGCTGAGTCAGGAAGCCTCTCTTAGATGAGAGCACTTGCTTGCCTCTAGCAAGCAGAGCAGACCCGAGAAATTGCTGCTACCAAGAAAACACGCTTTACTCTATTCTTTCCCAAGCTTTCTCAGGCTTTCTGTGGATGCAGTTATCCACGTGGGCGCCATCTGTAGTAGGAGCTGTGGGCCTCTTCCCACAGCCCGGCTCATGGTTGCCTGGCTAGCTTATGCCCCAAAATAATGACACACAAACTCTATTCATTTAAACACTGCTTGGCCCATTTCTGTTCATGTATGTAGCACCCCAAGGTGCGCTTACCGGGAAGATTCTAGCCTACGTCCATCCTGGGTCAGAGCTTCATCGTGTCTGCTCTGGAGAGGAGAGCATGGCGTCTGTCTCTCCGAGGAGCTACCCTGCATCTGAACTCACTTCCTCTTCCTCCCAGCATTCTATTCTGTTTACTCCACCTATCTAAATTCTGCCCTATCAGATGGGCCAAGGCAGTTTCTTTATTAGCCAATGACCTTCCTCCATCAGCAAGTAGATAATTAATATGATATTTGAAAACAATGTTCTTGTCTTTCTGTGTGTTTACATGTGTTACAGGCATGCACTTTTCAATACATGCCCACAAATGTTTTGTGCCTGAAGCCAATTGACTAAAGACACTGCCAACATTCTAAAGACTCTTGGAAATATTTGTCTATTTGAAGTTTGGGGTCAAGCCGGGCGATGGTGGCGCACGCCTTTAATTCCAGCACTCGGGAGTCAGAGGCAGGCGGATCTCTGTGAGTTCGAGACCAGCCTGGTCTACAGAGCTAGTTCCAGGACAGGCTCCAAAGCCACAGAGAAACCCTGTCTCGAAAAAACCAAAAAAAAAAAAAGAAAAAGAAAAATGAAGTTTGGAGTCAGTCACCAGACGGAAATATTTCTATTATATTTCTGTCACTTCTAGGAACAAAGTAGCTTTATTTACTCGTTTGTCTGAATGTAAAGAAAAGAAAAAATACTACTATAACAGGTAGTTGGGAAGTTATTTCAAAGTTAGCAAAAAAATGGCGCATGAGGATCTCAATGAAACCCTGGGCACACGGGAAGTAGAGTGGCTCCAGCCTTCTCTGCTTTTCCTTTCTTTTTGCATGTTCCTCGTGTCCAGCAAATGAATCAAAAACAAGGGCAAGGTCCAAACAAATCCCAATACACGTGCTTGGAACAGAAGCATAGGAGAAGTTTCCACCTAGAAGCACCAGAGTTGTGTCTTCAGGAAGCATAGAGCATTTGGGAAAGTCAAGTCTTTTATTTCTTTGAGTTTGTTTTGAGACAGGGCCTGGGCATGTAGCTGAGGCTAACCTCAAATTTGTCCAGTGTTCTTAAAATCCAGATCCTCTTGCTCTAGTCTCTGAATGTCCTGGGATGGCAGGTGTGTAGTTTTCATGTCTCACAGCTCCTGCCTTCCCTGTTTCCTGACAATAGCGCTGATTTCTCCACTGACAATTCAGCAGAAACCAGGGATCAGCTCGACTGCTTGGGGGTGGAATGAGCATATTCCTCTAGTTGTGCTGACAACGAGGTAGCTGTTAGGACCCTGCACAATGCTAGAGTCCCCCAAGGAGGCAACAGATGGATGTGAACAGTGAGCAGAAGTGAGGCAGAGGGACAAGGAAAGAGCCAGGCTGGCCAGAAGAGCTTCCTGCATGCATGCACATGAGTGGGGCAGAGGCTTCCTGCGCCGAAAAATCTCTTCTACACCCCCACAGTCTGAGCAGGCATCCTACAACTTTCAAGGTGTGCAGGGGTGGGTTGGAGTGTGGATGGGGTTGGTGTTCCTTCTTAACATGCAATGGGAGACAGCAACATTTGAGACAATAATATTCTTGTTAGAAGTGATCTGTTACTAGGATATGATAGATGGATATGCTTAAGCCATTAATATGAGAGAAAATTTTCCCCAATAAAACACTGTACATAGGTCCTTTGAAAATGTGACTGACTGGCAAAATGATGTCCACAGTTATAAAAACGAGGGTGACCTAAGTGACCCTAAAGGGAAACTTTCGGTGTAAGAGCTTTGCTCTGTTCCCCCTGTTTCGGAAAACAAGTTACATATCAACATAGAAACGGACAAAGTACCCAGAAGGTCTCCCAGGATTCCTAGGACAGGCAGATGGTTCTACTAATTTCCCTGAACTAGGCACTGTTAGATCTCAGCCACAAACACAGCATGTAGAGGAGTTAAGTACTTCCTGTTTGAAAAGGAAGAAAATCACCAACAAAGCTGACCCCATAGACTCTCCCATCCCTTAGGGTGTCTAAGTCACTAACATGGGGTTCATGGGGATGCCCCAACTGTTCATGCTGCAGCCTGTCTATTGCCCAGCTTGCCCACTGGCCCAGGCATGTAAGAGGGACACAAGGATAACAGGCAATGATGTGACCAGCAGCTGCTGCAGACACCCAGTGGGGGATTCATAAATGTTTGTCAGGTATCAGTGCAAGTCTGAACAAATGGGTTATGAGCAAATAACTTGTATACTTCTGCTTGATTTGAAACGTTAGCAGTCAGACCTGAGAACATTTCAATCTAATGAAATGATTTGAATGGCTTTAATTTTCTCAGAGTGATATAAATCCCTACAGCAGTCAATTAAACCCCACAAGGAAAGCCATTAATCTCGTTTATATTCTTGGCAACATGTTGAAACTTGTAATGTCTCTTCTTAGTTTACAACATTTATGATCTTTCTTCACCCATGGATTTGTTTTCTAAAATAATGTTGCTTTTATTTTCTAAGTTTTCATTTTTTTAAAAAAAGAAATGGCCTTGTTTTTCTGATTGAAAACTTAATGGCTGTTTATGAAAATGTGCCACATACAAAATGTTACTAAATATCTCCCCTCTTAATACGTATAGACTCTTATGTGCGTCACTGCATGCTGGATGACTGTTGTGTGTCACTGCATGGTGGATGACGGTTGTGTAAATTCTGCTCTTCCAGTTACTATCCCTGAGCCCAGTTTGCCACTGCTCTCCTCTTCCTGTGATGGCGGAGAATCACCCCGGTCCTTTACTCGTGTTGTGTCAGAGTCATGGTGTAATTGTTTCAGTGACAGCTTCCAGGTTAAAGGCCTTGTATCAGATTTCTGCCACGTGACGCTGGCCTTCTGTCCTTACACATTTGTCTTCTTAGTACTCTTATTGCTTCTGCTTTGCTGAGCTCTGGACAGAACTCGCTAAACAACACAGCTCAGATTCATAGCCAGACACGGAGAGACCACCACCCAGCTAGCTCTGTCTGCCATGGTCACTTGTTCCTGACCCTTGGCCTGTCCTGACCATGGACTTCCAGAATCTCTCCTGAGAACAGGAGCTCTCACCTGGATGCATTGCCTCGGATTTTGTGGTCATAACTCTGACACCAGTACCGAGCGTTTGACTGAATACTTAGGAATAGGATGGGAACGTGAAAATGTCTGAGATGTTTGTGTCTTAGGAGACCTGTGACAGGTGGTCAGAGATCTGGATGTTTAAGATGACAGGCCTTCATTCTCGGATGTGACAAAGGCCTCGAGTGTGAGACACAGTGACCCCACCCCCACCCGAGGGCCACATTCTGTGTGAAGTGCCCCCTAGTTCCTGCTCCTTAGAGTTTCTAACAATTTCCCATGTTCTTTGGCTTTGAAAACACAGCTTCCATCTCCATCCTAATGGTTTTCTGGCCTCTGGGTTACTGAGTATCCTTTTCTCAACCCACAGAGACACCAGATGCTGGTTTTCAGCTGCTCCTTCATCTTTAATTCTTAATTTCATCTTAATCCTTAATTTCAGCTCCAGATCTAACTGTTATCTTCAAAGATTCTACTTTCATATGAGAATTCTAAGGGTGGACACAATTTGGGGGAAAGGCCATTCAATCCAAATCAGACAGTAGCATGTTTCCATGACTACAATCTGAACAAGGCACTCAGAGTGCAAAGGGAATCAAGGGCATGTCTTTAAACAGATTTGAATACCGTTTTTTTTTTTTTTTTCAAATTAAATTCAGCATCCCACCCCATTCTAACCAACAAGAGAATGGAAGGAAAATTTCCAAAGACTATTGTATGGATCTTTGAGAGTCCAGGGTCCGCATTTCATCAGTTTAGTTTCAAGATTCCAGATGGACAGTGAGATTTGATTTTCAAAGCAGAAACAGCAAAAATGGGAGAGGAGGGCCTCGAGGGATGACTCGGAGGCTAAGGGCACTGAATGCTTCCAGAGCATTCAGATAAGATCTATATATGTGTCTGTCTATCTGTCTGTCTATCTATCTATCTATCTATCTATCTATCTATCTATCTATCTATCTATCTATCATCTATCTATCTATCTATCTATCTATCTATCTACATATCATCTATCTTCCTATCACCTATCTATCTACCTATTATCTATTTATCTACCTACATATGTATGCAGACATCATTAAATAGATATGTATGCAGATTATTTATAAAAAATACATACACTGCTGGGTGGTGATGGCACACGCCTTTAATCCCAACACTCGGGAGGCAGAGGCAGGCGGATCTCTGTGAGTTCGAGACCAGCCTGGTCTACAAAAGAGCTAGTTCCAGGACAGGCTCCAAAACCACAGAGAAACCCTGTCTCGAAAAACAAAACAAAAAAAAAATACATACACTTTTTCACTATCTACACATGCATCTGTATGTGCTAATGCCATTGCCTTTCATTTATGCTTATCACTCTTTTTCTTGGTCCAGGTCATGTTTTCTGACTTATTGTCATTTTAACAGAAGTGAATGCGTTACAGAAGCTGAGGTTGAAGCTGGCTGGCATGGTGTTTTTGTAGAGTGCTGAACACTTGGTCAAGTGACTTCAGCTCCATCTGGTTCTTTTTAGGATGCGCTTGTTCCCTGTTTCAGGGATCTCTGGTGACATCTGAGCTGCAGGGACTAATTTCTAACTGCAGCTTTCCATTTGAGTTGTATCAGTTGAATGTGCCTTGTTCTTGTCCCTTTGCAAAATAAGCCTCAGGTCTTTAGCAATAAAGGTTGAGGCCTTTTAAGGAAAGAGCACATGTTCTTCAGTGTTAGTTACCACCCCCCTAGAAGTCACCCTCTTTAATCTTGGCTCATTCTTCATTTAACTATGTGAGTCAGTAAAACATACCAAATTAAACACGGAAAACAAAATGCTTCCTTAGCATGACCTCTGCCTTTATTCCAATTAGCAAAACTTCCTGTTTTAATAAAAAATTTTGCTGAAAGAACTTAGACTTTTTAGGTGATAGGAAGATATGGCCATATCTTTTTCAATATTTTTATCCCCTGGGTGTGTACTTTGGTGCGACCAGAGTGAACCGGGCAGGAACAATAGTTTGAAGGATACACGACAGCGGCACAGCGCAAATCTCTCCCTTCGGAACCCATCTGAGCACAAAAGGGAAAATCCAACGTAACTTAGCAGCTACGATAATCTTCCCCAACGAGACCAATCCTGCCAACCCCATTCCTGATCTATCTGTCTCAGATTGACACAGGGACATGGTACCCACTTCAGACTGGCAGTGTTTGTAAGCATCACTGTTGGATCTGCCAAGGTGTTAGCAGGAGTGAGCATGTCCTCCAACCAGCCCTTTCGTCCTTTCTTCTCCATTGTGTCCAGAAATCTAATTTGTTCTTTCTATTTGGGAAATTAACAAGGACAAGGCCCAATTTCCTTGTGTCTTCTCTGGGCCTGTGAGTGGACGCAACTGGTACCTTGTTGGATGCAGATTCCCCAACTGTGTGAGTGGATTTGGAGGTTCCATGGGTGCTGTTAATCCCCTTCAGGTCATTGAAACAGTTCATCTCTGTACCCCACAGCCTCCCCAGCTCCCCTGAGGACTGCTCCAAGTAACTCGGCTCCACAGGAGTTTCCAGTGTGAGGAAAGGGAGACCCACAACATGACAAGGATGGGGGCAGTCAGCATAAGGGACGTTTGCTGCCACAGAGATGCCCAGGCCCTCACAGGGTCTCCTTGACCCTTCCAGCTAAGGCTCTCTCACTCACTCCATGGACATGCTCTGCTCCTGTACGCACGCTCGCTTTTTTACCTTCCTCTCTGTAAATGACATTAGTATCCCAATTCCGGTCTCAGACTAACTTTCCTTTTTCTAAGTGTGAACATCTTCCCTTCTGCACATGCTCAGTTCTTTCCTTTGCTGGTGAGTGACTCACTGCTCCCATCTCCTGGATGGTCAGAATCCACAGCAAGTGCACAGCAGAGCCGTGGGATAGCCTCCTGGATGTCCCTGCCAGGCTGCACAGAGAGGAGCCAGTTCTTCTGACCACATTCTGACTCATCACGCCCTGCACATCTGAAGACAGCCAGCCCAGGGCTGCGGTACCCAAACAGACAATAAGCTTGTTCAAAACTGGAAAGTACTTACTTTCAGATGAATAAGACTTTTAGATATATATGGCTTATTAGGTGAATATTTGAATGAACAGAAACGCATCTTCCTTAGATGTCACCCATCGAAAGATCCACACATAGCGCCAGGAACTCTGAAAGGGTTTATTTTGCTAGATTATGTTTATCTAAGTAACTACTCAACAGTTCCTCCACAGGGATCCCTTTGGATGCCACCAGTCAACATTATAGGACAAATAGCCTCCATTTTGAGAAGACAAGAAGACGTGAATGGGTATGAAGAGGAGAAAGGAAGGAGGTAGCATTTTTCAGGGAACGCCAGTCACACGCTTCCAAATGTCTGCCCTGATGGTCTCCATCAGTCCAGTCTCTTCTCATGTGGTCTTGGATTTTGTAAAGGGGCTTCTGGAACTCTCCATATGCACTCTTCCCCCATTCCCTCTGCTCAAAAACAAAGCTTCCTGCCTTTATTTCACAAGCTGCAATACGGGGTGCTGTCCCCCCCCCCCCCCGCCATAGACTGCTGATCTCACTCACATTTCATCTCCAGTGCACTTGCCGGCATCCTTTGGCCCAGTTCTGAAGGAGTAGTAGAATGTGGGTGCATGGGGACAGGGCTGTCATATGTCTGGGTGCACCAACAGGGTCCTCTTTTGCCCCCACTGACATTTGTGCATGCACCGGCCATTCAGTTTCGTTTGCCCATCTTACACCTGTGTTTTCCTGGGTCTTCACAGCAGGGATTCCCTTTAATTCCCCCTCAGTATCCTTAGCATCTTTGTTCACTGCTCTGTAGATACAAGACCCGCCCCCTCTGCCTTGCTTTCCTCTAATGCTGATTGCTGTGAGAATCTAACTGAGTGGACCACCTGGGCAGGGACAGAGACGCTCAAATGTCCATAGAAGATGGCCCAGAGGACTGTGGGAAATCTTGAAGGGCAGCTCAGGGTTTTGGTAACACTTGATCTTCTTTCCATCAGGGCCCGCCTCACTGCCCAGGGTCCTTTAGAATTTCGAGCGCCTGTCATTTAGCTGCGACTGGGTCCTCGGTTTCAATCAAAGCCTATCGTGAATCTCTCTTCCCACAGAAGTAGCCGTGCTCTGTAGGAGCTGTACTGGGTAACGGTGAGTCTAGTCTGAAAGAAACAACCCTGAATAGCACAGTAGATTCAGTTACGA